>NC_084489.1:85976345-86281730 GCF_030035675.1 Rhineura floridana | reverse complement strand
TCCGGAAACAGAGTGGCAGCCAGTGGAGCTTTTTTTAGCAGGGGAGTTGTATGGTCCCTGTAATCAGCCCCAGTTAGCATTCTGGCTGCAGCACGTTGTACCAGCTGAAGTTTCCGAGCAGTCTTCAGAGGCAGCCCCACGTAGAGCGTGTTACAGTAATCTAAACGGGATGTAACTAAGGCATGTGTCACCATGGCCAGATCAGACGGCTCAAGGAATGGGTGCAGTTGGCGTACTAATCTTAATTGTGCAAAAGCACTCCTGGCCACTGCAGAAACCTGGGCCTCCAAATTTAAAGCTGAGTCCAGGAGCACACCCAAACTGCGAACCTGCGTCTTCAAGGGGAGTGTAACCCCATCCAGCACAGGATGAATCCCTATTCCCTGATTTGCCTTTCGATGCCTTGCATCTCTTTTATAGAGTTCTTCAGTGTATTGCTTCCATCTTCCTTTTATTTCATCTCGGTCAGTCAGTGTGTTCCCCTGTTGATTATTCAACATCCCTACTCTTGGTTTAAATTTCCCTTTCATTTCTCTAATCTTTTGGAATAGGGCTCTTGTTCTATCCTTTTTGTTGTCCTCTTCTATTTCTATACAGTAACTATTGTAATAGTTCTCTTTGTCCCTACGTACTAGTCGCTGTATTGTTGCATTTAGGGTTCTGACTGTGTTGCTATCTCCTTTTGCTTTTGCTTTCCTTCTCTCTTTAACCATTTGAAGAGTTTCTTCGGTCCTCCATTGAGGTCTTTCTCTCTTTTTAACTAGAGGTATTGTCTTTTTATTTCCCTGATAATGTCTCTGACTTCACTCCATAGTTCTTCTGCTTCTCTATCAACTAAGTTTAAAGCCTCAAATCTGTTCCTTATTTGATCTTTATATTCTTCTAGGATGTTATTTAAATTGTATTTTGGCTTTATGATCACTTTGCTGTTCCTCTTTAGCTTTACTCTGATTTTTGATAATTCAGAGACAAACTAAACTAAAAATTGCCTTCCATCTCTATGGTCAAGTAGGTACGACAATAAAATGTTGTAGTTTAGAGATCTCTCTGTTCAGGATTCCAGCCATCCCATTCCAGCCCATCTCCCCCAGTGTTCCACTAACCCCTGTCCTCCCCCCATGAGTCAGCTAGCATTCAATGGACACCAAACATCCTCAGTCCTCATGGGGCTGTTTCCAGGGACCACATTTCCCCTCTGAAGATTTTTTTTGTACTTCTTTACAGCCAGTGTGGTGTAGTGGTTAAGGTGTTGGACTATGACCTGGGAGACCAGGGTTCGAATCCCCACAGAGCCATGAAGCTCACTGGGTGACCTTGGGCCAGTCACTGCCTCTCAGCCTCAGAGGAAGGCAATGGTAAACCCCCTCTGAATACCGCTTACCATGAAAACCCTGTTCATAGGGTCGCCATAAGTCGGAAACAACTTGAAGGAGGTCCATTTTCATTTCAAAGATTGGGGTTCTTCCAAGCTTACTGATGGCTTCCTCTTGTGGAAGGGTGGAGTTAATTTGGCTTTGTAAGGGCCGTAACCACCTCAACATTACAGATAGACGGAATGAGATAGTTCAGTTTTTTGTTTTCCAAAAGTTGTTTGGTGGTCCCATATCTGTCAAAAAGCAGGACAGAAATATCTTCAAATGAAAGTTTGGATGAATCAGTCATTAAAAGTTAAAGGTGTCCCCGCACTTGTAGTGCGAGTCGTTTCCGACTCTTAGGGTGACATCTTGCAACGTTTACTAGGCAGACCGTATAAATGGGGTGGGATTGCCAGTTCCTTCCCCGGCCTTTCTTTACCCCCCACCATATGCCGGGTACTCATCTTACCGACCACGGATGGATGGAAGGCTGAGTGGACCTCGACCCCTTCTACCGGAGATTCGACTTCCTCCTTCCGTTGGAATCGAACTCCGGCCGTGAGCAGAGCTTCGGCTGCGTTACCGCCGCTTACCACTCATTGAGTTCAGTGGTGCCCCCAGGGGCATGGAGAAAAGATTGCAGCCTTAATGTGAAACAAAACTCAGCAGTCTGGAAAAGAAAAATGCCCTTAAATGTTTACCCATAATCCATTGCAAATATTTGCATAAAATCCATCTTAAATCCTGGTTTGCCTTCAGCCACTAGATGGAGGCAGACCGTAATCTGTGAGGCGACATCCAGTCACAAGCAGGAACCACAGAACTGTGTGTGGTCCTGGGGCTTCGCCTTACCTTCTCAGTAACATTTAATGAAGAAAATGCAGAACTTGAAGCAAATCAATCCTTGGACATCATAAAACATGCAGTCTTGGCAACATACCAGCGTCTTCGCTGTGAGCTGGAGAGTTCTGGGGAATATGCGCCTAGCACATCGTCCGTATAGTTCGAAGTCTTCTGTTCCTTCCTATACCAATCCCCTTTTGGGAAAATGTGTAGCTTTTCTGAAAGACATATTGACACTGGAACTTTCCTTAGAGAAAGTATCCTTTAGGGATAGTGAGGTGACCATCTCAGGTAGCATCTCCGGCAGAAAATGTTCTTCCTGAGCTCCTTTCCTTGCCACAAGGCTTATCCTGGCTCCCCAAATCTGGCGTGGTTCCTTAGGTATGGTGCAGGATGCTATCCCATCACCGTGGTTGCAATGCGATTCACTTAGCAGTCCAGTCATCATCTGTACATTGCATGGACAGACACCATCTTGGCCTTTGCCTCAAGCAGGCGAATATTTGGGGCTCACCCTGCACAAATCCAAAAAACATGGGAACCCGTAGTTAGGGATGCCGGAGAATTCTGATGAAAACAGAAACAGGAGCAGAAATTGTTGATGCTTCTTTATTTGTCCCACGTCTGGAACGGAAACGAATCCAGTGTGAACATGATTGGTGTTCTCTGTTAACATTGCTTTCACTCCACAAACGTTATGGAGTTGATTATGGATTTTATCGCATTTGCATTGTGTTTCCTTTGCACTGAAATGAATGGGATGGAATAACGTAATGGCAACCGCAAAACTTATGTGATTAATTACGTACGTTACATAATTTCCCCACAGCCGACAGCGAGATGAGTAATGCAGGTTTTTGACAGTGTTTTTGTTCAGTGGAACAGAAACAGTCCTGCATGCAACAAATACAAGGCAGAATGTCTTTCCCGTTCGGAGGAGGGAGGCCACATACACAGCGGAGCCAATCTGGTGGGGGCTAGGAGCGTGGCCGATGAGCTGGCTCCACCCCCACCTCTCTCTCTTCTGCACTTTTTGCGCCTGCCCTCCCATCCTTTCAGTACGGGCTTTGCTAGTCGCCGCTTAGGGGCTGAGTAGGAATTTTTGTGGGGACCCATGGTTAGACTCCCCTTTGGTTTGTCTACTCCATACTACTGGGTTTAATTTAACTTTTGGAGTAGTGTGACTGCTTGCCAGTTGGCATGGAGTTCAGGCAGGTGAGGAGGTTGGGGGTGATCATGAGGTATACAGAGGCATTTAAGGGGTTAGAGCACCCTTTGGGGATCTCCTGGTGCTTTATGACTGGGGTGCACTTAGGGGGGGTGCCCTTTGGGGCCTATCTTGCACATTTGGGTGAATGCCAATATGGCAGGCCCAGTTGTATGGGGTGGGTGCCCGTGGGTGCCCACCCAAGGCTTGCTTAGCAAGGAGGGTGGTATTTCCTCACCATCCTTGGCTGGGGGCCATAGCCTATGGCTGGGGGGGATGTTTCCCTAGCAGATGTAAATAGAACCTCACCTGCCTGATTTGCTTGAATTTGGTTAATTTGGTTGATTTGGTCTGCAGGTCCTCCAAATTCATTCTTACATTTTAATAAATATAACATTTCCCCAATTCTTGTGTCTTGAGTCTTCTTTGCTGGTGTAGGGGCAATAGAAAGCAATGCCTTCTGACATCCCTACACATAATCAGGGAAGGGAAGTTACCATGTTGCACTGGGTTTGCATGGTCTTGGTGCTGTGATGGGGGGATGGGGGGGACCAGATTCTGACCAAGCATTTATCTCCCATCACTTTGAAATCTTGATTTAAATATAACTGCTGACCAGTTGAAATCTCATATGCTTTCGACAAGCTTGCTCAGTCGTCAGGCTTCTGTGACTGAGCACGGTGCATTCCTGTGGCACATATTACCAAATTGTTCCAAGCTACACAGGAAGTGGATTGGACTGTGAAAGACCAACCCAAATGGTGTTTGCATTTTGACGGATTTGTAGGGCAGTACAATATCTCAGAGAGGAGGTCAGGTCTCCTGCTCCCCTGGTGCATTCACTATAGCTGCCCAATTTCCCTGCTTTTAAAAGTTTGATAGAAATATCTGTGGGCTATAGGTAAGTTCTTAAACTGCAAGGGCTTTTTTTGCCTATTAGTGAATATATATAGGGTCATTGTCATTGCCATGTTAAGATTCCAAAGCTACAGGTCACAGAATGGACCTGGAACTTCTCATTTGGGCTTCATGTGTTACTAGTTAAGGCTGAACTATGTGTTCATGACTGGATATGTCAGTGCAAAAAGGAGAATAATAATCTACAAAACTCGACTTTTTCATACCATTTCACCTTCTTTTACTTCTGTTCAGTGCCTCCCTCCGCACATTTTTTAAGGATTCCTCTTGCTGTCTACATGATCTAGCTAATCAGGGAACATGTGGCCAATGTGATGATGTGACAGCATCACATATCCAGTCATATTCCGCTATGTGATGACACAGGCTTCTGTACACACCAGACCTTTAAAACACATCCCCCTGCCAAGTTTTGGGTACTGTTGCTTACCCTTCACAGAACTACAATTCCCACTACCCTAAACAAACTGCAGTTCCAGGATTCTTTGGGAGGAAAAATGTGCTTTGAATGTGCTTTAAAGGTCTGGAGTGTATTCAACCACAGTGAAGCCAAATCAGAGTGAAGGCAATGTGTCCTGCCATCACTCTGAATGGGAGAACATTTCCTCTCATTTTACAGACTCTCTGTTATTGCTGGAATTGGGAGAGAGGAAACATATTTTCTAGTTGTTTTTTTTTTAAAATGCCCCACACTGTGCCTCAGGCCCATCACTAGTACACAGCTGTTCATCAGTGATGACTGTTTTATTCCCATTATGTTACATGATGCCTGCCATAAATCATTTATAACCAATATGCCTGAGCTTGTAGATTATGCAGACATAATGGCAGTAGACAAGGACTGATTGATTGATTGATTGAAACTTTATTTTTACCCCGCCCTTTTTCCAAACTGGAACTCAGGGCTGCTTACAAATAGAACTACATGTAGTTAAAAACATTAAAAAAACATACAATTAAAATACAATTAAACTATGCACAACCTTAAAACCTTAAAAGGCACTTAAAAATCTAAAAACAATTTAAAATAATACAAATAATAACATAAACAATAAAACAAGCCTTGTAAAGCCCAGTCCTAAACACCTTCTATCCCTGTCAGAATAAAAAAGTCTTTACTTGCCGATGGAAGGATGGCAAGGAGGGGGCCTCCCTAGGAAGGGACTTCCAGAACCTAGGAGCAGCCACCGAGAAGGCCCTATCTCGCGTCCCCACCAATCGCACTTGATCTTCTCTGGCCCAGCAACAACATCTGGTACAATGTGTCCCTGATGGAGCCCATTTGGGCCAGGGATGGTGCCCCATTGTCACCACTGATCTGTGCCCACCTCATCAACTGACCCTTACTGGGTCAAAATCCAAGATTTGATTAGACATAACTGGTTATTCATTATCATGAAACCCAAGGAAATTATTATTTGCTCTTTGATGATTATTTGGAAATGTTTATCAGTCTTATCATTGTGGCTAGGATCCATGGAAAAAGCACAGAACTCCACATTTATCTGAAGGGTTTGACCAAAAAAACCCCAAAACCACACACAAAAGGGAGACCTTCAGTCTGTCACTCATCAGTTGCCTCACTTGCCATGTGCCCTCTGCCTGCTGGCTATGAGGTAGCGTCTCCAGACTTTGGGGATGACGTCCAGCTAAGTGTTAGCTTGAGGCTGCTGGCTCTGGGAATGACTCGGTCACAGCAACGCTTCCAATATCCAGGAGCCTGACTTTAGTCATCCAGGGTGAGAGTTGCACTCCTTGCCAACAGCAGCTTAAATGGGCATGGAGAAGAGCTACCGGGATGATCAGGTTTGAAAGGCAAAACACATGCAGGGAAGTTTAGGGAGCTGGCTGTGTTTTGCATGCAAGAAGGGTAGGCGCAAGGATAGTCCCATCGACCATATGGGAAGGTGTCAATTTCAGAATTGCCCCCATAATTAAACGTTCTGGGTCAAAATCCAAGATTTGATTAGAGCCATAACTGGTTATTCATTACCATGAGACCCAAGGGAATTATTATTAAGTTACTGAAGGGATTTAATCTTTGATGATGATTTTGAAATGGTTATCAGTCTTATTAGGATCCATGGAAAAAGCACACAACTCTTCATTTGTCTGAATGGTTTGAACAAAACACACACACACACGCAAAAACCAGACTATAATTACTTCATCTAAACTGACATATTATAAAAGAATGTATAAAGATCAACACAGACACATTTATAAAATGATGGAGGGTGGTTCTTTTGTTGCTGATATTTTGGAACAACAATATTCAGTTGTATAATTATTTTGTGTTATTATAACTGAGAAAAAATGTATCTTTGTATGGTTGATTCTGGTCCCCTGTTTTTTTCTTGTGTTATTAAGAAATGTGATGATAACAAAAAGTTGTCGAAAGAAGTAAGGGAAAAATCTGTGTTCACCACCTGAACAAGACATAGGACAGGGAGCAAGGGGCAGATACTACGAGGATGATTCCACAAATGGGAAGCCACAACTGAAAAGGCCTTGCCCCTTGACATCACCTTCTGAGCCTCCCTCAAGTACTCTCAGAGAGAGTATTGCCCAGACATTTTGCCTAAGTTCCTTTGAGCTGATGACTGAACCTGGGAATTTCTGCATGCAATAAGGCAGCCTGCCCCAGATTCCTCTTCAAATTGTGGGTGGAGGAAGTAGGGTAGTGACAAATTCAGAAGCGCAGAGTCCACTCATGTTAGTCACAGCCATGCTCCCCCCAGGTTTTTTGCTGCGGGGTTGAAAATGAGATCTTTGTCAATGCCTAGGAACCAATCAGCATGAAAGAGGGGAGTGTTAACCCTGAGAAGACTCTTCTCAGTGTTTGACTCACCTCCTTTCACTCTGGTTAATGCACTTTTTCATGCTAATTGGGTCTTGGATGCTGGAGACATAGAGACCCTGCTGGGACCCTGCTCCAAAAAGAGTAAAGGGTCTAAGCAGGGCTGGTTCTAAAGGGCGGCCAGGTGGGGCACTGGTCTGAGGGCCCCTGGAGCTACAGGGGCCCCTGAGGGGCCCCTCCGCGCCCATTCCATGATCCGTGGCAGAAGCTGCGGATTGCAGGACAGGAGGAGCTTCCAAGCCGCCTACCATCCCCCCGCTTCACCTACCTTTCTCTCTGCTGTTTTTTGCAGTACGTGCAGGGTTGCCATCAATCAAGATGGTGGCCGAGGTTTCCGTAAGGGGCTGAAGCCTCTGCCGCCATCTTGGTTGATGGTAGCAATGCACGCGCATATGTGCCATCAACCAAGATGGTGGCAGAGGCTTCAGCCCTTATGGAAACCTCGGCCGCCATCTTGATTGATGGCAACCCTGCACACGCAGCCACAAAGAACAGCAGAGAAAGGTAGGTGAAGCAGGGGAATAGCGGGGGGATGGCGGGCGGCTCGGAAGCTCCTGTCCTGTGATCCGCAGATCCTGCTGTGGATTGTGGAAGAGGAGCGGAGGGGCCCAGGGCAGGCTGGTGCCCAAGGTCCCTGGCATGCCTGGAGCCTGCCCTGGGTTTAAGACCCCCTGAAACCCCCCAGACTACACCCCTGGGTGGAAGAGAAATTCACCTGGTCCATATTTTTAAGCAAACTATGCTATTTTGCACCTTCCAGACAAGCATATGAATTGGAATGAAATTATCTTTCAGATTTCGAGTTATTCTGAATTTTACAATGCGTACATGGGATAAAATGAGGCCAAGGCGTAGCTCAGGGATAGAGTATCTGCCTTGCATGCAGAAGGTCCAGGGTTAAATCTCTGGCATCTCCAGGTAGGGCTAGGAAAGAAGGAGCCTTGCCTGGAATCCTGGAGAGCTGCTGCCAATCAGTGTAGGCAGTATTGAGCAAGAAGGACCAGTGCTGTGACACAATATGAGACAACTTCCTATGTTCCTAGTATGAGAAAGGGCCACAGATCAGTGGTAGAGCAGCGAGTTTGCATGCAGAAGTTCCCAGGTTCAATCCACGGCATCTTCAGGTAAGGCTAGGAGAAAGCCCTGTCTGAAACCTTGGAGAGCTGCTGCCAGTCAGTGTAGACAATATTGAGCTTGATAGATCAATGGTCTGACAGTATAAGGCAGCTTCCTAAATTCCTGTTCTGTGATAAAATAAATATTTAAGTCATAGCTGCTGCCCTGGACTTCTTTGGGAGGAGAGGCAGTATCTAAATTTAGAAATGATAATTTAAATATGGATTTTTCATATGATTTTTTAAATCCACGAGTTAATTCAGAAATGGAATGGGGCAGATTGAGGATGAACACATGTAGAAATTGACACAGGCCAGAAATAGAAAGATCCACCCATCCCTAGTTTAAATGCAGGGCAATGAATGTAATGGTGGTTCTCCATTTCTTGTCCCCCACGTTTGGCATTCTGAGATATACTGCTTCTGTATATGGAGACTCTTCCTAGATATGCTCCTTCAGATCCTCTCCTTGGCAGATGATTCCTCAGTGCTCCAAGTGGACCAGCTGGGGATAGACTTTAACATCCGTGGATGGGCTGGTCTAGACAACAGCCCATCCGTCGTCACTAGGAAGAGGAGCCAGGAAATACACAGGCCTCTTAAGTCAGACAGCTTTAGTTTGTCATGACAAAGTTGCATTTATTAAGCAGCTAATCTCTGGCTGGACTCCCTAAAATACCGCTATCTTGGGTCTGAAACTCTCACTGGCTGTAGAAGCCACTTCAGTCTTCCGCGGCAAGTGACCTTGTCATGTGTGTTGACAGAGGACAGAACACCAACTGTGACCTCCTCCTTCCTGGGGGAGGGGGGATTCCCATGGGGTCTCCAAGCAGTTCCCTTAATTAGCCTTGGAGATAGCTCTGGAGAATTTCCTGTCACAGTTCATGGTGGGACAGAGAAAAGGCTTCTGGGGCACTGCAACCGAGAGAAGGTCTTGTTTACCCAGTCCCTCAGGGCTTGTGGGCAAGTTTGCAGAATGCTGCTGAAGAGAGAGTGAGAGGCCAGTTGCACTGAGGGATATTGGAGAAATTTCATTTAGTCTCCATTTAAAGGCAAATGTATCAAATACAGAGTTTCTAAAGCAATATGAGAACTAGAAAACAGCCATCCATCGGAATTTGGCCATATCCAAATGCTCTGATGCTGTTCTCCTATCAACGTTTGCAAAAATGCCTATATGAGGAGAACGTGTGCTTAAAAATGCATATATTGGTGAAAACAATGTTACATCAGGAAAAGATGGCTTGCAAAAATGTGTGCGTTAGTCAAAATGGCATTCCAAAATGTGCTTATTAGGAGAAATTCACACTAAAATGCTGAAAAAATGGAAATGGGCTGCCTTCAAGTCAATCCCGACTTATGGCGACCCTTTGAATAGGGTTTTCATGGTAAGTGGTATTCAGTGGGAGTTTACCATTGCCGCCCTCTGAGGCTGAGAGGCAGTGACTGGCCCAAGGTCACCCAGTGAGCTTCATGGCTGTGTGGGGATTCGAACCCTGGTCTCCCAGGTCGTAGTCCAACACCTTAACCACTACACCACACTGGCTCTCCTACAAAACCAACCAAACAATGTTTTTAAAAATGTTTAGGGGAAAGTGTGCATGCATAAAGATGAATATGAGAGAACATAACTTACAAAATGCATTATATGATGAAAAATTGCTCGCACAAAATGTGTACATTAGTCAAATGAAAATGGGCTGCCTTCAAGTCAATCCCGACTCATGGCGACCCTGTGAACAGGGTTTTCATGGTAAGCGGTATTCAGAGGGGGTTTTACCGTTGCCTTCCTCTGAGGCTGAGAGGCAGTGACTGGCCCAAGGTCACCCAGTGAGCTTCATGGCTGTGTGGGGATTCGAGCCCTGGTCTCCCAGGTCGTAGTCCAACACTCTAACCACTACGCCACACAAGAGATTTTTTTAAAAAATTGCGAATTGTGGCAGAAATGTGGGGAATGGAATGTAAGATTGGAAAAATGAGAAACTGACAGAACTGACATTGACAGAACCTTCCATCCCTGGTTGCACTCAATGCTGTTTGCCTGTTTGATACAGAAGGATCCACTTTCTCTGAACCAAAACCCACGAGAGGAAAGGTAACAGGATGCTGCCTTATACTAGGGCTGGGCGAGAAATTTGAGTCAGTTTGCATTTCAAGCCAAATTTATCAAATTTGCGCTTTCCAAAATGATATGAGAACTGAAACACAGCCAACCTCCAAAATTTGCACTTATCTGAATTTTGTAGTGCAGTTCACCTAGCAAATAATGTTTACAAAAATGCATGAGCTAGGGGAAAGTGTGCTTAAAAATGAATACATGAGTGAATATAACATACAAAAATGCACTATATGATGGGAAATTGCTTGCAGGAATGTGTGCATTAGCCAAAATTGCAGACAAAAATGTGTTTGTCAGGAGAAATTTGCACTAAAATGCTGATTTTTTTTAAAAAAAAATGTGCAAATTGCTGCAAAAATGTGGAGAACCAAATTTAAGATCGGGAAAATGAGAAACTGAGAGAATTAACAGTGACAGATCTTTCCCTACCTTATAGCCTGTTGTGGCTGTTGGCTCCATGTCAGTGAATCAGTGGAATCTGCTCTGTATTTCAGTCCAAACTTCCAAGGAGTGGTCCAAGGGGCTCCTTGAAAGTTTGGACTGAAACCTGGAGTGGATTCCACAGCCTCACTCATATGGAGCTACCAGCCGCCACTGCTTATACCCAGCCAGAGTAGAGCGCTATCATTGCTTCCCATCTGGACATGGCACTATGCAGCACGGGGAGGGAATGTCAGCCCCAGTGCCCAAATGTGGCTGTGCAGGTCTCTCTGTCTGGCTCTCAGGACTCTCCATAGGCCATGTCTCCATGCCAGGTACACTCCTTAGCGGCCTGCTCTGTGGCCTCCTCAAGTGCTTTTGTCTGGTTGGAACATGTCCTTGAACTGTGATCATGCCTCTTGCTTGCTTCTCTTCTCATTTGCTAGTCCCTCACCTTATGGCTTGGCTGTCTCATTGGTTCCACCAGGCCAAACAATAGCCACCCCCTAGATTTGAATGAACTTGGCATACCTCCCCCCTTCATACACCACACCTCCCTGCCGGCCCCCAGACTTCTGTTGGGAGACATCTTGCCCATTGCCCTGGCTTCTGATGTGGGAAATAGGCTGTGCTCTGAGTACAAAATATTGATTCTTAGGAAATTTCCAAATCAGAATTGTGATGACTTCAGAGTTGTGTGTGCTTTGCAAGCTCAGCTTTCCAATGCTGAAGCAAACATTTTCTGCAGAAAATCCACCTGCCTGCTCAGTTTGTTCAAGTTCCCTACCAAGCTTTCAATGTTGCCTGTGGCTTCTTTGCACAGAGATGCATTTTCATTCACAGGTGCACTGCACTGTGGGTTATGTAGTCTTCATTTTCTTCTGTTCTCAAGCTATCATAAAATAGTGCTGTTAGACATATTCTACATAAAATCCTGATTTTAAAAAATGATAGTGTCGATGCTACAGGACATTTGGGAATACAGGTGCTAGTTTTAGCCCATGGTCCTGGATTCTGTCCCTTGCATACCCTGACACAATAAATGTAGGTGCATTCCATCTTTGCCTTTGAAATGTAGCTTCAGACTGGGCTTTAACATATTTATGTATGAGCTTCCAAGTTGGGGCTGTCTTCTACCTGAAGGAATGGGAGAGCGGTTGCAGGGCTGTGGTGGCAGACTGGGTAAATAGCCCCTTTGCCAAAGTATGTGTGACCACAGAACCACAATATTGAACCAAGTTATTAATATACATTCAAAATGGCCCAGTATGTAAACAGCAAATCCTAAATCTATCCTATTGACACAGCACCAGGTGTTCACTTACAGAAGCTACGCCAGTCCCTTTTGAGAGGACTGCATTGCCATTTCAACCAGAGACTGAATAAGAAGGGGATCACACCACTCTTTCCTGCAGGGGATGACTGGTCTTCCTCCATGCTGGGTTTATTCTAAGCTTTTTTCCCTACTGCACAAGCAACCGGCACTCTTCCCACCCCTGAACTAATCAAGTAATTTGCCCCATAATGTCCTTTAGCAGGTATTTTTCATGACAGTACTTGCCAATACTAGTTACTGGCACCTCTTCTGTTGCTGCCCATGTCAGCCATTTTGCGCTGGCACCCACAGTGCTTTTATCAAGATATGAGTACCGGCAGCTCATTTTTTACCCCCCCCCCAAACAAACACTAACTAGTAGTATAAGGTTATGAAGATTTGAAAGGGACCAGTATTTGTCTTCATTTTCTATAACTTTTTATCTTTTCTCGTCTATTTCTTTTTTAGAAACTACCGAGCTCCTTATTAAATCCCAAATGCCCAGCTGCACAAAAACTTATTTCACACTGCACAATTCTTTTTGACACTGCACAAAATGGGTCTAGCTGCATGTTCGAACAAACCTTGCCTCCATGGCCTCTCCGTGTAAGCCCCCCTCCCCACAATAGGAGTGGGGAAACCTTTTCAGCCCCAGAGTCACATTCCCTTCTGGACAACCTTCCAGGGGTCAGATGCAAAAGTTGGAGGAGCCATATATGTTTACATTTTAAATCACAGAATGCTTTAACTTATGCTTTAAGTTGGATTCCTGCATTGAGCAGGGGGTTGGACTTGATAGCCTTATAGGCACCTTCCATATGATTCTATGATACTACCTTTTTACAGTAGGATAGTTTCTACACACATTCACACACCATTCTCTGTCAGGCAAGCGGAAGGCATAGTCAGAATTCAAGGTTGTATTCCAGCCAGGTACAAACACTCCAAAAACGCTTCAAAGCAGGGCTGATGTCCTTGAGCCCAGGAAAGCCTTTACCTGCCTCTAATATTAGATCAATAGATGTACACTGCCTTTGAACATGGAAGTTCAATCCATCACCACAGGGGGCTTCGTACAATTCCCAGAAACAGTGGCACAGAGCAACTTGTACTTCCTCAGCCACCATTTCTGGGCATTGTGCTTGGAGCAAGAATACTATGAGAACCCTTGAGGCGATAATCCTGCTGCAACCGCTGACTCAGACCAGCTCCAGTTTGATGATGACATCAGGTGTGGGTGGCCTAAAGCCAACATTAATAAAAGTTTGCTCTGAGAACAGGAGTGCATTTAACATGCTGTAGGTCTTTAAGTTAAGTTCCCTTGAGATGTTTCTTAATCAATGCTTCAACACTCGTAAGGCAAAGAACATAAGAACATAAGAAGAGCCTGCTGGATCAGACCAGTGGCCCATCTAGTCCAGCATCCTGTTCTCACAGTGGCCAACCAGGTGCCTGGGGGAAGCCCGCAAGCAGGACCCGAGTGCAAGAACACTCTTCCCTCCTGAGGCTTCCGGCAACTGGTTTTCAGAAGCATGCTGCCTCTGACTAGGGTGACAGAGCACAGCCATCATGGCTAGTAGCCATTGATAGCCCTGTCCTCCATGAATTTGTCTAATCTTCTTTTAAAGCCATCCAAGCTGGTGGCCATTACTGCGTCTTGTGGGAGCAAATTCCAGAGTTTAACTATGCGCTGAGTAAAGAAGTGCTTCCTTTTGTCTGTCCTGAATCTTCCAACATTCAGCTTCTTTGAATATTCACGAATTATATCAAGTTAAGTTCCCTTGAGATGTTTCTTAATCAATGCTTCAACACTCGTTAAGGCAAAAGGTTCTAGGATCCCAATGGAAAGGTCTGTCTCACCACCACCACCTTTTAATTAAAATAATCAAATAGATAAGATGCAAAATTGCTGCTTTGTTCACTTAGTGGTGCGTGCGTGTGTTTAAAAATTGCTGAGATCCTATTAAATGCCCAAGATTGTGACTTTGAATTTACGAAGCTCTTGGACTGGATTGGAAATTCCCTCGGTGCTTTTAGAAAAGGTTCCCTTTGCCTCTGTAAAGCCATATGTTTTGGATTCAGGTTCTCTTCTCCCCCCAAGAAAAAAAAATCTTGGTACGAAGCTCATCAACCCTCCTTCCCACCTATATCGCTCGGCCTCCACGGTTTGTGTTTTTGCTCTGCCGCTGAGGTAATGTCTTGCAAGGACGAAGTTTTCTCTTTGTTTGGAAAGAAGTTCTGACCTCCTTTGTGCCTCTCCACTTTACCTCTCCACCCCAAGCTCTTTTGTGGGTTTGCTGGGACACCGTTGCCATGTCAACCAAACAGAATCCCCCGTTCTGGACCGTCTGGCTTTCAGATAGCAATCATGATGATTTTGAGAGGATTTCAACCTCTACTTAATGGGCAGCTTCTCACTCGTCGTGCCAGCAAGCGTGTGTCAATCACTCAGAAGCAAAGGAAAATTCTAGAGCGATGGGTCCCAGATGGGCAAAAGAGCTAACCCTTCTGCATTTCATCTGGTTTAATGATTTAAATTTAAATAGTTTTTTTTTAAAGTAAGACATTATGGTGGATCCCTCTGGACTCAAGAGCTACATACTTGGTTCGAAGCAAGCAATGAGATTCCAGGGAGATTTTTGGCCCACAAAAGGAAGAAAAAACAGTATTTTATGTATTCATTCATAACTTGCCCCAGACATAGTAATAAAAACAGAATATATAAACTAAATGGAACAACAATGAGCATAGCACATTCAGATAATCAAATTATGCATTCAATATTAAATATAACCACCCTCCCAAAAGTAAATATCAAATATTGAAAGGGCCAAAACAACTGAACGATTTCTTACATTAATTTTTTTTTAATGTGGATGCTCTAAAAGAGGGAAGGGGAACCTGTGGGCCCCAGGATGTTGCTGGACATCATACCTAACTATTAGCCCTACTGGCTGTGGCTGATGGGATGTGGGAGCCCAACTCCATTTGGAAGGCCACAGGTTCCCCATTCCTGGTCTAAAATGATGCTCTGATTAATTGCACAACATAGTTAAGTCTCACTAATAGGCAAAAACCTTGTGGTTTAAGAATGTACCTATAGCCGACAGGTATTTCTATCAAACTTTAAAAAGCAGGGAAATCGGGCAGCTATAGTGAATGCACCAGGGGAGCAGGAGGCCTGACCTCCTCTCTGAGATATTGTACTGCCCTACAAATTTATCAAAAGGCAAACACAATTTGGGTTGGTCTTTCACAATCCAATCCACTTCCTGTGTAGCTTGGAAGAATTTGGTAACGTGCCAGTCTGCATAACATAACAGAAGAATATTGGAAGCTGCCTTTTATACCAAGAGAAGAGAAGACTGAGAGGAGATATGATAGCACTCTTCAAGAACTTGAAAGGCTGTTAGACAGAGCAGGACCAGGATGTCTTCTTGATCATCCCAGAGTGCAGGACACAGAATAATGGGTTCAAGTTACAGGAAGCCAGATTTCAACTGAACATCAGGAAAAACATCCTAACTGTTAGAGCCATACGACAATGGGACCAATGACTTAAGGAGCTGGTGGGCAGCAGGACAGCCACCTGTCGGGGATGCTTTAAGTTGGATTCCTGCACTGAGCAGGGAGTTAGTCTCGATGGCCTTATAGACCCTTCCAACTCTATGATTCCATGATTCTATGATGTCAGTCTATCAGTCCATCTTCCTCAGTGTTTCCATACGGACTGGCAGAAGTCCTCTAGGATTTCAGGCAGGGGGCATTCCCAGCCCCACCTGAAGATCCTACAGATCCTACATATTGAACCTGGGACCTTCTGCATGCAAAGCAGATGCTCTATTGCTGAGCTATAGCCCTTCCCATATAGGAACAGAGGAAGCTGCCCAGGGGTCGCCAACATGATGCTCACAGGCACACATGAGCCCGCATAGCAAGACTTCCTGCCCTCAGAAGTGACCTCTCCACACATATGGGGCTAGAAGGTGGTTTTGAGGGCTGAAATCTGGCAGATCTGAGATGGAGTTAAATTGAAATAGAGAAGATCGGGTGGAAAATAAAATGGAATATAGCAGATCAAGAGTGGAAAGGCCATAGTTTAGCAGGAGAACATCTACCTGGAATGCTGAAGGCCAAGGTTCAGTTTCCCGCCCTCTGTGAGACCCTGGAGAACTGCTGCAGTCAGTATAGACAATACTGTGCTAGACTGACTAATGGTCACCATCTGACTCATTGTAAGTCAGTTTCCCATAAGGACCTCTCCGGTAGAACATCTGCTTATCCTGCTGAAGGTCCCAGATTCAGTTGCTGGTATCTTCAGGTGGGGCTGGGGATGTCCCCTGCCTGAAAATCTGGAGAGCCACTGCCAGTGAGCGTAGGCAATACTGAGCTAGATGGACCAATGGTCTTAAATGATATAAGGCATCTTCCTATGTGTTGGAATAAGCAACAGCCTTTAATTGATACCCACTGCACTGAGATAAAAAGCCACTAAAGGGTTAACGTATCTAGGCCTAGGGACAGAAAGTTGCCTTTCTGAGTCAGTGAGTTTAGCTTCTTTTTCACCTTTCTTCCTTGCTTCTGTTGGAACAAGCAACGGCTGGTGCGATTAAGTAAAGGATCCTGTTTAAACCCTATAGCTGCTTCTGTCTTCCGTTTAGTGTTCCCATGAACTAAGAAGTTTACTGGCTTTTCAGATTTCAGTGCTATATCCCTAGAAGTGCCTCCCCGGGCTTGGTAACTCTGAGTGTGTGTTGGGGGGGGGCAGATGCTCTTCCACTATGTTCCTTGGCCAGAATGTGTTGAAAGAAATTAACAATGACGGTCTCATGGTCCACAGCACCTCCTAACCCTTCCCATGACTGGTCTTTTTTTTGCTATCAGCAGGGGGTGCTGACAGTTCCCACAGGATTGTTTTCCACTCATGTTGGGATGGAGCCATTGCCCTCCTCCTTAAAAATGCCCATCTTTTCCTAGTCTGTCTTTTCCACCTTTCCCTTCACAAAGAAAGGTGCAGACATAAGCTGAACTCGATGTTGCAAATCATCAGTCCTAAACACTGAATCCCTTAATCCATCTACTTTTATGTGGGACTGAGCCAAATGTCCCCCCCACACACAAATCACAGCCCCAATTTCAGGCAGAAAATTGAGGTGGTGATTTGGGCTTCAAACCTAAGCACACTTACCATTGTAGTTATGAGGCTTCATGGCTTCCATAGACCTCAAGGAGGCTTATTTACACGTCCCAACTTTTCCAGACCATCGACCATTGGTGGCCATATTCCTAGCTGTAAAAATCAAAGCATCCAGGGAGGCATCTGTCATAAATTCCTGGGCCCTCATCAACTTAGACAGTAAGGTGAATAATTTGTCATCGTCCATGTCTGGATCAGCCATTCTCTGAGAAAGCCACATAAGGGAAGCCCTGGCCACCAACGCAACAGGGGCAACACACCTGTAAATCAAGTTGGCAGACTCATAATTCTTTCCCCCTGGTTGTTTTAGGACTGCATCTGTAAATTTAGAGAAGTAAATCCTGGTAGTAAGATTAATAAGTGGATGATCAAAGGATGAAAGATGAAAAAATTCTTCCATTCCAGGTTCCAATCTATAATGACATATATAATGGCATAGGGTGACAACTTTTGCTGGCTAGGGGGGCATCCCATTCAGCTACAGTCAGTTTTTTGAATGATTCAGGTAGAGAAATGGTCTTGGATGAGATCTCCAAGGGAGGCAGAGCTGCTATCCCTTAAGGAGTGTTTCCTCTGAAGGCTGCTCAGAACGTTTGAGACCAATGGTAGAAACGACCTTCTGAAAACACTTACCAGGGAGTTACCCCCACTGAATTCAATTGGACATATTTCTGAGTAGGAATGGAAGGATCTGTCCATTTTGCTTCACTCAATTTCTCATTTCTTCGGTCTTAAATTCAATTCACATTTCTGTAGCAATTTGGAAATTCTTCAGAATGTCTCCTAATAAGTACATTTTTAATGGTGTTTTGACTAAACTTTTCCCCAAAACAATTTCTCCTAATGAATTTTTGTATGTTTTCACTGATGCATTCATTTTTATCCACACTTTCCCTATATATTTTAACTAGTGTACAAAATATACAAATAATTTCCCCCCAAATATGTGCATTTTTTGTAAACTTTGATTAGTTGGAGAACTGCGTCACAAAATTTGGACAAGTGTGAATTGTGAAGGATGGCTGTGTTTCGGTTCACATATTGTTTCGGAAGGTGCAAATTGCTTAGATTTGGCTTTAAATTTGAACTGAATGTGAACTCAACCCTGTACCTCAGGCTTACTTTTATGAAGCATTTTGGCCTTGCATATCTAAGAGAACAGTCGTGGGGAAATGATTTAGACCACAGCTGTGTGCTAAAGAAAGCTCAATTCTCTTCCCTGGATAAATAATGCAAATTAAGCATATTTGCATGGACACGCTTATTTATTATGCTTCTGGGGAGGGGTGAAGCACTGTGCAGGACACCACTCTCTTGACCCCTATTTGCTGAAAAAGTTGCTCAGCACAATCCTGCCCCATCCAAACACCTGAGATTTAAAACTCTGCAGTTTTATGAGTCAGCCAGTGTGGTGTAGTGGTTAAGGTGTTAGACTACAACCTAGGAGACCAGGGTTTGAATCCCCACACAGCCATGAAGCTCACTGGGTGACCTTGGGCCAGTCACTGCCTCTCAGCCTCAGGAGGAGGCAATAGTGAACCCCCTGTGAATACCACTTACCATGAAAACCCTATTCATAGGGTCGGCATAAGTCGGAATTGACTTGAAGGCAGTCCATGAGAGATTGAAATTCTTACGCACAATGACGGAGGAGAAAGTAGGACAATAATCTCATGTTTTTCCCCATTTAGGCTGGGGGGAGGGGGAAACTGCTGGAAGAGCCGTCTCTTTCCCAGTTTGATTTCTGCTCTATCATGCATGAGGGGAGTGAACTGTTTAAAGTGCTCCAGCCATTTGCAGGTGCAAAGGTACATGCCGGGGAGGGGCAGGATTCAGCCATGCACCTATTTGCCTTCACTAGAACAGAGATGGAGAACCTCAGGCCGGGGGAAGGGGAGAATGTGGCCCTCCAGGTCGCTGTGTCTGGCCCTTGGGACTCTCTCCTGCCCACACATCCTTCTGAGCCACCCCCATTACCACCCCTGGTTTGCACTCCCCTTTAAGGATTTTTCCCTGGCTGGGATGTGCCCTCGAACTCGGACAATGCTTCTTGCTTGCCTAGATGGAGGAGAGAGTGTGTGTGAAGGCTAGTCTGCTATAAAAAGGTCAAATTAAGATTTGCTGCTACATCCACTGCATGGCATCTGCACCTGTGGCTTTGCTCACCCCTGGCATGTGGCCTCTGGGAGGCTTCCCAAAAGGGAATGTGAATTATTCAGGCTGAAAAGTGTCCCACTCCCCTGCACTAGAACATCTGCAGAGAGCTCTCCGTGTGTGCATGTTGCAGGCACAGGGGTTCTCCTAAAGTTGTCTGCAGGCCACTTTATGAATGAAGAGCCGCTGTCCCACGGCTTGTGTTTCTCGTCCCCTAAGGAAGGGGTGGGGAACTGGGCTGGATCTTTATTTCCCCCATCCACAGTGGGACAGGGATGCCCACCTGTCAATCATGCAACACCACAGTCATGTCAGATGACCCAGTTTTGCATAGCATTGCACACAGGAACCTCGACAGTCAGCTGATTGTCAGTGCTTACAAAGTGCTGGGCACAAGGCTTTGAGGGTACCACTGACCAGTGCTGCAAAGCTGCATTTTCACCTGCCCTACACCTGACAGGTGGGTGTGGCTTGGCCAAAATGGCTTCACGGGTCAAATGGGGAGACCTGATGGGTGTCATAGTCACAGGCTGCAGGGGCACCAGATAGGGAGCTTGATCAGGGCTCAGTGCCAACTGCAAAAGGGAGACCATTGCACCTGCAGCTGTTGGGCAGGAGAACCCAGAGGAACCTCCCAGACCACCAGGGCTTATAGAGCCTAGACCCTCAAGGGCACTTTCCCCCAAGCCTGAAGAACCAGATGCCTCCCACTGGACATCACCAGTCTGGTGGTGCAGAGAGCACACCAGGAAGGAGGATATGGAATGGAACAGTAGTACCCATCTTCAGGCCACAGGATGGGCCCTTTGAGGCTCTGGACTTCTCTATAAGGGGATGAAGCCTGGAGGAGGTAGTCTACAGAGAGAGGCTTAAAAGGCTCCCAACCCTTCTTGGAGCAAGTTGCTTACTCAGAGCTATTCATGGTGCAGGAAACTTTGACCATCCTTGCCATTTCTTCCATGGGTCCTGGCACTGGCTCTGAGCATGACACCAGGCCTCATTAGGCTCATGGCCCAGAGGTTCCCCACAGCTGTCCTAATAAGTCCCTGGGAAAAGGTAGCACCTTGGTGTTTTCTAGGAAGATCCTGATAATATTGGATTACTGCTGGTGAAGGAAAGACACCAAAGAGTCTCTCGGCACCACAGCTGTCTGCATACAGGGACATTCAGACCGTCGGTATCCCTGCACAAATGGGGTTTTTTGGATCATGTGGAAGCCCCTCCATGCAGACAGCTGATGCATGCAAGCACCCCTTTCTCACATTCATCTGGATCTGTGGCTAGGGTTACCAACCGTACTCTTTTTGAGATGTTGCAACAGCATACTCTTACTTTTCACTTATCAAAGCCAAATGTACTCTTTTTGAAATGAGAAAATGATGGTAACCCTATCTGTGGCTGTTGGCAACATGGTCAGAGGGGTACACTGACGCCAGGGGCAAGGCTAGGCAGGGGAGTCTCAAGTCCCCTGCAGCATGTTCAGGGAATGCAGGGAGCTAAAGAAGGGAAAGCGGCTTAAGTTTTGTTGAAATCAATTGGACTTTCTCCCATGTCAACATGGGTTGGACTGGCCTTCAATTCCAGGGCTCGAACAGGCAAACACATGGTCTGGGAGTTAGTCGAGGGGGCCATTTGGGATTGTGTGTGTTGAAGCATTCTAAGCCCATTTATTTATTTACTTAACTTCTATTCCAACTTTCCTCCAAGGAGCTCAGAATTCTCCCTGTCCTCATTTTATCCTCAACCCTGTGAGGTTGGTTAGGCTAACAGATGGTGACTGACCCAAGGTCACCCAGAGAGCTTTATGGCTGAGTGGGAATTCAAACCCTGGTCTCCAAGGTCCTAGTCCAGCACTCTAACCATGACACCACACTGGCTCTTCATAGTAAGAAGGCAACAGAACGTGGATCATGGGCTCCAGTGATTGGAAGCCCATATGAAGTCTCTGGATTGCCCAGATCTGACATCAGTTGTAGGAACCTGCCCTTCTGCCCATCTTCCCGGCTCAAATCACTGACCTCATGAACCCTGAGGTTCTAGGACGGAGGTGAGGAAGATTTTTCAGACTGAGGGCCACATTCTCTTGCGGGCAACTTTCCAGGGACCGCATGTCAGTGGTGGGTGGAGCCAGAGGCAAAAGTGCTAGTTTCATGTACCCATGGCCCAACCCTGACCCTACAGACTGTTCTAAGGATAGAAAGCCAATAATGAACATCACCCTGAAAAACATCACCCTTTTTGCTCAAGGAGGTCTTATCACCCTCTGCCTCAGAAGGAATATTGCTGTTTATTAGACTTGAAGAGTAATTCCACATATCTGGGTGGACGGACATCAAGTGAAAGGTTCACTGACAGATCAAACATTCCACGAAAACCCTGGAAAGAACACATTGCATAAATATTCAGAAGTGTCAAAGCTACAACAGAAAGAATGGAAACCAGAAATGGCCCCTCCTGACTTGCGGAGTGTCAGCTGCCGAAGTGAGTCTCTGAAGTGGTTTGCAGACTTGCAGGGATTGATTAAGGCTGCATTTGGCTTCTGTTTTCAATAAACAAGCTATGTGAGGAGGCTGCTACTCTCCAAAGCACAACAAAGGAAAGATCGAACACATTCAGGGCAGGGATTTAGCTCAATGGGAGAGCACATGTTTTGCCCACAGAAGGTCCCTGGGTTCACTGCCAGCTTCTCCAGTCAAATGCATGTCAGGTAACAGTGAAAGATCTCTTCCTGATATCTCAGAGTAGAGGTTTTTGAACTAGATATGTCACCCACAGTCATATTTTCGGGCTGAGAAACACCAGTCTTGGGGATGATAATAATGCAGTCTCTACGAGGTCATGATCATGACTCCTGAATTCTTCTGCCACTCAGATTTTAATCCGAACTGGAGAAGAAATCCATTCCTTCTCCCACCCAGCCCTCAAGCATCCAACCACACAGGAACCCTCTTCCATTGACAACTGGCTGTGCCACTTAATGACATTGAGGAGTCATTGGGAAAATTAAGCTTCCCAGGCCTGCTTGTACCAGCTACTAGTAGCGTAAAGACTAGGGCTGTGGCATCCAGGATGAATCAAACCACCATGCCCTGGGTTGACCTGGGGGCCACCATCCCACCCCAGATCTGGTCTTGGATAGGTTTGGGGGTGGGGCTAATATTTAATTAGGGTTTTAAACCCCTAATTGAACACATAGAAGGGAGAAGGGCAGAGGAAGGAGATGCTGCATCTCCTTAAGAGATGGGGGTCAATTCTGCAGGATGGTGCAATACCTCTCCCTCCTTCAGTGAAGGCATTGAACTGGGGAGAGGGGAGGCATTACAGAACTTGCAGAATCTCCCCTCCATTGAACAGCTGTTGAGCAGAGGGGATGATCCTGCATGGGTGAAGCACAGCAAGGGCCTTCCCTTCAGGAAAGCCACTTGTGGAGCATCACCCACACCCTGCAGGATCATCAAGGGATGTATCTGGGGAGGGAGGCTTCAGACAGACAGGAAGCTGGGCCTACCTTCTCCCAGAAGATGCAGCTGGTGATCTGAGGTAGGTCTTGGCCTTTTTGTGGGGTTTCCCTGCTCTGCCTGGCTCTCCTCCTTGCCTGATGTCCCACCTCCATGACCGCCACAGGTTGCTCTGCGTCAGCCAACCCAACCGTAGCAATCTGTGGCTGTCTGAACCCAACTCATCCAACTCCTGAGTCCTTCCATATAGGCCTGGTTTGGCTCGGGATTTGGCCGAATCCGGTGCACAGCCCTAGTAAAGGCCTCTGTCCTTCCTTTCTTTCCTTCTGCTTGATGCTGCTTGTGCAGCAACAGCAGACAGATGAGCAGGTGTGAAGGCATGATGGCAGGGACTGGATCCCACCGCACCTGTAAATGGGGGCATAAGTGGCCTGAATGGAGTTAGATAGCTACAGATTCAGGCGAGCTATTTCCCGACGGTTAGGATGATGCGGTTTGCTCAGCTTGACCACAGCCAATTCAGTTCGAGTCATGGTGGAAGGTTGCCCATCATTGTTTCATAACAAAAGCTCATCAAGGATCCTGAGCGGTGGCCGACAAGTTTATTTATTATTTATACCTAATATTTATTGAACACTTTCCATTAGAGACGGTCACAAAGCAGTTTACACAACCATCATTAAAATAATCAATGAATCAAAATAATATGGTGTTTAGGGTTGCCAGGCTCAGGGCCTGGGAATGATTCTGTATCTTTAAGAGAAGAGAAAATTCATCCAAGTGCAGGTTTTCCCTCAACACTGTAATGGGAAAAACCACAAGGTGAAATCCTTCCTTCCCACTGCACAACTTTTAAAGATACAGAAGACCTCTTGGAGGCTAGGCCTGGCAACTGTAATGCCCTATTTTCCCTTCAGGTTGTATTTTTTAAAAAGAAAGTTTGCATGCATTTTCGTGTGCATCTCTCTGAACTACACATTTTTGAATGCAATTGTTCCTAATATACACCTTTTTGCACTTCCCCCTCCCATATGTTCTTTCCTGTGTGTAGTTTTTGGTTGGAGAACCGTATCACAAAATTCAGAGGAGTGCAACGTTTGAAGGATAGGTGAGTTTTGATTGATGAATTAGTTTGAGAAGTGTGGATTAGATAGAGAGGCTGGCATTAAAATGCCAACCAAATGAATTTTGCTCCTCATTCCTAGCTGTATTAGAGATCAGAGAGAGAGAGAGAGAGAATATGCGTGTGTGTTTGGAACAGAAGCACTGAGCTAGATTTGTCTGTGCCACGTGTATGGAACCTTTGGCCCTCCAGATGTTGCTGAACTACAACTCCCATCATCCCTGGCCATTGGTCAGGCTTGCTGGAGCTGATGGGCATTGTAGTTCAGCAACATCTGGAGGGCCAAAGGTTCCCCACACCTAGTCTATGCTCTGAAAGGCAGCATGAAATCAAACACATGCTACAAGTGCTTCTCATATCAAGAGACTTTCTTGTGCCAATAGTTAGAAGAGGAACAGCTCCAGATGTGAGCGCACCAACTTGGGAATGGCTGCCCGGGTCTCTGTAAAATTAAAGGAGGGTGCTGGGCAGTGTTTGGTTCTGAAGAATGCTGCATCAGGGACACATTTTGTTTCATTGCCGTGTGCTGGGATTCCCTGTCTGTCCCCCAACCCTTGATGTGATGACACCTCCTTCTGGGTTATCAGCAGGGCGTGGGAACCACAACATAGATTTCACACCCACTGGGCCTGTCGAAAGGCACAGCGCTAAGAGGGCCAAGGGGAAATCATCACGGCGCCACCATCTCAAGTTACAAAGTTGATGTTATCCACTCTTTGCACTGCTTCAGAGCAATCGTCGGTGTGGTATTGATATCCCATCGCACACACACTGAACTTAATGGAAGCAGCCTCCATCTTCCAAGCGACTGGGAGAAATATATGTCTTTCTTGCTTTTGGTGATATTAGTCATTTGTTTCCAAAAAGTTACATCCCCCCTCCAATGTTCAGAAGAGGACACAGCAGTGAAGAGCAATAAAATCAACAATGTGACATTAACAAGAGTGTGTGTGTGGGTCCAAGACACCTTGATGCCTGAGGCAAATAACAAGTTGGGCTCTTCCCAAATCCACATACAGAAGCAGGCTAGTCTAGAGAGTGCAAGACGGATGTGAAGCACGCACCTCCGTCCTCTGTCAGAGGGGAATGCTGCGCTCCAACATCTGCCACCTGAGGTGGGTGACTTACTCTGCCTAATGACAGGGCTAGGCCAGGAAAAAAACGTGGCCAGGGCAAAGGATGGGAGAAGAAGAAAGTGTCTATAAAGTTGAACCAGCTACTCAGAAGGGGACACGTGAAAGGAACTGCCTCGCTGCCTTTGAGAAAAGTCCTCAGATCCTGGTGTTCCTATCCCCCAGACATCAAAACACAAGGGGTCGGAGGGTTGTCACAACATCATCAATCAGAAGCTGGTAGGTAGTATGAAACTTGGATGGGTTCACATGGCCTCTCCTTCTGCAGGACTTGTTGAAGGTTTTCATCTCAGCCAAACTCACAGCTACCTCTTCCCATGGAAGCTGGACTGTGAACCTTCCTGGTGCTGAGAGCTTTGTTCCCTGAGCAACTCGGATGTTTGTGGGTGCCAGCTCAGCCAATTACTGTTGGACGTTTCGCTGTCACATGGTCAGTAATGCATTATAGACAGAAGATAAATTATTGGACTCGCACGCATATATGTTCATACATCCAGAAAAGAATAGAGAGGCATAGAAGCTGGGTGTGTGGGGGCGTGTGGAAGAATCTACCCCTTAATTTCCTCCCCCCTCAAAAGTAAAAAACGAAGGTGGAGGAGATGCAGGTGAATCATATTTTTAAAGCACTGTCAAATGGGTCCAAATGTCAAGAAATACACTTTCTTGTTTGACATGGCACTGTACTTACTGTCCAGGCACCTGCATTTGCATGCACAAGTGAAAACGCATTAGTGATCATATACACACCTCCGTGCACATAGCACCATCTCAGAAAATTAACTCCCAGGATATGGGTCAGGAACTCTGTTCAACCTGAGGGCCATATTCCCTCCTGGAAAACCTTCTGGAGGCCACATGCTAGTAATGGGTAGGGCTAGAAGCAAAAGTAGGTGGAGCAACAGATACAACTATTACCTTTGTACTGTAGGCTACATTCCGGTTGCGCAAAAGCCAGAGTCTTCTACATACACACAACTTTCCAGACTACCTCAAGGCAAGTGAGAGGCATTATCACAGTTCCAGGACACATTCTAGCCAGACAAAAGCAACTGAGGAGGGTTCAGACCATGGCCACCAAGGGGCGTGGCCTGCAGAGAGGGTGTGTGGCTTAGAGAGAGTTCTAAGGGCCAGAATCAGAGGCTTAGTGCCTGGGGCTCCTCACTTTAATTCTAGAAACCCAGAATAGGGCTAGAGCCAGATAATTTTAGCCGCTCACACTTAAAAAAAAAAAGTCACATAAACTTCTCTAAAAGGCAAATCGGGGGCAAAGATTGATTCAGAACATAGCCCAGAAAATTGGGACTGACTAGCCCTCAGAAAGATGAACATTGGAGAGTGTAGAACTGAGTCTGGAGCAGGGGGAGAAATTAGATTCGCTTCACATTTAAAGCTGAATCTAATTCCACACTTTCTGAAACAACATGAGAATCAAAACTCGTCCATCCTTTGTAATTTGCACTTACCCGTATTTTGCAGTGGAGTTCTCCAAAATGCATATATTAGGGGAATTGCAGATAAAAATTAATATATTTTGTTGTTGGTATGTGCCTTCAAGTTGATTACAACTTATGGAGACCCTATGAATCAGCCACTTCCAGTAGCTTCTGTTGTGAACCACCCTGCCCAGATCTTGTAAGTTCAGGTCTGTGGCTTCCCTTATGGAATCAATCCATCTCTTGTTTGGTCTTCTTTTTCTACTCCCTTTGTGAAAGTAAAATACATAAATGCATCCTATTAGGATAAGCTGCTTACAAAGAAATGTGTACATGAGTCAAAACTGCATACAAAAATATGTGTTAGGAGAAATGTGTGCTAAACCGCTGAAGACGTTTGATGAGATTTTTGTTTTTTTAAAAAATCCAGATTGCTGCAGAAATGTGGGAAAATGAGAAATGGAGACAACCACATCGGATAGATCCTTCCATCCCTAACTGAATCCTAGGCCCAAGGAAAGCCTACCCAACGGTTGCATGGTATCCAGTCAGGACTACGGCAAATACAGCTGAGAATCTTCTTGAAATAGAACTGAACAGCCCTTGGTAATTTGGGCCCAGAAAGGCTCACCAGGAGAGCTTCAGCTGAGATGATGTCGGTAAGGTAGCGATGTCTCAAAGTAATCAGATGTGTCCGGCCCATGAAGGTGAGAAGTGTCCACACAGGGCTTCCCTAGGGGTGTGAGAAGTGACTCACTCCTTCCCTAGGCATTGACAGGAAGCATGGCACAGACACCCGAAGCCACTTGCAAATAAATTCACCTCTGCGCCACAAAGCTCATTTTACGAAGGTGGCATAAAATACTAGCTGCTATCGACAAGGCTTGCCTGGGGTAAAAGAAGTGGGGTGATGCATTCCGAGACAGTGAATCGACCATCAATTGGGATGGCTGTTTTCTTTCTGCTCAAAGGAAGGGTTCTCTTTCTCTCTCAAACTACAGAGGTTAAGGGGGGGGGGAAGAAATCTCTAAACATTTGGCTTGGCTAGCTAGTCACAATAACCAGAGATGTTTTCCGTGGGCAGCTGGGAAGCCTGAAAGGAAATTGCCTGCAAGTTCTGCAGACAGGAGGCCTCCCCTCGTGGAGAGACGCCCCATCTGCTAGACCAAAACCATCTAGCCCATCACCAGATACGTTGAAGAAGAAAACAGGAAAAGTCATGGATAAACTGTCATTTGCTCTCTGTCTGGGGTTTTGTGGCTAGGCAGAGTTTTATAGTAAAGCCGGTCAGGCGAAATCGGAAAAAAATCTCCTCTAATAGCCATGGTTAAGTCTTTGACACAAGAGGCCTCTGAAGGCAGCCTGTAATAGATAGTGTATAATTCAGAACAAGCTCAGTAGCTTCCTTTACTTAGAATTGCTCAGAAATTCAAAGGAATTTCAGGAAATCGGCCGCACCTACTTAACTGTATTTAATCCTGACAGACACTTAAGGGTTCCAAGTGACAAGCAGACGGATTCAGGGAAGAATTCGCTACAGGGAAATGCTTAGCATTCATATTGGCCATTTTTATTATTTAAATTTTTTTGCGGCCTGCCTTTCCATATAAAAAGCTCAAGGCAGCTAATGACAAAATCAACCCATAAATTAAGAATTGAAAAATAGTTCTTGCAAAAACATTAAAACACTATGGGTGATGATGGATGACCTTTCCCACCTTCAATCAATCTGAAACTGCTGTTGGCAAACTGTGTGCCATCAACTGTGGCCACATCTGCACTACACATTTGAAGCACAACTATACCACTCTAAGCCGTCACATTCCCCCAAAGAATCCTGGGAACTGTAGCTTGTTAAGGGTGCTGAAAGTTGTTAGGAGACCCCCTATTCCCCTCACTGAGCTATAATTCCCGGAGCTCCCTGGGAAGAGGGATTGATTGTCAACCCACTCTGGGAATTTTGAGGGATTTAAGGGGTCTCCTAACAACTCTCTGCATCCTTAACAAATGACAGTTCTCAGGACTCTTTGAGGGAAGCCATGACTGTTAAACTAGCTTGGTTAACTGGGTCACTCCCAAACTGATCCAGATCCTGTCACACTCCTAGCAACATAATTGGGTTCTCTTCCTTCAGTCTTCTCCATGAACCCAGCCCCCAAAGGATCATCCCCAACTAGAGACACAGAAGGAATCTGCCCTGTCTTTTCTGCCCTGGTGCTGCGTTGCAGCAGCCACACAGCCTTAGATGTCCTCAGCATGCTCTTCTTCTGAACTTCTCTTTGTGTTGAGACCCAGCTCTCCCAGGAGGGTCAGGGAGGGGAGCCGGTCAAGCCTCAGCTTCCCCACATGGAGTGGGGAGAGGAATCGGGGTAGATGAGGTTTTGGGGGACAGTGAGGAAGGGGGTATAGTTGACAGTCTGCCAGTTCCCACAGACAGTTCTCCCACCGAAGCAGACCTCGCTCCACCTACAGATGCCCCAACAGAGCCATTGGGGGATGATTTGGCGCGCACGCCAGCTCCACCCCCCCCCAGGACTCCCTGCCTGGCACTTCAAACTCTTCGCCACCTCCTGAAGCTGAGCCAGCACCTATCGAGCCTGTACTGTCAGATGAGCTGGCGGAGGGTTGCCCCCCCTCGCCCTGCGCGAGATGCCATGAGAAGCAGGTCTGTCAGAAGGTGAGACTTTTAAGGAGTCAGAGATTACGAGCCAAGACCTTCCTTACTTAAGGCGGCACCCCCCTGATTCAGGTGCTGAGTCAACTTTCTCCAAACGCGGCAGAGCATGCTTAGTTAGCATAAGCATCAGTAGTGAGGCAGACTAGTTAGCTTTATGAAACGCACTGCCTTTGATGTAACAGTGACTCTAATAAAACAGGAATTATTACCAGTCTCGCCTCCGCTTCCATTGACGGGCTCTAGGCAGGACACTTTGACCCTGGGCTGGCCCCAGCTGGAAGACAGGATGCTTGACGGTCCATCCGACTGATGCAACCTGGCACTTCTTAAGAAGAACTTCCAACCCAGCCAGCCTTTCTAGCATATGAAGAGGATACCGTGGGTCTGTATGTCTGCCAAGAACCTATGCAAATGGATGACTTCTGGATTATTAACTCCCACTTCTCACCAACCTCCCTCCGCCTTGCCCCGACACCACCATTTTTTTTCAAACGCCAACAGAGGAAAGTCTAAATTCCATCTTCTTCTCACTTGATATTGTTTCACATTTTGCTCCTTCTTTTCCCCATTTGGAAATGTCACCGTCACGGTCAAAGGAGCATAAAAGCACTTGGCTGTTTGTGTTGGTCTCTGTGCAACAGCAGAACCGAAACGAACGCATTCGATGAGGGCAACCCTACGATCCCATTGACTAGGGCAAGGAAAAAAACACAGGAGGTCGAAAGGGAAGGAGAAGAGGAGGGCAGAGTCTGGAGAGTGGGCAGCCTTGGCCTGGGATTTAGTCTGAAGCGGTCCATTTTTGTTGGATCCAATGGAGGTCATTCCAAATGCTCCATTTGCTTCAAAGCAGATCCCTAGAGGGACCAGCAAATTACTTTGTGTGCCAGTGGAAATATCCAATCGGGGGAAACAATCCAATGTGCCAGAGAAGGCCAAGTTGTGTTTGGATTCACTTGGGCTTGTCATGTGGCTCTTCCTGCTTCTGTTTCCCCCCCCTCCCTTATTATTCAAGAGCCTGGATCAATTTCAGTTTGAAGGTTTTACGGCTCATTACAATTCTCTTGCTATTAAAAAAAACAACAACCTCCTGCCTAGTATATTCCAAGGCAAACAGATACAAAGCAGGATTTAAAAATATATATATCAGTGACTCGCTCTCTTCCTTTTCCTGCTTCTGGCAGAGCTTGAAAAAGTTACTTTTTAAAACTACAACTCCCATCAGCCCCAACCTGCATGGCCACTAGATTGGGCTCATGGGAGTTGTAGTTCAAAAAAGTAACTTTTCCAAGCTCTGGCTTCTGGAGTTGTGTGAGAAGTGGAATTCCTGCATTTCCCCCTTGGATGAGATCAATTGCACCTGGCTGCCCTCCAAGGTATCAGTGAAACAGGGAGGCTCTCTCAATTAAATTGGCTGCGGCCAACAGCCACTCAATTCCTGTCAGTGTAGAACCATCTCTATCAGCAGTCCACCTGGCCATATGGTGCAGCTTAAATGCACTTGAATTTCCCAGTTTTTCCTCTTCCCTCCTCCTCCCTTCTTCCTCTTTTGATGCACCTTTTAGAATCTAATAATTGGATAGAATTTCCACAGCTGAAAAGGCCCTTTCTCCAGTATTCACCCACTTGATCTCTGATGATGGGAGCACCAGAAGAACAGTCATAGGAATGTCGGTAACTGCTTTATACTGATCCAAACCATTAGCCCACCTATTCTCTACACTGACCGGGAGCAGCTGTCCAGGATTTCAGACAGGAGGGTCTCTCCCAGCCCTACCTGGAGATGTCAAGGTTTGTTCCTGGGTGCTAAACAGATGCTCTACCACTGGGCTACAGCCCTTCTCCATTACAGCCAGCACAGGGACACCACGAGACAAGACAATCCTTCTAATGAGTTCTCTCCTTCCCTGACAGAACACCTTGAATGACACATCATGTGATCACCATGTAGGAAGATCCTTAACACACATACACACAAACGTTAAATCTTGTGTTTTAAAGGAGGTGTGGAAGGGAAGAGTCAAATGAGTTCTAGCCAACTTCAGGCATTACAAATGTGGGCGAGGAAATGCTTGAAGGGGGGGGACATGCTATAGCTCCATCCTCACTTATGGCAACCTTACAACTCTTGGGAAATCAGGACTCCAAAACACACAGGGGGTGTCTCCACAGATACTGAAGGTTCCTCATTGACCAAGTGGCCTTCCATGAGTGGGAAGGCAAGGAAGACAGGGAGCGGGACTTAGTGTGCTCACCCACATTGTACCCCTCAATAGTTTATTTATTTCTTTATTAAATCCTTCCCCGTCCTTCCTCCTGGGGGGGGGGGACAAACACACAAGTGTTAAAAAGAATTGAAACATCTACAATCTATTCCAATACAGAGCCAGACTGGCTGAAGAGGGTTTTATTGAGTCGGTCTGTGTAGTGATGTTCACATACATGGGTAGGTACAGATCTACATTCTTACTAGCAAACTATTTATGTCCTTTCAAGTAAGGTCCACTCCTGCAAACAAGCACTAAGGATATGGAACTGCACCACCTAGTGGTTGGTGGTGTTGCTTATAGAATCATTACAACATTATATGTATGTGTACTATATACATGTGTGTTTAGATATGTAATTATCTACATCTATATTCTTAGGATTCCCTTCTGTGTGTCCACTATCCACGTGATGCCCAAACATGCTTTCCAAAAGGGCAGGATCTTTTACTGGAGTGAAAGATCAGGAGTCTGATGCATGGGTCCTTCAGTTCCAAAACTGGTGTCTGAACCCTCCTATGACTAGAAATGTGCACCCCTTGCAAAAGGGTATATCTATTGGAGAGAATTACAGGTATTTTTAACAATTCACTTGATTAACAGTGTGGCAGCATTATACATCTACATCAGCCTTTCCCAACCAGTGTGCCTCCAGATGTTGGACCACAACTCCCATCAGCCTCAGCCAGCTTTGCCAATGGTCAGGAAAGATGGGAATTGTGGTCCAACAACATCTGGAGTCACACTGGTTGGGAAAGGCTGATCTACATATATAGTCAAGAGCACACATAAAACAATATTCTAATACAGCCACGCTTCTAGACTTAAAGAAGTAAGAGTTCCTACACTAAAAAGGGGAGTAGCCATGAGAAGATATACAGTAGGGCCTCGCTTTACGGCATTCCACTTTACGGCGTTCCACTTTACGGCATTCCACTTTACGGCATTCTGCTGATGCGGTGACTTTCAATCGGGAAATTCCCCATTTTAAAGCCGATTTTGCCATTTTGCGGCATTTTGGTGTCATTTTCGCGCGACGCGACCCATTAAACTCAATTTCTGCTTTATGGCGATTTCCGCTTTACGGCGGGGGCCTGGTCCTTAACCCGCCATATAAGCTGGGCCCTACTGTAGTTGCAAAGTTTCCTCTCCTAGCTCTGGCTAAAGCGCTCCCGAAGCTTGGGATCCCTTATGAACAGCATGTTTGTCCCTGTGGTGCTGGTATGATTGAAACTCTTCATCATATTTTTCTTTTTTGTCCCCTGTATTCTCAGATTCATAACAAGTTTCTCAATAATATTTTGTTGAAAGTTCCCCATAAATCATCTGAAGATATCATTGTTCACTTGCTTTCTGGATTAGATAAAGAAATTACCATTCAAGTAGCTAAATATGTTCATGTAGCTCAGCAGAAACGCATTTCTCTTTTTTGTACTTAGTTGTTGACTGTGTAGTTTGTTTATATTGCCTTTGTATTATACATTCTCTAATGCTATGTACTTGGTTTTACCTTTGTTTAATTATGGGTCTATGACTGTAAATAAACATACTACTACTACTGCTCCTGAAGCTGTATTTATGGAAAGGATGATGGTGCTTGGACAGCCAGCATTGAGCTCAGGAGTTCTATGCCTGCAGTGATTTCAGTTCTTTATTAGGGCAGCAGGAGTCATAGAATCATAGAATCATGGAGTTGGAAGGGGCCTTGTAGGCCATCGAGTCCAACCCCCTGCTCACAGCAGGAAATCCACAGCTAGAGCATCTCCCGCAGATAGACATCCAGCGAAGGGGATCCCACCACCTCCCTAGGCAGTCGGTTCCATTGCCGAACTGCCCTTACTGTCAAGAAGTTCCTTCTAATGTCCAATCTGAATCTACGCTCCTGCAACTTAAAACCATTAGACCTAGTCCTACCCTCTGGGACAGCAGAGAACAAATCTGTACCCTCCTCTATGTGACAGCCCTTCAGGTACTTAAAGAGTGTAATCATGTTGCCCCTCAGCCTTCTCTTCACCAGACTGAACATGCCAAGTTCCTTCAACCTTTCCTCATAAGACTTGTTCTCCATACTGGCTATCATCCTCATCGCCCTCTTCTGAACCCGCTCTAACTTGTCTATATCTTTCTTAAAATGAGGCGCCCAGAACTGAACGCAGTATTCCAGATGAGGCCTGACTAATGCAGAATATAGTGGGACTATTACTTCCCTCGACCTGGAAACTATAGCTCTGTTTATGCATCCTGAAACCACGTTTGCCTTTTTTGCCGCAGCATCACACTGCTGGGTCATGTTTAACTTGCGATCCACTACAATTCCAAGGTCCTTCTCACACGCACTACTGCTAAGCCGGGTATTTCCCATCCTGTACCCGTGCATTTTGTTTTTGTGGCCTAAATGCAGAATCCTGCATTTGTCTTTATTGAATGTCATTTTATTAATTTCAGCCCAATTTCCTAGTCTATCCAGGTCCCTTTGGATTTTATTCCTGCCTTCCATTGTGTTGGCTATCCCTCCCAGTTTCATATCATCCGCAAACTTCATAAGGCTTCCCTCCACTCCATCATCTAAGTCATTGATAAAAATGTTGAAGAGTATCGGCCCCAGGACAGAACCCTGTGGCACTCCACTCGAGACCTCCTTCCAGTCCGAAGTAGAGCCACCAACGACTACTCTTTGAGTACGGTTTTCCAACCAGTTGTGAATCCACCTGACAGTATTTCAATGTAGTCCGCATTTGACGAGTTTGCTAATCAAAAGGTCGTGGGGGACTTTGTCAAACGCTTTGCTGAAATCTAGATAGATGACATCTATCTATTAGGCTAGTGACCCGATCAAAAAAAGAGATGAGATTAGTTTGACAGGATTTTTTCTTGACAAACCCATGCTGGCTCCTACTAATCACAGCATTGTCATCTAGATAGTTGCCAATGGACTCTTTTATTATCTGTTCTAATATGTTTCCCGGTATTGAAGTCAGACTGACCGGCCTGTAATTCCCTGGATCTTCTTTTTTACCCTTTTTAAAGAGCAGGACGACGTTTGCCCATCTCCAATCCTCCGGCACCTCTCCTGTTCTCCAGGATTTATCAAAGATGATGGCAAGAGGTTCTGAGAGTACATCTGCAAGTTCCTTCAATACTCTGGGATGCAGTTCATCAGGCCCTGGAGATTTGAACTCATTTAGGTTGGCCTGGAAGGGCGGGGCCCTGTGTCTCTCCAGCTACAAAAGCAGCAACTGCTGAAGGGGCCAGAGACCATCTACCTGTGTGAGTTTCTGCAAGACCTGCTCCCTGCATTTCTGGCTGATTTCCACCTGGCCTGGAAGGGCGGGGCCCTGTCTCTCTCCAGCTGCAAAAGCAGCAACTGCTGAAGGGGCCAGAGACCATCTACCTGTGTGAGTTTCTGCAAGACCTGCTCCCTGCATTTCTGGCTGATTTCCACCTGGCCTGGAAGGGCGGGGCCCTGTCTCTCTCCAGCTACAAAAGCAGCAACTGCTGAAGGGGCCAGAGACCATCTACCTGTGTGAGTTTCTGCAAGACCTGCTCCCTGCATTTCTGGCTGATTTCCACCTGGCCTGGAAGGGCGGGGCCCTGTCTCTCTCCAGCTACAAAAGCAGCAACTGCTGAAGGGGCCAGAGACCATCTACCTGTGTGAGTTTCTGCAAGACCTGCTCCCTGCATTTCTGGCTGATTTCCACCTGGCCTGGAAGGGCGGGGCCCTGTCTCTCTCCAGCTGCAAAAGCAGCAACTGCTGAAGGGGCCAGAGACCATCTACCTGTGTGAGTTTCTGCAAGACCTGCTCCCTGCATTTCTGGCTGATTTCCACCTGGCCTGGAAGGGCGGGGCCCTGTCTCTCTCCAGCTACAAAAGCAGCAACTGCTGAAGGGGCCAGAGACCATCTACCTGTGTGAGTTTCTGCAAGACCTGCTCCCTGCATTTCTGGCTGATTTCCACCTGGCCTGGAAGGGCGGGGCCCTGTCTCTCTCCAGCTACAAAAGCAGCAACTGCTGAAGGGGCCAGAGACCATCTACCTGTGTGAGTTTCTGCAAGACCTGCTCCCTGCATTTCTGGCTGATTTCCACCTGGCCTGGAAGGGCGGGGCCCTGTCTCTCTCCAGCTACAAAAGCAGCAACTGCTGAAGGGGCCAGAGACCATCTACCTGTGTGAGTTTCTGCAAGACCTGCTCCCTGCATTTCTGGCTGATTTCCACCTGGCCTGGAAGGGCGGGGCCCTGTCTCTCTCCAGCTACAAAAGCAGCAACTGCTGAAGGGGCCAGAGACCATCTACCTGTGTGAGTTTCTGCAAGACCTGCTCCCTGCATTTCTGGCTGATTTCCACCTGGCCTGGAAGGGCGGGGCCCTGTCTCTCTCCAGCTACAAAAGCAGCAACTGCTGAAGGGGCCAGAGACCATCTACCTGTGTGAGTTTCTGCAAGACCTGCTCCCTGCATTTCTGGCTGATTTCCACCTGGCCTGGAAGGGCGGGGCCCTGTCTCTCTCCAGCTACAAAAGCAGCAACTGCTGAAGGGGCCAGAGACCATCTACCTGTGTGAGTTTCTGCAAGACCTGCTCCCTGCATTTCTGGCTGATTTCCACCTGGCCTGGAAGGGCGGGGCCCTGTCTCTCTCCAGCTACAAAAGCAGCAACTGCTGAAGGGGCCAGAGACCATCTACCTGTGTGAGTTTCTGCAAGACCTGCTCCCTGCATTTCTGGCTGATTTCCACCTGGCCTGGAAGGGCGGGGCCCTGTCTCTCTCCAGCTACAAAAGCAGCAACTGCTGAAGGGGCCAGAGACCATCTACCTGTGTGAGTTTCTGCAAGACCTGCTCCCTGCATTTCTGGCTGATTTCCACCTGGCCTGGAAGGGCGGGGCCCTGTCTCTCTCCAGCTACAAAAGCAGCAACTGCTGAAGGGGCCAGAGACCATCTACCTGTGTGAGTTTCTGCAAGACCTGCTCCCTGCATTTCTGGCTGATTTCCACCTGGCCTGGAAGGGCGGGGCCCTGTCTCTCTCCAGCTACAAAAGCAGCAACTGCTGAAGGGGCCAGAGACCGTGTGTGTGTGTGTGTGTGTGGGTGAACCTGCTGCTCGGGATGTCTATAGACTACTGGGGTTAGTTGTTTTTTAGTTGTTTTGGGGGTCAAGATTTAATTTTGGAGATTCATTTTTGCTGTTATTTGGACTATAGCATATTTTTGTTAGACACTGTTGTGAAGTGTGTGGGGATTATTTAATTGTATATTTATTGAGATGTTCTCATTAGTTTGTTGTTTATTATTATTGTTTGGCTACTTATACACTGTGTATATTTATATGTTAAAAATAAAAATGCTACTTATTTGCTGGGAAATTGAAGATTTTTATCTAGGCCTTTTTATAAAGTGTTTGGTTCTCTTATTGTGACACATTTAAATGTTTTTTCTTTTCTTTTAATAATGTTATTTGTTATTTAATTTTGAGAATTGCATTATTGTATTTATGCTTTATGATGTGTTATATTCATGTTTTTGTAAGCTGCCTTGAGGGCCTTTTGGCCATAAGGTGGGATATAAATTTAATAAATAAATAAATAAATTTAGGTTAACTAGCTATTTCATGACTATCTCCTTATCAATCTCGAACTGCAATCCCAACCCCTTACTGAGATTGCTACCGATGCAAGGTTGCACACTGTTCCCTTTTTGGGAGAAAACGGAGGCAAAATAGGCGTTGAGTAGTTCTGCCTTTTCCTTGTTATCTGTCAACATTTTGCCCTCCTCATTGAGCAGCAGTCCCACCGTTTCCTTGGTCTTTCTCTTGCTTCGAACATATCTGAAAAAACCCTTTTTGTTGTTCCTCGCTTCCCTCACCAGCCTCAGCTCATTCTGGGTTTTAGCTTTCCTTACGCTATTCCTGCAAGCCCGAGCCACTCGTCGGTACTTTTCCTTGGTGATGCGTCCTTCCTTCCATTCTTTATACATGCTCTTTTTTATTTTTACCTCCTCCACCAGTCTTCTGTAGCCACATTGGCTTTTTCCGATGTCTTCCATTTTTCTTTCTCTTTGGAATTGTTTGCGATTGCGCTTTTTGTAATACGTTCTTCATGAATTCCCACGCTGCTTGGGCTCCTTTTTCCTTTAGTCTATCTAGCCACGGGATCCTACCCATCATTTCCCTGAGCTTGTTAAAATCGGCTTTCCTGAAATCCAAGGTCCATGTTTGACTATCTTCTTCTTTGGCTTTCCCCAGAATCACAAATTCCAGCATTACGTGGTCACTTTCCCCCAAGGTACCGACCGCTTTAATTCCCGTGACCAATTCGTCTGTGTTAGTTAAGATCAGGTCCAGGATTGCCAATCCGCTTGTTCCTTCTTCTACTTTTTGAAAGAGGAAATTATCAGCAAGTCCCATCAGGAACTTGTTGGAGGCTTTGTGCTTCGCAGAGTTTGTCTCCCAGCAGATATCCGGGTAGTTGAAGTCCCCCATCACTACTACTTCTTGCCTCCTTGAGATTTCAGAGATTTGTTTGAGAAAGGTCTCGTCTACCACCTCTTCTTGGCCAGGGGGTCTGTAGGAGACACCTACTGCCATGTCGGTTTTATTTGTTTCTCCATTTATTTTTACCCAAATGGTCTCTATTGGACCACTTTGTTCGCTCTCTTGGATTTCCATAGAAGTGTATTTGTCTTTGACGTATAACGCTACTCCCCCTCCTTTTCTGTTGCTTCTATTCTTTCTGTGGAGTTTATATCCTTGAATGGCTATATTCCAATCATGGGAGTCATCCCACCAAGTTTCTGTTATCCCTATGAAGTCATATTTGCCTTGATGCACTAAGACTTCAAGCTCCCCTTGCTTGTTTCCCAAGCTCCGCATGTTGGTATATAGACACCAGAAGTCTCTTTTGTCCCGACTGGATTCCTCCGTTAATATACCGTGAGCTTTGCCGTGCATCGCCTTATCTCTCCCAGTGTCTCCTGTACCCTTCAAATCCTTGCGTTTACAACCCGCTGTCTTTGGATCGGTATTTAAGCTATCATCTCCATCCCCCAGAGGCTTTAGTTTAAAGCCCTCTTGATTAGTTTTGCCATACTTCTGCCAAAGAGATTCTTCCCAGTCCTCGTGAGGTGCAGCCCATCTCTTGCCAACAGTCCCCCCTCCAAGAAGCTTAGACCATGGTCCCAGAATCCAAACCTCTCCCGTCGACACCATCTGCGTAACCAGTTGTTGACCTGCAGTATCTTCCTTTCCCTTTGTAGTCCTCTATCCTTCACGGGAAGAATTGATGAGAACTGACTGGGCCTGAAGTCTGGAGTCCAGTGGATATTCCTTGAGAACAGTGTGAACAGGAAGAACCAGTGGCTCAAGCGAGTGTGTGTGTAGGAGATCCAAAACGTTTGTCTAGGTTAGGGTTGCCAGGTCCTTGGCCTGAGACTGATCCTGTATCTTTAGGAGAAGAGAAAGTCAGCCAAGTGCAGGTGTTCTTGCAACCCTGTAATGGGAAAAACCACAAGGTGGAATTCTCCCTTCCCCCTGCACAACTTTTAAAGATACAGAAGACCTCTTGGTTGCCAGGCCCAGCCTTGAACTAAGTTCAAAGACAGAACTAGGGAGCAAGTCACAGGAACATAGGACACTGCCTTATACTGAGTCAGACCATCGGTCCACCTAGTTCAGTACTGTCTGCACTGACTGGCAGCGGCTCTCCAGGGTTTAAGATAGGGAAGTTCTCCCTACCCCACCTAGAGATGCTGGGGATTGAATCTGGGGCCTTCTGCATGCAAGCTCTGCCACTGGGCTATGGTTCCCAATGTTGTTGTTGTTTTATATTGCACTATATTTGTATAAAGTGGTATAGAAATGGTCTAAATAAATAAATAAAGACTGAACAAAACAGCAACGGGGGTCAGAATGGCTGTTCGGTGCCAGGGGAGACCTGGCAAGCCTGCGATGCCAAGGAGCAGCAGGAGAGCCTCCCAGGACCACCCGGGGCAACATCATGGCATCATACAGGACTCGAGTGCAGAAAAGGACTTCAGTGTTAGTTCATTTTACTAGAAACGACTCAGTCTTGTAAGGGTATTGGATGCTGAAGGGGAAAAAAATCCCACCCACAGACCTGCAGGGATTTTTCCAGGGTGAGGGGTGGGAAGTAAAACACTGAGAAGGAGGAGTGGGCTACACATCAGAAGAACCATGTGGTACATTTTGCCTCATATCTCAGGTTCTACAAATGCTAGAAATGTACTCTTTTTAAAAAAAGGAAAGCTGGGGATTTAGGCATTCCTATAGGCGTTTGGAAAAGACAATGATGCTGGGAGAAACAGAAGGGAGTAGAAAAAGAGGAAGGCCAAACAAGAGATGGATTGATTCCATAAAGGAAGCCACAGACCTGAACTTACAAGATCTGAACAGGGTGGTCCACAACAGATGCTCTTGGAGGTCGCTGATTCATAGGGTCGCCATAAATCAAAATCGACTTGAAGGCACACAACAACAACAACATAGGCATCTGGTTGACCACTGTGAAAACAGAATGCAAGACTAGATGGGCCTTTGGCCTGATCCAGCAGCCAGGCTCTCCTTGCATTCCTGTGTTACATTCTTAAAATCATTGTTCATGTCAGACCAGCTTGACTAGGTCTTCACCCCCTATAGCTACTTTTGTCCCCATACATCAGGAGACCATGAACCTCCCATGGAAAATTGTGTTTGGCCCATGAAGGAGTGAGAATTGGTCAGAGCTTGGAAAAGTTACTTTTTTGAACTACAACTCCCATCAGCCCAATCCAGTGGCCATGCTGGCTGGGGCTGATGGGAGTTGTACAGTAGGGCCCCACTTTACGGTGCTTCGCTAATGCAGCGGTCTCAATTAGACACAATTAGACTAAAGCCCCACTCATACGGTGCTTGTTCCGCTTTCACTGTGGTTTTTGGGTGTTGCACACCATTCTATTCAATGAGTTCCGCTTTACAGCGGTTTTCGCTTTACAGCAGGGGTTCAGAACGTAACTCGCCGTATGAGTGGGGCCCTACTGTAGTTCAAAAAAGTAACCTTTCCAAGCTCTGGAATTGGTGTATCCCCTGTGCCCAGTAGGAGTCCGGTATGGGGCCTTTCAAGATCCCCATCAGTAAATAGACCATACGGGAGGGGTCGCCAACCTTTTTGGACCAGTGGGCACATTTCAGATGTTGAGAGAGTGCTGTGAGCACCAGTCCCAAAATGGTTGCCATGGGGGTGTGGCATAACACAACATGTGTGCTGTGAGAGACATGTCATAACATAAAATAAGAGAGAGTACAGCCATTTTCTTTAAAAAAAGCATTAAAAAGTAGAAGAATCCAAAGAAAATATCTCTCCAACTGCACAGCAGAACAACAACAATAGGATGACATCATTGAGATAGGAGATAATATTGGGGCAGAGAGAATAACTGAATAGCTCATGGATAGGCATTCCTGAGCTCTGGTAAAAAGGTAAAGGTAAAGGTGTCCCCGCACTTGTAGTGCAATTCATTTCCGACTCTTAGGGTTATGTCTTGCGACGTTTACTAGGCAGACCATTTATATGGGGTGGGATTGCCAGTTCCTTCCCCGGCCTTTCTTTACCCCCCAGCATAGGCCGGGTACTCATTTTACCGACCACGGATGGATGGAAGGCTGAGTGGACCCCGACCCCTTTTACCGGAGATTCGACTCTCTCCTTCCGTTGGAATCGAACTCCGGCCGTGAGCAGAGCTTTGGCTGCGTTACCACCGCTTACCACTATGCTCCACGGATCATCTTCCTGAGCTCTGGACCTACCACTAACATCTTGTATCTACCAATCTGGCAGTCAAATGAGATGATCATCAGATTGGGCCCTTGTCAGCCAATCTTAAAACATTGCGAGGCACATCAGGGTACTCTCTAAGACTAGTTATGTCATTTTCAAAGAGTCCCAGTCTAGGGTATTGTAGCAACTGAAGCTGATGGTGAATCTATAGATGCAGTGTGCAGAAAGCTTTATGGACAATTTAAACCCCACTCAAAGCCTTCATGCAAGGCTTGCTTGACATTTTGGGAGGCGTGAAATTCACCCAGGGGGAACAGCTCCTTGGGCTTCTTGGTGGAGTCCCAGATTCACATGGTGTTTGGGCAAAATATATAACCAGTCAACTCCCTTGAGTACAATTTGTGTCGATATTAAACTCTGAAATTCCCTCCTGGAAGGATGTTGAACTCACCTCCAAGGGTTATGCGCCATTGGCAGACACCATCAATCACTGCCCGTGCGCCTTCAGTAACCTTCAGAAACACAGCTGTATAAAATGTACGGTGTCGTGGGGAGCCAATGCAGTGAGCCATCCCAGCAAAAGGCATGCAAACAACTTGTAAATATTAGCCTTGGAGGCTTCACCTGCATTTTGCTGAGTCTCTGTGGGCATCAAAGGACCAAGGTCCTAGTTCGTGCATACCCAATACTTGTCAACCTCATCCTCTGTGTGCCCAAGGCTATGGAATATGGTCAATGTCATAACTTGGGTTTATTAAGAGAGCTGCTGTGTTGGATCAGCCAACTACTCCAGCACTGACAGGTAGGCAGCCTGGGATCAAGAGTGGCTTTCCAAGCAAGGATTCACTGCAGGAGACCTAAGCTTGGAGACCCAAGCCCCCCCCAAGAAATTCTGCTAGCCTGACTGACAACTCTTTTAGCTTCTCAGAAAAACCCACAATACCTTCCTGATGTCTTGTTTAAGTAAAAGGGTTATTATGTCGGAGTACTGGGGGTCTGCTTTGCAAAGATTCTGACCCTCCCTCCCTGACAAATTGAAACCCTTTTTGTTTTGAACCGCTTGATGAAAGGATGCAAAACTATGCAGAAAGGGGCAAGTTTGGGCGTGGGCATGTCTCCACTGATGAGAAAGCAGAGGTGAGTGTGTGTTTTTGAAACTCCCCTCAGATTCACTCAGAAATGACCTGAGAAAGAAATGAGAGAGGAAATGTCAGAAGTGTATAGAAGTATGCATGGTATGGAGAACGTGGATTAAAAAGACAAAGTTTTCTCCCTATTTCATAATACTAGAACTGGGCGACATGCAACAAAGCTGAATGTTGGAAGCGTCAGGACAGGCAAAAAGGAAAGTCCTTCACACAGAGCCTAGCTAACCTGTGGAATTCGCTCCCACAGGATGCAATGATGGCCACCAACTTGATGGCTCCAAAAGAGCGTTAGGCAAATTCATGGAGGGTACGGCTATCAATGGCTACTAATCACAATGGCTATGTTCATCCTCCACTGTCAGAGGCAGTATACATCTAAATACCAGTTGCTGGGAATCACAAGAGGGCAGAGGGCATGCACTCAGGTCCTGCTTGCAGGCTTCCCATTAGGACATCTGGTTGGCCACTGTGAGAACAGGATGCTGGACTAGCTGCGCCTTTTGTCTGATCAAGCAGATCTCTTCTTAAGTTGTTATGAGATCTTTTCTCCCAAACTGGGAGATCTCTGCTAATTTTTCCTATCTACTCTGAGGGCTTGGAAAAGTTGCTTGCTCTTCTCCTTTGTCTTCCACCAAGACAAAGGAGGCTGGGCTCCCCATTCTTCAGAATTTGCTTAGGAACCCCTTTTGAACCTTCACCTAAGGCATTCTCCTCTAGCTCAGATCAAAATCCAAGCCAGAGGAGAGGCTGGGGCTTTGTTCAAGCTCACCTTGTTTTTGATGTTGGCTTTAACAAGTCCCTGGAGATTGTTTCTGAGCCTAGTTGACCAAAAAGTGTCAATACCAGGTAGCCAGCAAAATTTTCTAGGAACCAGACTGGAGGGAAAGATAGTGAAGTCTGTAGGCCAGTGAGAGGAGGCATCCAGCCTGGAATTTGCTGGGGCTTGTATGACTGCCTCTTGGTGGCAAGTTATCATTACTACAACTTGGGACATCTTCCTGGCAGGGAAGTGTTCTCAGCCTCTGGATTGACCCTGTCTACTACCTAAGCTGGTCATTGGGTCCTCCTGGACAGGAAAGGCTATAAAAGACTTCCTGTGTGGACTGAGACCATCTCTGAGCAGCAAGGTCTTCCTGGCAGTGATGTTTTCCTGTGCATTTCTCAGCTCTTAGGAGCATAGGAAACTGTCTTATACTGAGTCAGACCATTTATTTATTTATTTATTGGATTTATTAGTTGCCCATCTGGCTGGTTATCCAGCCACTCTGGGCGACGTACAGAATAGACATACAAATACATTAGACATTAAAAATCTGAAAACAATGATAATAAAATCTAGCCCACCCCAAAAGCCTGCCTGAAGAGCCAGGTCTTCAAGGCCCAGGGGAAGCTCATCATAGAAGGGGCATGGCGGAGATCATTTGGGAGGGAGTTCCACAGGGTGGGGGCCACAATTGAAAAAGCCCTCTCCCTAGGCCTCACCAGTCTGGCTGTTTTGATTGATGGGATGGAGAGGTCTTTTGAGGTGATCTTTTTGGGCTGATGATGCTGGAGGCACACCTTCAGATAGACTGGGTCGAAACTGTGTAGGGATTTAAAGGTCAAAACCAACACCTTGAATTGGGCCCAGTAAGCAACTGGTAACCAGTGCAACTCTTTTAGCACTGGAGTGATGTGATCTCTCCGGTGGCTGCCTTTAATAAGGCGTGCCGCCGTGTTCTGTACCAGTTGCAGTTTCTGGACCGTTTTCAAGGGTAGCCCCACATAGAGCGCATTACAGTAGTCTAGGCGAGAGGAGACCAGGGCATGTACCACAGATGGGAGCAGATGATTGGGAAGGTAGCGGCATAGCCTCCGTATCAGATGGAGTTGATATAGCGCTGCTGGGCTCACAGCCGAAACCTGAGCTTCCATGGACAGTTGGGAGTCAAGAATGACCCCCAGGCTGCGGACCTGGTCTCTCAGGGACAATTGTACCCCATTGAGCACCAGGTCCAAATCCCCTAAGCTTCCCTTGTCTCCCATGAACAGTACCTCGGTTTTGTCAGGGTTCAACTTCAGCTTATTCCTTCCAATCCAGGCACTCATCGACTCCAGGCACTTGGACAGGGTTTCTACAGCCAACCTCGGTGAAGATTTGAATGAGAGATAGAGCTGCATGTCATCCGCATACTGGTGACACTGCAGCCCAAATCTCCTGATGATGGCCCCCAGCGGCTTTATATAGATGTTAAATAGCATCGGGGAGAGGATGGAGCCCTGTGGCACCCCACAAGTGAGAGGCCAAGGGTCTGAAACCTCATCCCTCAATGCTACTCTCTGGTGCCTATCAGAGAGGAAGGAATGGAACCATTGCAGTACAGTGCCCCCTATGCCTAACCCCTCGAGGCGATCCAGAAGGATACCGTGGTCAACGGTGTCAAAAGCCGCTGAGAGGTCCAGGAGCACGAGGAAGGTGCATTCACCCCTATCCAACGCTCTCCTCATATCATCCACCAAGGCGACCAAGGCTGTTTCAGTCCCATGTCCAGGCCTGAAGCCCGATTGAAATAGATCCAGATAATCCGCTTCCTCCAAATGCGCTTGCAACTGCTTCACCACCACCCACTCGACTGCCTTGCCCGAGAATGGTAAGTTTGAGATTGGGCAAAAGTTGTTCAAATCTTGGGGATCCAAGGAGGGCTTCTTTAAGATTGGTTTTATTACTGCCTCCTTGAGGGCTGATGGCATTATGCCCTCTTCCAAGGACACATTTACCACCGCCTTGATCCCCTCACCCAGTCTGTCCTTGCCGCTCATGAGTCACGATGGGCACACTGTTGTCCACACTGACTGATGGCATCTCTTCAGGGTTTCAAACAGGAAGTCACTCCCTGCCTTACCTGGAAATGCCAGGGATTGAACCTGTGGCCTTTTGCATGCCCTGCCATTGAGCCACAATTCTTGCTGTCCGGTTTTTTCTTTGGCTTGACCCCTGGCTCCTTGTTTGCGGTTCCTAGTTCATGTCCAAGAGCAGCCTGTGGCTCAGCCTTAACAGTGTGCTCAGTGTGACTAGGATACCTGAAAGACTGTCTTACCCCGTATATACCTGGTCGATCACTGTGCTCTGCAGGTGACGGGCTCCTGCAGATATCATCTTAACAGGAGGTCCGTTCCTCACAACATAGGAAACAGACCGTTAGTGTGGCAGCACCGACCCTGTGGAATTCCCTCCCCTTAAATATTAGGCAGGCGCCATCTCTGTTATCTTTTCAGTGCCTACTGAAGGCCTTCCTTTTTCAACAAGCCTTTTAAGTAGAGACCTTATCACAGTCTGCGTCTGTTTTGACATTACTTTTGTAGATGTTTTTAAAGCTTTTTTTAAAGTCTTTTGTTTTAATAAGTCTGATTTTAAAATGTTTTAGAGTGCTTTTAGTGTTTTTGTTTGCTGCCCTGGGCTCCTTCTAGGAGGAAGGGTGGGATATACATTTAATAATAAATAAATCCCCACAACTGGTTACGTGGGGGAGAACAAGTAGTGCTTCATGGAAAATTTCTAGTCAGTGATGCAATTAGGTGATTTTAGACTGGTCTTAATAGCAGATGTCCTGTTCAGTTAGTAAAGTATAGTACTTCACTGACTTCAAAATGTGGTATCAACAACTTGGACAGCTCCTTGAAAGTTTAGACTAAGCCCCAGAGTGGATTCACTGCTCCGTTGACATCTGTCTCCACTGGTGGTATGCTTGCCTTTCTGCATTTGTGCCCCCCCCTGCTCATTCTGCTGAGTCGGCACCTGGATGCCTGCCCCAACGTCCTGCCCTGGCAGAGCCATTAGTACCAGAAGCTCAAACTTATTTGGAAAGTCATAGCCTTCAGCAATCCAGCATCTGAAGGGCCCTTCATCATATCTGATCTTTAGACAACAGGGGCTTCTGGGTAGGGATGAGGGAGAAGTTCAATTCACTTTGCATCTGAAGCCAAATCTATCCAATTTGCACTTTTCAAAACAATATGAGAACTAAAATTCTCTCCCCTTAAATATTAGACAGGTGCCATCTCTGTTATTTTTTTTGGCACCTATTGAAGACCTTCCTCTTTCAACAAGCCTTTTAAGTGGAGACCTATCCCCGTCTGCGTCTGTGTTAGAATTGCTTTTTAATATGTTCTTAAACCATCTTTTTAAAAATGTTTTTAATCTCAGATGTTTTGAAAGCTTTTTTTAAGTAACATTTTTGAAGATGTTTTGTTTTAATGCATTTTAAAAGTTTGTTTTTATGATGCGTTAATGTTTTTGGTGCTTTTGTTTGCCACCCTGGGCTCCTGCTGGGAGGAAGGTCAGGATACAAATAAATAAATAAATAATAAAACACAGCCGTTCTTCAAAATTCACATTTATCCAAATTTTGCAATGCAATTCTCTAAAACAAATCAGTGTTTACAAAACTTCATATATTGGGAGACAGTGTGCATAAAAATCAATATATTAGTGAAAATAATGCATTATATTAGGAGCAATTGCTTGCCAAAATGTCTGCATTAGTCAAAACTGCAGACAAAATGTGTTTATTTGGAGAAATTTGCACTGAAATGCTGGAGAATTTTCAGGACAAGTAAAATTGCCAATTGCTGCGGAACTGAGTTTAAGATTGGAAGAATGAGAAACGGAGATAACTGAAATTGATAGATCTTTCCATCCCTACTCCGACATGCCTGAAAGTTTGCATCCCGAATATGCCCATCCAAGCTCTTGGTTGTAGTAGTTGGCTGTATTTACCATGTGAAAACGTGGAGTTGCTCACTGGCTCCTAATCCTTGTGCATGAATCAAAATCAGTGGAGACTGATGGTTCCATTGTCAGTGAGGCAGTGAATCCGTTCTGGTTTTTAGTCTGAACTTTCAAGGAGCTGTCCAACAGCTTGGATAGCTTCTTGAAAGTTCAGACTAAAACCACAAGCAGATTCATTGCCCCACTGACACCGGAAACATGAGTTTCCAGTGATCAAAACCAAGTTCATGGGTCTTCCCACTAGATCATTTGGCTGGAGTTCATGCCCATCTTTTCCTAACATTCTATCTCAAGAATCAATGGAATCAATCTTAAAACCTCAGAACTGGTTAAAAATTAACAGCATTGAATCTTGGGTTGAAAACTTAGCTCCAAACCCAATCAAATATTAGGCACAGTTACTTCTTCTTTTTAAGTCTTTGAATATAGTGGCAGTGTGGGTGGCATGCCAGGTGCATTCCTGGTGGACTCTAGGAGCAGCCACCAGTCGTTTTGACCTCCCAATGAACTTGGTGCTCTCACCATCAAAACTCAAGCACTTCTCACTACCTCTGTGTATTCATTGGAGGCTACTTTCCAGCACACCGGGCTGTCCCACCAGCATTGCACATAAGCCAACAAAGAGGGTGGCTCCCAACCCACCATAAGCTGCTGCTGGCTCCTGACCTCTGGGAGCCCTCTCTTGCAACATTTCTGCTGCAAAATTCATAGCCGTTGAGTCACAGCGGTGAGCTCACCCCTCCATGTCGACTTAGCACGACATCATCACAATGGAATTCCTGCGCCTTTGAAGGTGGAAAAAATGTCAGAGAGGCCAACGACTCAGGCATTACAAGGGAACCACTCAAAGAGCTGCCTCCAATGTATTCCACAGCAGTTGTGCCAAAAAAATCTTCATGGTGGCTCATGGAGTCGCTGGAGGTGTCTGGCTGCTCACTGTTGAAAGCAAGATTCTGAACCAGATGAACCTTCGCTGTGATCCAGAAAGGTAAGTCTTATGGGATTGAGACTTCATCTGGAGTTTCATTGAGTTATGATGTCTACGTTCTTGTCAGAGACAGTATGCTTCTGAGTACTAGTTGCCAGGAATCACAATTGGGGAGAGTGCTGTTGCACTCATGTCCTGTGAGTGGGCTTCCCATTGGGACATTGGGTTGGCCACTGTGAGAACAGGATACTGGACTAGATGGGCCACTGGCCTGATCCAGCGGCCACACTTTTTTTTTTTTTGGCTTAAAAACATCCAGTGGTAAAAAAAGTAGCTCTTACTGACATTGTAAATAATGTGTCTGGGCTGTTCCCACTTTAGATGCAAGTGGGAGTTCACATCAATAAATATTCCTGCAGACCTAGAGATTCTTCTCCCTGTGGTCTGAATAAGGATGCCTCAGTGCATGTGCATGTTCAGAATCTGAGGATCCCATCATGTACTGAAAGATCCTGTGGGTGTAATGGCACTAGATAGGCTATCCCCATCCTTTCACTGATGGGCACCACAGCCACTGTTCTGATGCAAGCGGAAGCCACCAGGTAAGCCAAGCCTAGCTTAGTCAGCTCCTTGCAGAATTCAGATGTTGTTTCATCAGCAGACTGAGCCTTCCTTAGGAGCTACAGCTGTTTCAGTAGCTAGCTGTGCCTTCATGGAGAAGCGGCTCTTCAGTTGAAAGGGCCTAGCCTTCTCTGGGAGGTGTTTACCCTGACGGAGCAAGGGAGACTCAAGGTGCACTGGTGCTTCTGAGATGGGAGTCCCCAAGAGGGCAACCTGATGCCCTTGAGCCAGAGAGGTGCTGGGTCCATCAGCTCTTCACACAGAAGTGCTTTCAGTTGGTTGCTCCTACCGCAATTCTCCCTCCTGTTCTGAATCTCCAGCCCCCGAAGAAGAGTGGTCAGGCCAGAGGATGATGGCTACCCCCCATCCCTGTGTTCACAGCCAGCATGTGGAGGGGCTCTGTGTTCATCAGTATGTGTGCGTAAGGGGAGACCCCAGCCCAGTCAGGGTCTTTCCTCATGTGAAGGACCCTTTTTGCACACCAGCCAAATGCATAGATGTGTGTTTGTTGGGGGGGGCATGGTGTGGACTAACAGGGGCTTGGCTAGCCTGTAGAGGCTGTACAGACATTCTTTCTGTACACACATTCTTTCAATGCACAAGTGGGTCGTCTCAAAATTTGGGTTTAGAAATGAACCCTCTGAATTTGGAAACAATTTGTCAGGTGAGTCCAAATCCCTCTTCTTTGGCTCTAAATAAGCTCACACACACCCCGGCCAGGTATTATTTATTTATTTATCGCATTAATATCCCACCTTTTCTCCAGGGAGCTCAAGGTGGCATACATGGGTCTCCCCTTTCTCATTTAATCCGCACAACAACCCTGTGAGGTAGGTTAGGCTGCGAGGCAGTGACTGGCCCAAGGTCACTCAGTGAGCTTCGTGGGTGAGTGGGATTCGAACCCTGGTCTCCTGTGGGAAAAGGGACACTGTGCGTGGGACTTGCAGGTGTGACCCCACTGCCCTCTTGGGGTTTCAATTTGAGTGCCTGATGAGGGCTATGGATTATGTGTTTCCTGGGCTATGTTGGGTTGGCACCACTTGAAAACTGACTTTGAGTCTTGTGGCACTTTTAAGACCAGCACAATGTATCATGACACAAGGCTTTGTGGACTCTAGTCCATGAACACTTATGATGCCATAATAAAATATGTTTTTCTTTAAGGTTTCACAAGATTCTTTGTTGACTTTGCAGGAACAAATCATCACATAGGGTAGCTATAGGAACTAGGGATGTGAGGAGGCAGTGATTTCCATTCCAACCTGTATTCATCACAGTCAGTGCTGTTTCTGTGCCACTGCAGTTCGGTTTTCTCCAAAGCAACATTTTTCATCTGGCTGGCTGCTATTTAACATAAGTTACATGTTACATAACTATTTACGTAACTGATGTAATTTACATTCATTTCACTGTAAAGGCAACATCGAAACAATGCAAAGAAAGAAAAACAAAACCCAGCCATTAATTATATATCATTTGCAAACTTAAAAAACAACAGTGATGTGAAGAAACACTGACCATGTTTACTGGATTGATTTCCATTCCTGAATACAGATGAACATGCAAACTGCAGCAATTTCCTTTCCCTTTGTAACTTTCATCTGAATTCTCCAACATCCCCAATAGGAACATAGGTAGCTGCCTATTGGCCATTGCTCAATCTAGCTTAGTATTGTCTACACTGACTGGCAGCTGCTCTCCAGGGTTTCAGACATGTCACTTATGAACACCTGTCCTGGCCCAGCTGCACTGGCTACCAATACGTTTCCGGGCCAGATTCAAAGTGTTGGTTCTTACCTATAAAGCCCTTAATGGCACCGGACTGCAATACCTGATGTAACGCCTCTCCCACTATGAACCTACCCGTTCGCTGCGCTCGACATCGAAGGCCCTTCTCCGGGTTCCAACTCACAAGGAGGCCCGGAGAGCAATAACGAGATCTAGGGCCTTCTCGGTGGTGGCCCCTGAATTATGGAATGCCCTCCCTGACGAGATACGCCTGGCGCCTTCTTTGATATCTTTTCGGCGCCAGGTAAAAACCTACCTCTTTGCCCAGGCATTTTAGTCTTGTTTTAATTTTAATGTTATAGTTAATTAATTGTAATTTTTATTAATTTTGTTTTAATCTGTTTTTAATGTGTTTTATATTTATATGTTGTATTCACATTCGCTGGTTTTAAATGTGTTTTTATCCTGTTGTACACCGCCCTGAGAGCTTGTTGCTATAGGGCGGTCTAAAAGTGCAATAAATAAATAAAAATAAAATAAAATAAGCCGTATTTCATTAATCATAACAACCCAGTGATAGGTTACTAATATTCCAATGTTACAGATGAGGTTGTGTAATAACGGGTTTCCTAAATCCACCTTTCAAGTCCATCGCCAAGCAGAAATTTGACAACCTGATAAAAATCAATGTCCTTACCACTGGTTGGTGCAAGATCAGCTAAAAAAAAATCCCTTCTATGTCCCATTATGTCAAGGGTACAGGAAGCTGATATGCATCCAATCATCCAACTGGCCTGGCCACAACTCTGCTCCTTTACAAGGTCCTGGAAAATTGGCTGCCTTGCCCTCTAAAGATGTAGCAGTTGGCATGGAACAACATTTGCCAAGGCCGGGAGCGGAAGTCTTCCCCATTTCCAAGCATCCAGCCATCCAGCGCAGGTGTTCGGAGGCAACATTGATTATGAAGCTTGCCAGAGATGAAACACCTCCAGATAAATTTTCTCTGCTGCAGCACATAGGCTGTGAAACTCCCCCAGGAGTAGCTGATGGCATTCTTTTAATTCTAATCTAAGAGTCTAGAAAGCATCAGGGTCAGGTATTGTTTAGGGCAGGGGTGGGGAACCTGTGGCTCTCCAGCTGCGGCTGCATTCCACATCCCATCAGCCCCTGGCTAGCATGCCCAGGGGCCAAGGATGATGGGAGTGGTAGTCCCACCACATCTGGAGGGTGGCAGGTTCCCCTTCCCTGGTTCCAGGGTTGTAGCCGGGGTCAAGATTTAGTTCTGGAGATACATTGGTTTTTTCCTCTTAATCTGGATTGTGTTCTCACATTTTTATTGTTAGACCTTACTATGAGTGGATTCATACAATCATAGAATAGCAGAGTTGAAAGGGGCCTATAAGGCCATCAAGTCCAACCCCCTGCACAATGCAGGAATCCAAACCAAAGCATTCCCGACAGATGGCTGTCCAGTTGCCTCTTGAATGCCTCCAGTGTTGGAGAGCCCACTACCTCTCTAGGTCATTGGTTCCATTGTCGTATGGCACTTGTTTAATGTATGGATTGTTTAATATTGGTTACAGGCTTCCTGATAGGCATCTGTTTGGCCACTCTGGGAAGCTGGATGCTTGGCTTAGATGAGCTCTTCTTTTCTGAAGGGAGTAGCAAAGGATGTGCAATTTTGAAAACGGTAGGGTTCAGCATACCTTTCCTGCTGTTGCTGACCGTTGTTGTCCAAACAGTCTGGGGGACTTATTACCATCTGTATTCCTTCCTCAAGGGGGTTCCTGTTAGCCAGTCACGCTTGAACTCTGCCCCTGCCATTGCTGCCTTCACTGCCTATTGTGTTGGGCTGGCCAGTGGTCCATCAGGCACAGCATTGTCTACACTAGGGGTAGCCAATGTGGAACCCTCCAGACTCTGCTGGACTACAACTCCCATCACCCCTGCCCATTGGCCATGGTGGCTGGGGATGATGGGAGCTGTAGTCAGCCTCTGGAGGGCACCATGCTGGCTACCCCCGGTCTACACTGACTGGCAGCCACTCTCCAGGATTTCAGATGGGATCTTTCCCAGACCTACCTGGAGACTCCATCGGGAACTGAACCTGGAACCTTCTGCACACAAGGCAGGTGCTCTACTACTGAGCTGCAACCCGTCCCCTAGCAAACTGTTGGGTGTCCAGTATGATTGCCCTGGCTTATGGCACTCCTTCATCTCTCCATCTGGCCTTGAAGGAACCTTCCCAATGCTGACCAATTAAGGCTCCCAGCTTTGCTGAAGGTCTCTCTGTCATATGCATTAAAAGAAATGGTAATCATAACATTTGGCTTGCTCTGCATGGGAAAAAAAAAGGCCCTTCACGTTTCTACAGCTGTTCTCACTCTGGCATTTATAATTTTATTACTCAAATATGAGCTTTTGTTCGCCATCCAAGCGTAATGAAAACATAATATTTCAATATAAAAATCCCCATTTACCTTTCAAGCTGTTTTCCTGTCCAAAAACGTTCCCTAGCAATCTGTGTCCAAGCTGGGTCTCCCTCCCATTATTCATGTCTTCCTTGTGCTTGTTTGCGTTAATAGGTGCTAATTCTCTCTGTGTGACATCATCATGTGTTCCCATGGCAACCAACTGTGATGTCACAAACAAGACAATGGCCCCTGGCGAAGGAGAAAATGCCTGCGGGGAGAATGAGTAATGAACTTGCAGATGAAACGGCCCATCAGGAAAATATTTCTGGGCCCAAAAATGTACCCATAGGTTGACTTCATGCGATCATTCTCAGCAGGCAAAGCACTGGCTGTATGCACGGGTGTGGACTTCATTCTGTTTCACTGGGGATTTGTTGGTAAATAATATGATGTCAGGTGAAGAGCATTTAGTCAGGCTGTATCCTCAGGGCTGCACTCTCGCTGGATCGTCACCTTGTAGTGGTGAGTGGGCTTGCTTCTTCCAGTGAACCCTGTGAGCGATGCCGTCGGGAGTCATGCACTCCCAGCAGGGTCACCCATGGAGGTAAGGTCAAGGGAGAGGAACCAGACAAAGAACGACACTGAAAGAACTGGGCATGTTTAGCCTTGAGAAGACTGAGGGGAAATGTGATAGCACTCTTCAAGTACTTGTCACACAGAGAAGGGCTGGGATCTCTTCTCAATCATTCCAGAGTACAGGACATAGAATAATGAGCTCAAGTTACAGGAAGCCAGATGCCAACTGAACATCAGGAAAAACGTCCTAACTATAAGAGTGGTACAACAATGGAACTAATGATCCAGGGAGGTGATGGGTTCTCCAACACTGGAGTCCTTCAAGAGGCAGCTGGACATCCACCTACCAGGAAAGTTTTAAGTTAGACTCCTGCACTGATAAGGGGTTGGACTCAATGGCCTTATAGGCCCCTTACAATTCTACGATTCTATGCTTCTATGGCTGGCTAAGGTGAAGAGTCTCTCAGTCCAAAACATCTGGAGGGCACGAGGTTGGGGAAGACTGACATACTGTTTTAAAAAAGGACTTGGCACACATTTTACCAAAGTGATAATCAAGTCTGGCCCTACTAGGGATAAAAGGTTCTGTCAATTTTAGTCCTCTTAGTTTCTCATTTTTCCAGTGTTAAATTCAGTTCTCCACATTTCTGCAGGAATTTTCAATTTTTTTAAAAAAAATCCTCATGAAAATTCCTCAGCATTTTAATACATATTTCTCCTAATAAACATAGTTTTGCATGCAGTTTTAACAAATGTACAGATTCTTGCAAACATTTTCTCTTAATATTATGCAGTTTTGTGTGGTACTTTCAGATATACTGATTTGTATGTACATTTTCTCCTAATATATGCATTTTATAAACATTGGTTAGTTGGAGAACTGCATTGCAAAATTCAGATAAGTGCAATTTTTGAAGGATAAGAACATAAGAAGAGCCTGCTGGATCAGGCCAGTGGCCCATCTAGTCCAGCATCCTGTTCTCACAGTGGCCAGCCAGGTGCCTGGGGGAAGCCCGCAAGCAGGACCCGAGTGCAAGAACACTCTCCCCTCCTGAGGCTTCCTGCAACTGGTTTTCAGAAGCATGCTGCCTCTGACTAGGGTGGCAGAGCACAGCCATCACGGCTAGTAGCCATTGATAGCCCTGTCCTCCATGAATTTGTCTAATCTTCTTTTAAAGCCATCCAAGCTGGTGGCCATTACTGCATCTTGTGGGAGCAAATTCCATAGTTTAACTATGCGCTGAGTAAAGAAGTACTTCCTTTTGTCTGTCCTGAATCTTCCAACATTCAGCTTCTTTGAATGTCCACGAGTTCTAGTATTATGAGAGAGGGAGAAGAACTTTTCTCTATCCACTTTCTCAATGCTATGCATAATTTTATACACTTCTGTCATGTCTCCTCTGACCCGCCTTTTCTCTAAACTAAAAAGCCCCAAATGCTGCAACCTTTCCTCATAAGGGAGTCGCTCCATCCCCTTGATCATTCTGGTTGCCCTCTTCTGAACCTTTTCCAACTCTAGAATATCCTTTTTGAGATGAGGCGACCAGAACTGTACACAGTATTCCAAATGCGGCCGCACCATAGATTTATACAACGGCATGATGATATCGGCTGTTTTATTTTCAATACCTTTCCTAATTATCGCTAACATGGAATTTGCCTTTTTCACAGCTGCCGCACACTGGGTCGACATTTTCATTGTGCTGTCCACTACAACTTACAAGGATGGCTGGGTTTCAGTTCTCATATCATTTTGGAAAGTGCAAAACTGATAGATTCTGTTTCAGATGTGATCCGAATCAAATTATTCCTCCATCCTTTGGCCCTATTAATGGTCAGTTGTTAATTAGCAACAACATTTAGTCCATTTATTTTTTTATCTCACTTTCTCCTTCCTTAACTGAAGCTCTCAAAGCAGTTTAACAAAATCCAAAATCCTAAAACAACAAATAACCATAATTTACAATAATTAAATTTAAAAAGTAAGCAACACCACCACACCAGCACTAGTTAGAAAGCCAGGTAATACATAGGGTTCAACTGTCTCACTCAGAGTAGACCGATTGCAATGAATGAACCTATGTTGGTCATGTCTATTAACTTCGACGGGTCTACTCTGAGTAGGATTAGCATTGAATAAACCCCCTAATATTTAAACAACCAAAAAGTTAAATGCTTGCTGAACGAGAAAAGTCTTCCAATGCTGGTGGAACACCAATAAAGGTAGTCCAAACCAGACGATCCCAAACCGTCATCTGTGGACCGCCAGTGGTCCATCAGCTTCATTTAGGTGGTCCACAGCATGTCCATGTTAAATATATTGAGTTTTAATTGTGTTTTTATTGCTTGTTTTGTTTCTTATTTTGTATTTTATTATGTTACCATTTGAATTCTACGGAATGCAAATGGTCATTCAAGAAAATACAAGGAAGAAAAGCAGCAATTAAAAAACCGTACGGCAACTTTTGATTTTTTTAACGTGTTTTTAGCGTTGCTGTTTGCCGCCTTGGGCTCCTGCTGGGAGGAAGGGCAGGATATAAATCAAATAATAAAGAAATAAATAGACTAGCACAATGCATTACGATTGCTACAGCAGGCAGAAAAATCATGAAGTGGTCGGCCGAGACCCTCAACAATTTTCAAGTGGCCTGTGGGGGGGGGGGGAAAGGTTTGGAAACCACTAGCCTAAGCTCTTGCACAAGGCCATTCGCTGAACGGGACCCAAATTGGGAGGACTGACTCATGTAAATGATGTGGTATAGGGCCTCCTCTGTTTTGGTGTCACATTTGCTGGTTTTGGTTTCATGCTTGCTGAGCTTCCAGTCCCTGGATGTGCATTGAATATCTTTAGCACTGAGTTTTCATCAACAGTGAAAGAGTCGTCTGTATACCCAGGCCTGTGGGACATACTCATGATTGATCCAGTCTATCTGTATCTATGATGAAACTGAGGTTATCCTACTTTGGACGCATCGTGAGAAGACCTGATTCACTAGCAAAGACAATCATGCTGGGAAAAACAGAAGGGAATAGAAAAAGAGGAAGGCCAAACAAGAGATGGATTGATTCCATAAAGGAAGCCACAGACCTGAACTTACAAGATCTGAACAGGGTGGTTCATGACAGATGCTCTTGGAGGTCGCTGATTCATAGGGTCGCCATAAGTCATAGTCGACCTGAAGGCACATAACAACAACAACAACCTGTATCTATGATTTACCTTCTGGAGAAGGACATTGCTCAGTATTGTCTACACTGAGTGACAGCAGCTCTCCAGGGTTTCAGGGAGGGGATTTTTCCCCAGCCCTACCTGGAGATGTCATGGATTAAGCCTGGGACCTTCAGCATGCAAAGCAGGTGCTCTCCCACTGAGCTATGGCCCATCCCTTACATCCCAAGATGTAATGGAGTGAGTTGAGGGGCAGGGTGCCAGGCACCAGGCTTTGCCTCCCCCTGGTGCATGAAGTGGCTGGATGGAGAAGTAAATTGGTCAACTCCCCACTGTGCCTCAGATTTCGGCTCCCTTCCTTTGTGTTCTGCAGCACTCAACAGGAGCCAGTAAGAAGTCATGAAGAAGAGTTGTCCCCTGTTGCCCCAGAAGGCAGGACTCAAACAGATGGGTGTAAATGACAAGGAAGCAGATTCAGCTAAATGTTAGAAGAAGCAGCTTTCATAATGCCTTTATCTAAATCTATATCATGGAACTGCACTTGCAATACGGTGTACAGTTCTGGTTGGCTAACCTCAGAAAAGGACATTGTAGAGCTTGAAATGGTTCAGAAAAAGGGCAACCAAAATTATCAAAGGTTAAATAAATAAACGAGAAAAGGATACAACACTTGGGGCTTTTTAGTTTAGGAAAAGAAGGTGAGAAAGGAGGGACATGACAGAAGTGTGTAAGTTTGTGAAGGTGCGCAAGAAGTTGGTAGTGTTTCTCTCATAATATTAGAACTTGGGGACATCTAAAGAAGTTAAATGTTGGAAGATTCAGGACAGACAAAAGGAGACACTTCTTCACACAGTGCATCCCACAAGGTGTAGTGCTGGCCACCAGCTTGGATGGCTTTATAAATTCATGGAGGGTAAGGCTATCAATGGCTACTAGCCAGAATGGCTGCTCACTGTCTCCACTTGTGGAGGCAGTCCACCTCCGAATACCAGTTACTGGAGATGGCAAGTGGGGAAAGCACAGTCACACTCAAGGTCTGCCTGCAGGCTTCCCATTGGGGCATTTGGTTGGCCAGTATGAGAACAAGATGCTGAGCCAGGTGGGCCACTGGCCTGATCCAGCAGCCAGGCTCTTCTTATGTTCAAACTTTCTAACAATAAGGCATTTAGGCAAAGGCTGTATGGTCTTGTGTCAATGATGCTGTAACTTCATCGTATGTTGCAAATATAGCACTGGGCGGGTAGATGGACTAGATCACGTCCAACGTCCCTTCTAAGTCTATGAGTCTCTGAAAACCAGGCCAATCCCTATCTGCATTGCCCTCTTCTGGGTTGTGTTTCTCAATTGTGCTAGAAGGTGATGCAACATTGGGAACAGAGAACAGCATAGGGGGCATTCACACAACACCCCTGTGCTTCTCCAAACTGACGTAGACCTGTTAAGCATGCCCTCTGCATCCTGACTTTTGTGCTCTCCATGTCCACCAGGGGTCATGTGTATTCAACATCAGTCTGAATTAAGTCCAAGGTTCTAGTTTTGGTGTACAAAGCCCTATACAGCTTGGGACCAGGATACCTGAAAAACCGTCTTACCCCTTATATACCCAGTCGATCACTGTGCTCTGCAGGTGAGGGCCTCCTGCAGATACCATCTTATCAGGAGGTCCGTTCCACACAATATAGGAAACAGACTTTTAGTGTGGTGGCACCTACCCTTTGGAATTTCCTACCCTTAAATATTAGACAGGTGCCATCTCTGTCATCTTTTTGGCCCCTACTGAAGACCTTCCACTTTCAACAAGCCTTTTAAGTAGAGACCTTATCCCAGTCTGTGTCCGTGTTGGAATTGCTTTTTAAGATGTCTTTAAACCTTTTCTTTTCTTTTTTTTTAAAAAAGATGTCTTTAAAGCTTTTGAAAATGTTTTTAAAGATGTTTAGTTTTAATATATCTTAACGTCTGTTTTTATGATGTTTCAAAGTGTTTTTAGTGCTTTTGTTTGCCATTCTGAGCTCCTGCTGGGAGGAAGGGTGGGATATAAATCAAATAATAAATAGATAAATTATTACTTTCTACTCTCATATCCCATTTTTTCTCCAAGTAGTGGAATGTTAGTCTACAGACATAATGGCTTTATGTCCATCCACTCCTCTTTAGATGGTAATGTGCATTATTCCACTTTTTTCAAAAGTTGGGGGGCTGCCTGCTCATTCTGCTGAGTAGGGCTCTGCTGGATTTCTGCCCTCAAATCTGACACTGATGGAACCTCTGCTCTAGAACACTTCCGAGACTCCTCTGTGATAAAAGAGGCTGCCCTGCAGATCTGTGAAGATCCACTGGCAGTTCAGGCAATGCTGAAAAAGTTTCCCCAGCCTTGAATGTTTCGAAACCATGAAGCTCAACTTCAAGATTTAGCTCTTGCCTGCAGAGCAAACTGCGGCTTCGTTTGTCTCGATACGCTTGTTGACCTCTCCCAGCACCAAAAATATCTGCCAGAGCACCACAGGGTCAACCGTGGAGGCCAGCATCTCTCTTGGCACTCTGTCCTTTTCCAAGAAGAGTGATCCAAGGGTGGGGCTTTATCAGAATAACAACAAAGGCGCAGCCTATCTCTATGCCGTCACTCATTGAACGGGTGTCTATCTTTAGAGGTGCTGATATGGCCTTTTCTCACAGCAGGGAGAGGCGAAAAGGTTGTTGTCTCAGAGGCTTCACACACCCAACCTTGGCCTCAGCTGACATTCTCACTTTGATATATGCAAACGCAACAAAAGGGCACACTTTGGGATATGCAAGTGAGAGAGGACGTGGACTGATGTGACCGATTTAGGAGGAGGGATGCTTCACAGAAAGTCCCCTTCATCCATATGACTTCCTGGTTGTCGGAGTTCCATATTACTTGGCCTGGTTTTCAAAGCGGGAATTACATGTTAGGAATTCTCCATAGGTCTTTTCATCGCTCCTTGTTCTTACCTGCAAGCTATCCATGGACTTGCTCCTCCACACTTTATCTCTGTGCTGATACATCTCGATACATTCCTGCCCATGATCTTCACACCTCCAGCTCCACACATTCCATCATCTCAAGGTCTTCTGCTTCCTAAAAAGACTCTGACTTTTCTCCCTTGCAGCACCACATGCCTGAAACTGCCTCCCAGAACTTCTGTGTGATGCCACCGGACTTACTTCAATGACTACCAGCCTCAGCATTGGGGGAGGCTTCCCCCCCCCCCACACAGACACAGAGTTTTGGGCATATAATGGAGATCTCTCCTCTAGACTTTCATAGAGGAAGGGGTGGTGGGAAAATAGCATAAATCTTCAGGAAAGACTAGGGTGGGGAAAATGTCACCCCCACCCAGTAAGGATCTTGTTGCACCAATGATCACTAGTGTGTGTGTGTGTGGGGGGGCTTTGCCTCTCCCCCTGCAATTTATGGGATTACAATGGAGATCTCTCCATTAACTTGCTTAGGGGAAGGCATAGAACCACATGAACAGCAAAGACAGTTTTAAATCCCTCCCACAATCCTTTGTGTTTGGAGTTTCCTGGGAAAATAATTTGTTGTGATTAAAAGCTAGACCTGCCTATAAAAATGAAAGCTCCTCCCGCCTCCCGTCTCAAGTTCTGGGTGTTTCCCCAGTTGGCTCATTTCTCAGGGAAACAAGGGCTGGTTACACACCAAACATTTAAAGCACATTTAAAGCACTCCCCCAAAGAATCCTGGGAACTGTAGTGCTGTGAGGGGTAAGGTACAGTTCCCAGGATTCTTTTTTTGGGGGGAGGGATGTGCTTTTTATGTGCAGTATGTACACAGCCAAAAAATAAAACAAAAAGATTGTGGTTTTGGTCTTTTTTTGAGAGCATGAGCTGGTGCTGCAGAGCCATTTGGAAGGGTAAGGAGTCTTTGATCCACATCAAGATGCCTTGTTAACAGCGCAGTCCAACTCAGGAATGTGAGAGCCGTCCCAGAATCTCCCTGACTCACCTTGTAATTCGGAGCAAACACAGAGCAGTCAATGCCCACCCCTAGAAAATAAATATGAATAATATACTGAAAGCCAAAGGTCTGAGGCTGAAATAATAAGCTGGTGCATTATTTATTTATAATATAGGTGTCTGTTGCCTCATGCAGAAGCCTCTAGGCTATGTACAATAAAAACAGATCGAAAACAGAGCAGAACCAAAGCAAACCATGAGTAAGCGAAGCACGACAAACCATCATTAAGCCCAACTTCAGCCCTGGCACTATTATAACAAAACTACGCCCGTAGAAGCACAAAATAAATCACAGTCGGATTTACTTGCAGAATAAAATGAATGATGCTTGAAACATTTAAGATGCACTCACCCGCTTAGAGATTTAACTTCCCTGGGGAGGGGGCTGCAATCAGCCCAGCTAATGGCAGCTGACAATTGCATGTTGTCTCGCAATTGCCTTGTAACAGTTCAATGGCACGAGCAGCAACAGCAGCAGCAATCCTTTGGAATCACGGGGCTGCTGAAAGAAGATGTAGAAAAGCCTGTCTCTTGGTCACGCCAAGCTTCATGTGCACTGTGCTCTCCTCTTCCCATAGAGGGAAGATGTTTAAGTTGGGAGCAAACCTGTTGCTGGCGTTTGAGGTTGCGGATAAGGCTCTCCTCCTCCACACTGCAGGCCCATTGGGCTCCTCCCACAGACTCTTGGGGAAGCCATTGAATTGGAAGGAAAACAATCAGGAGATGCAATCAAGGTTGGCAGATGGATCCGTAGCAGAGTGCATGCATGGCATGCAGATGTTCCTAGATTCTATCCTTAGCATCTTCAGTTAAAAGATCACACTGCAGCAGGCGATAGGAAAGATGTGTGCCAGTTAGGAATGGAAGGATGTGTCAATTTCAGTTTTCTCAATTTTTTTTTCCAGTCTTAAATTCAGTTCTCTACACTTCTGCAGCAATTTGCCATTTCTTTTGGGGAAAAAATCCTTATGGAACATCTTCTGCATTCTAGTGCAAATTTCTCTTAATAAACACCCGCTCGTATGTAGTTTCAACTAATGTACACATTGCTGCAAGTGGTCTCTCATTTTATAATGCATTTTCATATGTTATTTTCATGAATACATTCTTTTTTATGCACATTTCCCCCTAATATATGCATTTGTTTTAATAAACCTTGGTTGGAGAACTGCATCGTGAAATTTGGATAAGTGCGAAACTTCGAAGGATGGCTGTGTTTCGGTTCTCAAATTGTTTTGAAAGTGTAAATTTGATAGATTTGGTTTTAAATGTGAACAAAATTGAATTCCTCCCCCATCCCTAATGCCACTAGACTAGGGGGTAGTAAATAACAGTGTGAAGGGTGCTAAGAAAAGAAAATTGAACAGAATGAGATGAGGGAGCAAGTCTTGGATTTTCTAAAGGAATGCTTTGCAAAGTTTTTCCACTAGAAGACAGCTGTGCTTGGCCTAGAGTTCCTGTCCAAAGAAGCATTCCCATAAATTAAACTCCTGTTTTGTTTTTTCTAACATCAGTCCATCTCACCACAAGGTCTCGGTGCCGTGCCATTTTGAGACCACATTGGGGCTGTCGGCCATAAATCTCAGGAGCATGGAGGCACCAAAGAGTTATGACCTGGACAGGAGGTGTAAATTGCTGTGTGTTAACACCAGCTTCCCCCCTCCATTCTCTTTCAGTCTTTTATATGATCGTCCTTACAGCCAGGAATTAGCATGATGCAATTAAGTCAGCGGTCACTTCCAATTAGCCCCTCCCCCAGCTGAAGAGCAGAGCCACACATCACACCCACATTGGATTCTGTGGATGGAATATTTCTTTCCTTCCTTCCTTTGGAGGTCTACCAGCAAATCATCCCCTTCCACCTCCCTTTCCATGTTCCGGAACAGTTATGGTGGTCTCTAGGGATGCCCCATGACCTCCTGGAGAATTTTCACAGACTTTACAGAGAAATGGCTACAGGAAAGGAGCTTGTTTGGTTTCTCCCAAATGTTTGTGGCCCAGAAAAAATATGGGGCTAACCAGGGAGGAAACCAGGAGTTCCTATGATGACATGAAAGGCTGCTGCCTACCAGCATTAGGGATGAATCAAGCCATTTTAAAGTGATGTAGTGTCAAGCTCAAACTATCAGGGACCAGTGGAAATGGTGATTAAGAAGGGTGATAGAACAGATTGTGGGAACTATTGAGGTATCTCTCTTCTTGCTACTGCAGGTAAATCCTTGCAAGGATCCTCGCAAATCATCTGCCAATCTCAGAGGATATCCTCCCCGAATCTCAAAATGGTTTCTGCCCTTCCAGGGAGACAGTGGACATGATCTTCACTGCATGACAGCTTCAAGAAAAATGCCAGGAGAAGAATTGACCTTTATATATGGCATTTATTGATCTGACTAAGGCCTTTGATACTGTGAATCAAACCGCTTGCTGGACCATCCTTCTGAAAACTGGATGCCCTGATTAATTTGTGAATATTTTGCGACTCCTTCATGACAACACCACAGCGACAGTTTTGGATAACAATGGCTTTCAGAGCGATCCAGAGTCGGATCAGGTGTAAAACAGGGATGTGTCATTTCTCCGACCTTATTTGCTATCTTCATTGCTATGATTCTACACCTTTTTGAGGGGAAACTTCCTACTGGTGTGGAAATCATATATCGAACAGATGGCAAGCTTTTTAATCTCAGTAGGCTGAAAGCAAAAAGTAAAGTAATGTGAACCTCTGTCATAGAACTTCAATATGCCGATGATAATGTAGTCTCCGCACATTCAGAGAAAGATCTTCAAACTATCCTAAATGTCTTTGCGGAAGCATATGGAAAGCTTGGGCTCTCACTTAATATTAAACAAACCAAAATGCTTCATCAACAGGTGCGAACTAGTCCCTCTGTAGGACCATCAATCCAGCTTAATGGTATGACGCTGGAAAATATTGATCATTTCCCCTCTCTTGGCAGCCATCTCTCTGTAAACGCTGACATCGATGCTGAAATTCAACATCGTCTGAGCTCTGCGAGTGCCACATTCTCCCGAATGAAGCGTAGAATGTTTGAGGATCGGGATATTCGCAGGGAGACCAAAATGCTTATTTACAAAGCCATTGTACCTTACTGTACGCCTGTGAAACATGGACCATTTATAAATGCCATTCCCAACTTCTTAAAAGATTCCACCAATGCTGCCTCTGGAAAATTCTGCAAATTACTTGGGAAGACAGACGGACTAATGTTAGCATTTTGGAAGAAGCAAAGACTACCAGTGTTGAAACAATGATCCTTCAACATCAACTTCGCTGGACCGGCCATGCTGTTCAAATGCCTGATCACCGTCTTCCAAAGCAGCTACTTTACTCCCAACTTAAGAATGGAAAATGGAATATCGGTGGACAGCAAAAGAGGTTTAAAGATGTTCTTAAAGCGAATCTAAAAAAATGTAACATGAACATTGAGAACTGGGAAGTCTTGGCCCATGAACATCCCAAATGGAGGTCAGCTATTATCAAAGTTGTTGTGGACTCCGAAGAAGCACAAATACAGGGTGAATGGGACAAATGGGCTGAGCAGAAGGCACACAAACAAATCCTCATCACGACCATCTTCCATCTGGAAACCTATGTCCTCACTGTGGGAGGCTGTGTGGATCCAGAATTGGCCTCTGCAGTCACTTACAGACCCATTGTTAAAGACCTTATCTTGGAAGACAATGTTACATGGCCATGAGTGATCACCAATGAAAAATGATCAGGGACCAGCCACTGACAGGCCAGGCAAAGGGAAGACTCTTCCATCAGAGGGTGGCTAAACTGTGGCCCTCCAGATACTACTGAATTCCAACTCCCATCAGCCCCAGGCAACATAGCCATGGTCAGGGATGATGGGAGTTGTAGTTCAGCAATATCTGGAGGGCCACAGGTTTCCCACCCCTGACTTAGATGGAGGGATAGTCATAGAATCATAGAACAGCAGAGATAGATAAGGCCATCAAGTCCTACCCTCTGCTAAATGCAGGAATCCAACTTGAAGCATAATGTCAAGGCCTCCTTAGTTTGGCAGAACTTTTCTGAACAACCAGTTTGGATGTCTTTCGTCAGAAAAAAAAGTTAAAGGAGGGGGGAAAGGATGCTATGCAGCCAGCTTATATAAATAGATGAAAATCCAGTCTCCCCAAACAATAACACTGATTCTAATAACCAATTCTAAAATTGTCACAATTTTGGGGTGGGGACTAGATTGATGTAATTTGTCCATTTCTTTGCCATGCTTGATTAGTCAATTATTTTTCCATTTGTGCAAAGTGGATCTTAAAATAAGCACTGCAGTTTTGCAGGACATTTAATGACCAATCCTGCATAGTAGGAGCAAATGCCATTTCCCCCATATCTAGCTAGTTCCATTCTCACTGCTGTAAGAAATGCACTGAAAAATATGTCTTCAGTGCAGGGCTGCAAGCTAATTATAGATAGGAATCAATTGATCTCTCAGTCAAGTATGAATTTATAATACAAATGATCAAGAGAGGGGTAGCCAATATGGTACCCTCTAGGTGTTGTTGGACTCCAGCTCCCATCAGCCTCAGCCGGTGTGGCCAATGATCAGGAATGATGGGAGTTGTAGTCCAACGACATCTGGAAGACACTGCACTGGCTATTGCTGCATTAAGGAAGCATTATTTATTTTATTTATTATTTGATTCATATCCTGCCCTTCCTCCCAGCAGGAGCCCAGGGCAGCAAACAGAAGCGCTAAAAACACTTTAAAACATCATAAAAACAGACCTTAAAATACATTAAAACAAAACAACATTAAAAACATTTTTAAAAATGCTTTAAAAACATCTTTTAAAAAGGGTTAAAAACATGATTAAAAAAATATTAACAAGCAATTTTAACATAGATGCAGCCTGGGATAGGTCTCAACAAAAGGCGCTGAAAAGATAGCAGAGATGGTGCCTGCCTAATATTCAAGTATATAAAATTTACAATATAATGTATTAAATACCACATAATAAAATAAATGCAGCAGAAAAAGTGCAGGAATTAAATGGATCAGATTTTGAAGCTAAGCACTAGCAAAGGCCTTGATGTATAGATAAGTTTTAAAGAGGCTGCAAAATGTTATCAGCAAAAGCCTCAATTCAATGAGAAGATTATGCCTCCACATTGGGGCACCAGCACAGAAAAGGCTCTGTCTCTGATTGCAGGACCAAATGGATGACTCAGGAAAAGCTCCGGCAAACTAAGGTGGGTCTTGCATATGGGTGGAAATCTGCTGCCCACTTAACCAAAGGCATCTTTTTAGTCAAGTACAAGCTTTTAAGTAGGTTAAACTTTGCATCTTAACTAGGGAATCTGACCATATTGGTTTCTCTCAATTTCTTGTTTTTCCAACCTTGAATTCAGTCCTCCACATTTCTGCATCAGGTTGCGACTTTTTAAAAAAAGTCCTCATGAAAACTGATCAGCATATTAGTGCAATTTTCTCTTAATATACACATTTTTGTAAAGAAATTTCCCAATTACTTTTGTATGTTATTTTCACTTATTTGTATTTATATGGACTCATAATCCAGAATATGTATTTTTGTATACATTGCTGGCTGGAGAACTGAACCGTACAATCCAGTGATGTGTGTATTTCAAATGATGGCTGTGTTTTGGTTTGCGTATCATTTCAGAAAGTGCAAATTTGGTCAGTTTGCTTTAAAAAGTGAACTGAATCAAATTTCTCCTCCATCCCGAATCTTAACTCTGTAATAAGGTTGTGGGCACAGTAGTCACTTCAAAAACAGCTAGAATGGTCTTTCTGGCTGCATTTTGAAGTGATCCTGCCCTTGGCTGGACATACTTCCTTTCACCTCTGCTGACTTCAGGCCTTTCAGGACCGCCCACAGCAAAATGTTGGGCCAATCAGTGTCTGTGCCTGAGCCTGCAGCAAAGCGTTTTCATTGGCCCCACCTGGAAGACGAAGGGATCAATCTACCAATCAGCTGCAAAACCTCTCTGGAGCCGATTTTAAAACAACAACACTCAAGCTGATCCAACCAGGGTTTTAGAGTAAAAAGGGGTGGAGTGTGACTAGCATCGTGTGCCCCCATTTTCAAAAAAGAGAGGTGGAGATGCACTGGAACCGGTGCCACAGTAAATGTGTTTCTACCCTAATTTTGAGCCTGTTTTGTTGTGTCCATGACCAGCACTTAGTTCTGGAACGGATAACCTAGAAAGAGCCTAGAAGAGACTGAGAGAGTGGAAACTGGTCTATTAGGACAAATGGGGCGCTGCCTCGCCAATCTCAGTCTGCTCTCAGCTAGCCCCCACTTGCCTGATTTCTTACTCCTCCTCCTCCTGAGTCCCAGTGTTGCCCTTGTGGAATTCAACAGGGGCCAGGATGGGGGCAAAACCAGAATGAGTTGGCTGTGCCTCTTCTTGGCCCCCTTGCTTTCTGCTCCACCAGCCCCTATGGGCACCAGCCACCACTGGTTAAGGCTGTAGCCAATGCCAATCTTACTTGTCCAGGCCACCCGGGGCAGGGGTGGTGGCGGCATGGGCAATCAATAGTGCTATGGAATGAAATAGCATTGCAGCACCCAGGGGGGCTGTGGGGCCGTTTGCAGGCTACACAGCAGTCTCTCTCTCTCTTCATGCGTGCAGAAGTCTTTTGAACATGAGGTTGCGAAAAGGGAGGGGAAATGAGCTTTTTGCTCACCACCCGTGAGGAGAACACACACATAAGGCCATTCAGTTCATGGGGCCTCCTTTTACACACATATACAGACATCCATTGACCCGGTATTGCCCTGAACTCCTTGGGGGTGCCTTACCAGTGTTGAGGAATGAAGTCAAACTCAGCATGGGGGCTAGGGATGGAAAGATGTGTCCATTTCAGTTCTCTCAATTTCTCATTTTTTCCCAATCTTAAATTCAGTTCTCCAGGTTTCTGTGGCAATTTGCTTTTTTTAAAAATAAAACATCCTCATGAAAATTCTTTAGCATCGTTGTGCAAATGTCTCCAAATAAGCACAATTTTGTCCGCAGTTTTGACTAATGCAGACATTTTTTGCAAGCAATTTCTCCCAACATAATGCATTTTGTATTTTATTTTCAGTAATATATTCATTTGTATACACATTTCCCCTGATATATGCATTTTTGTAAACATTGGCTGGAGAACCGCATTGCAAAATACAGATAAATGCAAAGGTTTTGAAGGATGGGGGTGTTTTGGGTTGGATATAGTTTCAGAAAGTGTGAATTTGATAAATTCAGCTTTAAATTCGGACTGAATTTAATTTCTCCCCCATCCCAGAATAAGGCTCAGGGAGAGTGTTGCCCATCACCAGAACAGACCTAGAAATGACTGTGTTGTTTTAAGCAGGACAACCCCTCTCCCCTCTCCCCTCTCCCCTCTCCCCTCTCCCCTCTCCCCTCTCCCCTCTCCCCTCTCCCCTCTCCCCTCTCCCCTCTCCCCTCTCCCCTCTCCCCTCTCCCCTCTCCCCTCTCCCCTCTCCCCTCTCCCCTCTCCCCTCTCCCCTTCTCAGCTTTCACCACCTTACTGGTTTATCGAGAACCTTATATCCCCACTGTGAGCCCCTTCCCTTCCTGGTCATCTACTGGGTCATCAGTCACAGCTGAAGCTCCTCCTGAGTAGACCCCTGGCAACAAACCTCCCAGCAAGCAAACGAGCATGCCTATACTGACTCTGGGCTATCCCTTATGATCAGCTGCCACCTTTGCCCTTGAGGTCCAGAGGAGAACTGGGGGCTGGAGCAGGGTTCAGGATGTGTCCAGAGTGGTTATTGTGGGGCAGGTGAGAGATGTCCACAAGACTTAGGTACTTACAGTAGGACCTTCCAGATACCCATTTGTACTAGGGTTCTTCATGGACTCCCATGCCTATTCCTCAGAAGAGGTCCACTTGAGGTCCTGGTTGGGCAAGAGCCGGGCATGAGCCCCAGGCATCTGTGGTGGTATTTCCCAATGCCTCTGTAGCTGCCACCATCCTCATACCAATCAGAGTGGAGAATAGGGTTGCCAGGCTCAGGGCCTAAGAATGATTCTGTATCTTTAAGAGAAGAGAAAATTCAGCCAAGTGCAGGTTTTCATGCAACACTGTAATGGGAAAAACCACAAGGTGGAATTCTCCCTTCCCCCTGAACAACTTTTAAAGATACAGACCTCTTGGAGGCTGGGCCTGGCAACGATAACAATGTGATTCTCCTTATTCTGTGGAGCACCTTATACATGGAGTAGTGCATACATAGATGCCCCTTTGTAGAGCTCCAGAAGTACATGTGAAGGTTGAGGGGGGAGACTCTGGGCCAGTGGCATGGCCAACATCTTTCCACAAAAGCCTGATAAGGCCTAAATCAGGGATAGCCAACTTGGTGTCTTTTTAGGGTTGCCAGGTTCTTGGCCTGAGACTGATCCTGTATCTTTAGGAAAAGAGAAAGTCAGCCAAGTGCAGGTTTTCTTGCAACCCTGTAATGGGAAAAACCACAAGGTGGAATTAGAGGCTGGGCCTGGCAACCAAGAGGTCTTCTGTATCTTTAAAAGTTGTGCAGGGGGAAGGGAGAATTCCACCTTGTGGTTTTTCCCATTACAGGGTTGCAAGAACACCTGCACTTGGCTGACTTTCTCTTCTCCTAAAGATACAGGATCAGTCTCAGGCCATGGACCTGGCAACCCTATGTCTTCTAGATGTTATGGACTCCAATTCCCATAATTCCTGACCTTTGGCCATGCCGGCTAGGGCAGATGGAAGATGGAGTCCAGCAACATCTGGAGGGTCACAGGTTCCCCAGCCCTGTGAAGGTCTTCAAACTGGCAATGAACTCTGAACTTTCCAGAGGCCCTTCTGTTGCTCTCCACAGGCAGCCTACCAGGCTTTATTTCACTTCTTTTCCTTGAGTCTTTTCTTGGAGTATCCAGGAGTCCTTTCAAGAGCAGAGTTATAGATGCCTAGGCCTGGAACAGAGAAGGGCTTATGATGGAAAGACTGAGCCCATGTTCAACTCAGCAACACAGGCAGCTTTGCTATAATAAATGCACCTGACACATGGCCTGAGATCAGGTGCTCATTTTCTCTCCATGTGGGGTCTTGACTCTCCCGATTCCCCCCTCCCCGAAATGCTTGCAAAAATGCCTCAGAATTTTTTGGGGGCAGTTTGCATTTTAAGCAGCTGACGTATTCTCTTTGGCAGGTGCCAGCGGGTCACTTGTCCATCGTCGCTCCCAGTAGCTCAGCGACCAAGCTGCTCCATTGGTATTGGCCTGGCTTCCAAGACATTCTTGAAGAGCAATGGCAGGGCAAGGGAAGAGGTGGGGAGGGGGGCTGGCCTGTGCCACCTTGGCAGTGAAAATGTTATCTTCTTGGATCCTCTGAATAGAAGGCTTGTGTGCATATCTTGGTTCCAGTCCAAACTGAGAATTCAGCCAATGCCCAACAATTGGCTTTTTTCTCAGTCTGACCCCTGACCAGCATTGCATCTTTCACCAAGCTAGGGATGGACAAACCTGTCAATTTCTCTCCGTTTCTCATGTAACCTCGCATTTCTGTGCACTTTCCCCCTAATATGCACATTTTTGTATGCAATTTTTGCCCAGTACACCATTTTTTTCCAAGCATTTCTACCTGATATAGTTCATTTTTGGGTATGTTAATTTCTCTAAAATGGGCATTTGTATGCAACTTTCCCCCTAATATACGCATTTTTATATACATTGTTTGTTTGGAGAACTGCATCACAAAACATCGGATTCCCAGAATGGTTTAACCGTCACTCCCTCTTCCCAGGGAACTCTGGTAATTGTCTGTGAGCTGCAAGCGAAAACTCAATTTCTTTATTATTGAACAAAGCTCTTGGAAACATTAAGATCTCATAAAAGAAAATGAGCCCCGAATAAAGTCTTTGGTCCTCTTCTAGCGACTGTGCCCTTCTGCTTTCTGTCTTTTGCCTGGCTAAAACTGGATGAAGACTTTGCTTCCTGGACACGGGCATTGCAGACTGCTGGATCTCTTACTCCTCACTGCCATTCTGTCCCATGCTAGCTCTCCCTTTCTGCCTTCCACTCTCCATTTTCCCCTCCCTAGATTTTCTTCTGTGGTCCCCCTTATCATCCAGCAGCTCCAACCCTTCATTTCTCCTCTGCCTTTTAAAAACTGTGCTCAATCCTTTTATTTCTCTTCCATCCCCCCCCCAAATCTATTCCCCGTGATAATCATTGCTATGAGCAGTGGAGACTGGTGGCTCCGATGTCAGTGAGGCATTGAATCCACTCCAGGTTTTAGTCAGCACCTTGGACAGCTCCTTGACAGTTCAGACTAAAATCCAGAATGGATTCACTGCCCAATGACATCAGAGGCACCAGTCTCCACTGGCTATGAGGGCGATATAACTCTGTGAGGGGAACAGGGGTCTCCTAGCATTCTTTTAAAAAAACCCTGCAGTTCCCAGGATTCTTTTGTGGAAGCCGTGGAAGCAGTGTCATAGTGCTTTAGATGTATGGTACAGATGGAGCCTGGTATGGGATGGAATTAGGTGCTCAGACTTTCCTGACTCCAGACTCCCAATTCCAGGGCCAGCACCAGGCATGACTGGGCCCTTGGGCACGGAATTGCAATCGTCATGGTCTCCGACATTCCCTCCCTATGCAGGCAGCACAAGCCCCTTAAGGACGCTCCTACCGCCATCTCGGGTGATGGCAGGTATGTGCACACAGTGCATTAGCATACTGATACAACAATGTGAGAGGTAGGTGGAGTGGGTGGGCCTATATAAGCCATGCCACCTGCATGGGGGGTGTTTCCTGGGAGGACAGAGCTCCCACTCCATGATCCGCAGCAGTGTTGAGTCCCGCATGCTGATGCTGGTGCAGATTGCAGAGTGGGAGCTCCACCCTCCCAGCTTAAGGAGAGCCCCCTCAGGGGCCCTTCTGGGCCACAGAGGCCCTTGGCTAGTGCCCAACCTGGCCGCCAACTGGTACCGGGCCTGCCCAATTCAATCATCTGGTAACATCATGACTATCATATAGGAATATCAGTGTGCATGGTGCTTTACAGAGTCCAATAGGATAGTTCCCTGCCCCAAGAAGCTTACAACTGAAAATCCAACACAGAGGAAGGAAGTGGTGATAGGGAAGCAATATGGGGCTGTTTCATTGCACATACTCAGGCTTAATTACAGGCTGAGTTACAGCAGAGCACGCAAACTGGGGACTTTTGCCAAAGGCTTCATTAAAAAAAATGTGGAATAACTCTGACCTTTTCTTTCTTTTTTCTTTTTTTAAAAAAGTATGGCTTAACAATGTTACTGCTTCACCCGTCAACTCCAAAGAGCACCCAGGGTGACTTACACAAGTTTTTTTTTATTTTATTGAAGCGATTATGTACAAATCATTGTACAAATCATGCCAACATAGCAGAGCCATAGAATTCCAGCCACATAAAAACCAGAGCTTTAAAATCAGGCCTGCAAAAATAAAAAGATCTTTCCATAGCACTCGGGATGTTGGAGCATTCTGATGATAACAGAAAAGGGAACGGAAATGGCCAATGTTTGCTTAGTGGTTCTGTGTCCAGAACAGAAATTAGTGGAGTGAATATGACTGGCATTCATTGTTGCTGCTTTCCATCTGCAAAGGACACAAAATTGCATTTTGTGCTTTTTTTGGGGGGTGCAAAAAATGTGGTGCCGGTACTCACATATTGATACAAGTGCCATGATGCCAGCACAAAATGGCTGCTATGGGCAGCAAAAAAAGAGGTGCCGGTACTCCATACTGGTGAGTCCTGTCACAAAAAGGCCCTGATTGCATCACACTCCCCATTTGCACTGTTTCATTTGCACTGAAATGAGTTCAAATAACATAATGACAATAGACTTCACATAATGTCACCACAGCGGACAGCAAAATGAATAATGTCTTTCTTTGGAGGAAGGCAAACTGCAATGGAACAGAAACAGTGCTGCATGTGATAAATACGGAGCAGAATGGAAAACAATTTCTTATATCCTTATCTGGCACCAAAACAAGATGTTAGACTGATTAGCACTTGGTGACCCCTCCCCGACACAAATAAAAAGGCCCCATCTTTTCTTCTGAAAGTAGTGATATCTGGAGAAGAAGCGATGATCACAACAGTTGAATTGGGCTTTGAACTGGACCGGCAACCTGTGAGGTTGTTTTAAAACTGGTTGGTATCAGCAGCTAGGGATGGATGAATTTCTCAATTGCAGCTTCTCTCTGTTTCTCATTTTTCCAATCTTAAGATTGGTTCACCACATTTCCACACCAGTTTACGATTTGTTTCAGACCTCCACATGGAAATTCGTATGCAGTTTGCATACCTGTTTACTAAAAGACACTTTTTAGATGCAATTTTGCTGAATATGCACATTTTCAAGCAATGGATTTCTCTAGGTTGTGTTTATGATTATGTAGAGTTTTGCATACATTTCCCCCCTAAAATGCACTTTTTCATGCACATATTTGGATCAGAAAGGTGCATTGCAAAATTTGGTGAATGGCAAATTATAGTTGCTAGTTGGTGGTCCTTTAGTTTGCGTATGGTTTGGGAAATGCAAATTAGGTGTATTTGCATTAAAATGCAATGCAAAAGAATTTTTCCACCCAACTCACCATCAATTGCCTTTTGAACTAACAGAAGTTCCCTGGCAGCCTTCAAAGACAGTCTCATCTACAGTGCCTTGTACTCATTTAGATGGGATGTTACCAGAACGGGAAGAAGAAAAAGAAAAATAGCTGATATGCTATCTCCATACAAGTGAAGCATCACATCTGGTGTACTAGTCTGAGTTTAATGTGAATCCAAACCCAGGTCATTAGCCCATCCATAGTAGCAACAAGCATATATTTTGCTTTGAAACAGCATGTCACTAATTTCAAAATCCCAGTGAAATTTTTGGTACGGGCTAGTCTTCAATCCATCTTTCTTTCTTCTCATTTGAAATCTCTATCCCCTTGAAAGACACACCCATGATTAGTTAATCACATCTCTCTCCACCGACGCCCCATTATTCACAAAACCGCAATCAACCCACTTTGTCCAGAGTCAGTGGAAAGTCTTACTGAGGGGGCCACACACATACTGGGCCTACTCATTCAACAACACCTCTGTGTTTATTCCATTTGTTAGCGTTGGATGTGCCAACTTGGCACGCACACCATGTGGAATAGTAATAATATGAATATGGATTCTGCATTATGAGAGATTAGTCCAGAATTTAGCATATATACACACACACACACACAGATGGGCTGCCATGTGAAAGAACAAGTTTTTCTAGAAGGTATGAACTGGCATAGATCAACCTTGAAAGAAATACCGTTATTATTGCACTGAAAGGGAGATCTCCCAACGAACCCCCAGGACAGCATGCAGCGATGTTACGAAAGTGGTGATGGGGTATCACCAACATTTTCACATTAACCAAGATCCAAAATATTGCATTCTTGACTGAGGAAGCAGTTTATTGGCAGATATACTACGTTACTGCTTGCGGAGTACATATTCCAGTAAGGCAGGAGTGTGGAACCTCAACCCCAGGGATCAAAATTAGCCTCCTAGGACTCTCTGTCCAACCCTCAGGACTCTTCCCGGGTCATGTCCTTCCCCAAGCCATGCCCCTCATTGGCAATGCCCCATGCTTGCCAGTGCTTTGCCTGCTTGGAACGCAGCACCCCGGACAGCTTCTCGAAAGTTCATACTAAACCCCAGAGTGGATTTCACTGCCCCACTAGCATGGAGACCTTCTGGGCAACCTTCCAAGAGTCATGTCTCAGTGGTGGGCAGGGACAGAGCAAAAAGTGGGGGGTAGGGTGGGGGTAGCATATCCTTACACAGCCTCCAAGTCTAGCCTACAGTGAAATGTCAAGATAAACAAATGTGGAGGTTCAATGCTGAGCCAACACATCTGAGGAATTTCAAGAGAAGTCAAAAACACTGTTCTCAAGGACTTTGCAGTAGGGAAAGAGGGGGAATTAGATTCTGTTCACATTTACAAGCAAATCTATCTAATTTGCTTTTCCCAAAATAATAGAACTGCCACACAGCCATCCTTTGAAATTCGCACTTCCCCAAATTTTCCACTGCTGTTCTCCAGCCAAGTGATATGTACAACAATGCATACTGTGTATTAATTTAAACAGCATATAAATGTGCATTATATTAGGGGAGACTGAAAATGTTTAGATTGGGGGAAACTGCATCCAAACACAAATCTGTTAAGGGAAATGCACGCAAAAATGCTGCTCGCTTTTCATGAGAACTTTTAGAATAAAAAGAAAAATGGCAAACTGACATGAGAATATGAAGAATGGACCTTAAGACTGGAAAAATTAGAAAAGGAGAGAACTGAAATTGCCAGGTTTTTTCATCCCTGCTTTGCACAGATGAGGGTTTCATCCAGGTCCTGCAGGCTCCACCTTGAACTGTGCCAGGGACACTCTAGGAAAACAGGATGGGCGCCGGACCACTGGGAACCCCCAAAAGAGGGAGAATGTTAGGGATGGATTGAGGAGCCGGACTCCATCCTGTTTCAGTTTACTGGTGCTCAGACCTAGATCAATACCATCTCATTTTTTTGTTGTTGAAAGAATGCTTGAAAAGGTCTTCAATTAAATTGTGCTCAAATGGATTTTTTAATGTAAAATACTCATTTTTTCTCAAAGCATTTCACCTGTAAAATATGCCTATTTTAAAAATGCAAAATAAGTACTTTTTGTGCACGCTTTTCTCACCCTGAAACTGCTTTACAAAATCAGGAGAAGGACATCATCCAGCTGGGAGCTGCACTCCGATCTGCAAGGAAGTACAGGACCTTCAGACCAAATCAGCAAAGCAGAGCCAAAGGATTTCACCTCCATCCCTAGAAATCAAGGCGTGTGGTAGCAACATGATGATGGACAGAAAGGCAATCAGGCGGAGCCCAGATAACCTCTGGTTGATTGGGGGAGGGGGAGAGGGAGCTTAGGGCTGAGAGATGGAGCGAAGTTTTGCTGTCTTATTTGCATTTTGGGGTGGGGTATGGCATGATGTGCAGGTGTGGGAAACAAAACTGAGTGATGCTCCTTCTAGTTCTTCCCAGGCTAGCAGTCTTCTCCAGAATGCTCCAAAATCATGTTCTGTCATGACCATATGGTATTGGGGAGAGCACAAAAGCAGGACTACAGCTGAACATCAAGAAAACTAAAGTAATGACAATAAAATATTTATGTAACTTTAAAGTTGACAATGAGGACATTAAATTAGTCAAGGCTCAGCACAATCATTAATCAAAAGGGAGACAACAGTCAAGAAATCAGAAGAAGGCTAGGACTGGGGAGGGCAGCTATGAGAGAACTAGAAAAGGTCCTCAAATGCAAAGATGTATCACTGAAGACTAAAGTCAGGATCATTCAGTCTGTGTCTATACAACGACTATTGGCCGATCTGAATTCCCGGACTACTGTGAAGGTTGCCTCGTTCTGTGCAGCTGCCATGGCTCGCAGGAAGGAACTAATTAGTCCTTGAGTGCTGCTAATCTGTTTGACTTCGGGGATTTTGAGCTAAATCTTAATTTTTATTTTTCTGTTTTCCCCATTATTTTCTCATTATTTTGTAGTTAACTATGTTATACTCCCCTGTATAGTAGTATAGTTAACATCCATGCTAATACGCAACAGTTCAGGTAGATACGAGAGTGGCCCTTCAAACAGATTTCGTTTTAGCCTTTTAAATTGACTTTGTTTTTAGCATTGTATTTTATTGATATCCTGATATTTGGATGATTTGTATTTGTATTGCTGGTCCTCGACCGTAATAAATTCTATTCAATTCAATTCGATCATTCAGACCATGGTATTCCCGATCTCTATGTATGGGTGTGAAAGTTGGACAGTGAAAAAAGCAGATAAAAGAAAAATTAACTCATTTGAAATGTGGTGTTGGAGGAAAGCTTTGGGCATACCACGGACTGCAAAAAAGACAAATAACTGGGTGTTAGAACAAATTAAAGCAGAACTATCACTAGAAGCTAAAATGATGAAACTGAGGTCCTCATACTTTGGACACTTAATGAGAAGACCTGATTCACTAGAAAAGACAATAATGCTGGGGAAAATAGAAGGGAGTAGAAAAAGAGAAAGGCTAAATAAGAGAAGGAAGCCACAGATCTGAACTTACAAGATCTGAATAGGATGGCTCATGACAGATGCTATTGGAGGTCACTGATTCATAAAGTTACCATAAGTCATGATCGACTTGAAGGCACATAACAACAACAATGGTGTTAGATCTTTTTTAAAACAATGTTTTCCTCCAGGGGAGTAGTTTTTCAGTGGATTCACACACATTTCTTCTAGGGAAGGTTGGCAAGCAGGACAATAAATTCTGGGTATCCCCCTCACAGGCAAACCTTACCCTCAGACAGGGAACCTATGGCCCTCTGGATGCTGTTGGACTACAACTCCCATCATCCCTGACCATTGGCCATGCTAGCTGGGGATTATGGTCACACCTGTCATGAGCTAGTTGGAGCCATAGAACAGAAAGCTCTTGGCAGTTTGATGCCTTGCTGGGCTCCAGGATGACCCAGTGTTGGTTTCTGCTCACCTTATAGGGCTAGACAAACTTCTGAATCATGTTTGGCCTTTATCTTGGCAGCAGATAACCTTGAGTTCATGTGCCTGCCTGCTGGACCTATCCCATGAGCACTTGCTTTCCACTGCCTGCCATCCAGATTCCCCAAAACCCAGGGGTCAGGGAACTTTTTTCCGCCCAAGGGCAGAGCCGGATTATCCATTAGGCTTAGTAGGCTGAAGCCTAGGGGCCCGGAGCTCTTGGGGGCCCGTGCATAAGCTAAACAAAATTATTGCGGGACAAGAGCTTCCAAACTGCCCGCCATCCCCCCGCTTCACTTACCTTTTTCTCCGTTGTTTTTTGTGGTTTGCCATCAATCAAAATGGCGGCCGAGGTTTCCCTAAGGGGCTGAAGCCTCTGCCGCCACCTTGGTTGATGGCACGCATGCGTGCTACATGTGCGCATTGCTGCCATCAACCAAGATGGCGGCAGAAGCTTCAGCCCCTTAGGGAAACCTCGGCCGACATCTTGATTGATGGCAAACCTGCGTGTGCACTGCGCACAGCCACAAAAAAAGCGGAAAGGTAGGGAGAAGGGCCCCCCAAACACCAATCAGCCTAAGGGCCCTCCTCAGCTTAATCTGGCCCTGCCCAAGGGCCACATTCCCTTTTGACAACCTTCCTGGGGCCACATACCAGTGGTGGGCAGAGGAAGAGGTGAAAGTAGGCCAAGCAATGAATATAAATTGTACCTTTGTTCAGTAGGCTAGTTTATAAACACATTCACCTGCCCCTTATCAGAGTTTAAGCAGACATTCCAGCCAGGCAAAATCCCTCAAGGAGGGTGCAAAACAGAGCCAGTAGGTGGTACGGCTTGGAAAGACGTAGGGCCAGTTAGAGAGGCTTGTAGGACTGCATTCACCACCCCAGCTTGAGGTTCTCCACCCCTGCCAGAGTCCTACATCCTAGGAGCCAATGCCTTCAGGTCCCCACCCTGCTAGCTCCTCTAAGCTCCCTACAGTCTAGCATCCCGGCAAATTAGACTCCGTCCAAGCTCAGCCCCAAGATGTTGTCTGCTGTGCTCTCCATTTACTCCAGCTTTGACATCCAGGCAGAGCTTGGAAAAGTTACTTTTTTGAACTACAACTCCCATCAGCCCCAGCCAGCGCCATGCTGGCTGGGGCTGATGGGAGTTGTAGTTCAAAAAAGTAACTTTTCCAAGCTCTGCATCCAGGGATATAATTTTAAACACATCCTTTTTGTGCCTGAGGCTGGAGTTGCTCCTGGCTGAGTATGACCGGCTTTTGCCAATGCTGGTGCCAAAACTGCTGTTTCATTTGCAGCCTGGCCAAGGGTCTCCTATACTGTATGTCAGTGGAGTACAAACTTTCCCCTTCAGAGCCCCATCAATCAAGTTCCCTGGAGGAGCTGGCTACTAGCAGAGCATGTGTTGACTTGCCAAACAGGCGGTGGAGACTCCAGGGACTGCTGGGCCCGAATCCTGACAGTAGCCTTTGGCCCACACGCTTTGTGGCAGGCAAAAAAGTGTCCAGGTCAAACCCTGACATCTGGCAAGACTCATCACTAGCAGTCCAGAAGGTCATGTCCTTTGCCTGGAGATTTGCGGGGATGTGGCTTGGTGAAAGCCCCAAGAGACACCCGCCTGGCCAGGATAGAGCACTGCTGGTTACGCCTCTTTCCGAGCGCTGCGTTCACTTCGCAAAGGTCATTTCAACAAGTGGGAAAGGACAGAGAGACAAGCTCATCTAAAGGAAGGCTGAAGGAGCTGCAAAGTTAAGTGTCCTGGCTCCCATCCCAAAACACGACAGTACAAGCTCTTACTAGCAAGGGAAGTATCTTTATTAAGGCAGAGTGACAGTCCAGACTCAGCAGCAGGGAAAGAGCTATTCCAGTCCCAGAGCTCTCATAAGGTGAAGAGTTGGTCAAGGGTCAAGGTTCATAACTCCAGGGATCAGTTGCTAGATGTTCAAGACTGCATGAGAAGTGAGAAGTGGTTCCAACAAGTTTTCCATGCCCTCCTGTCAAACTTCAAAGCTGGGGCGGGCGCAACCCTGACTTGCAAGAGCCTCTATTCCTATGTGAATGGCAAGCCTGCAAGTGGTGGATGTGTCTCCTCCCTTCTCTGGACTCACCTCTCTGCCTCCCCCATATATTGCTCGGTCACCCCAGGCTGTGGCTCAGAGCCCTCCCCAGATCCCAGCAATGCTCTCTCCCCTTCTGCCAGGACAGGAAGCTGGAAGTCCTGTCTCCACACTAGAATCAGACAAAACTGGGCAGAGGGAAGGGCTTCCTTCTGTTCCAGCCTCCCTCTCCCCTTCTTCCTTATCTCCCTCCTCACGTTCCTTCAGAGTCTGCTATCCTGGGGCTGAGTCCAAAGGGACTAAGGGAGTCATAACAATTAGGAGACTGCAGGTGGTGGTGGGGAATTAGTTGGCATGCTGTCCTCTCCTTTGCAAGACATAGGAAGCTGCCTTACACTGAGTCAGACCTTTAGTCCCTCTAGATCAGTGTTGTCTACACTGACGGGCAGCGGCTCTCCGAGGTTTCAGGCAAGGGTCTCTCCCAGCCCTACCTGCAGACACCAGGGGTTGAACCTGGAACCTTCTGCGTGCAAACGCTCTACCCCTGAGCTATGGGAAAGGACTGCATCATTTCCACATTCTATACGATGGATGCGCTGGCTTGGGTTGATGGGAATAGCGGTCCGAAATCTCAAAAAACCAGGTTGGGGAAGGATGGCTTAATGCATATCAGTGCTAAGTAAATGTTTAATAAGCCTCTTTGCCTAGCTCTCTGGACTCTGCCCGGGCCACATCCCTCACCATCCCTGTGACCATCTTCCTCACGTACTTTTGTCTGGCAGAGACGTGTCCTTGAACTGTGACCATGCCTCTGGCTTGTCCAGACTGAGGATGGAGATATGTGCATGTGTGCGTGCACATCTGTGTGTGTAAAAATTTTCTTTTTTTTGTCTGGCTGGGATTTATTTATTTGACAGAATTTGCATATGGCTTAAATATGAAACCTTCCATGCAGTTTACATAATTAAAATTGTCAATAAAAGTCAGAGTGAAAAACAAGATAATCTAATATTTTTGCACGATATAAATAAAGCCAGCGTTTTAAAAGGTATACATTCTTTTAAAAGGTTAAAATCGATCTATTTGATTGTATTAATTGATGTACCTCTGAGTGACTGTCATCTCTGTAAGTCATATGCAAGGAACGCAATACAATTAAAACAAAAATGAGTTAAAACTATAAAATCACAATTTAGTTAAGGAGCCTGCTAGAATTTTTTAAAAACTCATTCAGTAGGCACTGGACGTTCAACAGAGAGGTGGCCTGTCTGACCGCAAATGTTATATGGAAATGTATGATGGAATGCCACCTACTGTACAAAGCAAAGAGCTGTATGTGTTGCTGTGCCCATTTTTAACCTCTGGCTGCACCAACCACTTGCATGCCATGATGTTACCCAAGAGGGAATGCGCCCCTCAGGCCAAAAACTGTTCCAGCCCCTGTGGAACCCCTGCTTTACAACATCGAGCACATCTTGGTGCTAGGGATTGCAAGATGTCTCAATTTTGGTTTTCTCAGTATCTCATTTTTCTAATCTCAAATTCAGTTCACATTTCTGCAGAAGTCTGTGGTTTTTTTAAAAACATACTCCTCATGAAATATTCCACACTCTGCCTCGTGGTAGGGCCAGCCTTGTATGGCCACCTTCTAGGGAGCAACTTCTTCCTTTGTTGGAGTGAGAGAAATTGCCTCCAGCCTACCCTATCTGAGCCTTGTCCTCTTGCTTGCAGGATGGACCAGCCCCTTGGCCCTGCGGATGGACAGATCTATCTATGGCCTCTCCACAAGCATACTCCCTGCACCACCGAGCAAGAGTAAATGGGTGGGAGGTGCCTTGTTCCTCTTGTTTATGACATACATGTATTTGAATTTATTGTCATGTTTTTGTGATTTTACTGTTTACAATTTTATTATGTATGTGTTTGATTTCATTTTTGGAAGCCGCCCTGAGTGCCCTATTGCAGGGTAGAAGGGAGGGACAGAAATATTTTTAAATAAATAAATACATACATGAAAATTGATCGGTGTCCTAGAGCAGATTTCTCCTAATAAACACATTTTTGTAAGCACATGTGACTAACATATGCAGTTTTGCAGACAATTTCCCCCAACATCATGCATTTTTATATGGTAGCTTCACTGATATATTCATTTATCTGCATACTTTCCCCTAATACGTGCATTTTTGTAAGTATTGCTTGGCTGGAGCACTGCACTGCAAAATTTGGTTAAGCGCAAATTCTGAAGGATGGCTGTGTTTTGGTTCTCATTCTGTTTGGGGAAATGGAAATGGGCTGCCTTCAAGTCGATTCCAACTTATGACAGCCCTATGAATAGGGTTTTCATGGTAAGCGGTATTCAGAGGGGGTTTCCCATTGCCTTCCTCTGAGGCTGAGAGGCAGTGACTGGCCCAAGGTCACCCAGTGAGCTTTGTGGCTGTGTGGGGATTCGAACCCTGGTCTCCCAAGTCATAGTCCAACACCTTAATCACTACACCACACTGGCTCCCTAATAATAATAATAATAATAATAATAATAATAATAATAATAATAATAATAATAATGTGGGGATTCGAACCCTGGCCTCCCAGGTCGTAGTCCACACCTTAACCACTACGCCACACTGGCTCTCATTGTTTTGGGAACGGCAGGTTTAATCGATTCAGCTTTAAACTGAATCAAATTTCTCTCCCATTCCTGACTGCGTGCTAAACAAATGTTTAGTCATAGTGTAATAACAGTAGAAATAAACTACTAGCACATCACCTCATTTTTCACTCCTTTGGAAGACTTTTCATTCAGTAGCATTCGGTGGATGAGGGCAGGTGGCGTGCAGATGCTTACCTGGCTTCCCGATGCTATGCGTCACTGTCAGTTAGCAAGAGGGAGAGAGGGAGAGACAAGGCAGCAGTGAGCTTGGCATGGTGCAGGTGCAGTGGTAGCAGCATTGGACTGGCGCCCACATCATGCCCCCTGCAGCATTGCCTCTTACTCTCTCCGCACTCGGCAGCAATGTGCAGCGCTGGGAAGCCACATGAGCAGTGCCGCCCCTTGCTGGCTTCTGCTATGTTCTTTAGGAAACAAAGAACATAACACTTCCATATTCTTTACACTTGCTACTGATTATGTAGAGGAACCATCCTGCTATGTGCTTTTATGTGGGACTGCTCTTGTATCTGGTCTGGAGGCTTCAACTAATGCAAAATCCAGTGGCCAGACTGCTCACAGGAGTAGATTATTGGCAACATATCACCCCACTGCTGAGAGAGCTGCTCTGGTTGCTGATTCGCTACTCAGGCCAGGTTCAAGGTACTTGTGTTAATTCACAAAGCTGTAAACAACTTGGGTTGAAAGCATCTTCAGGACCGCCTGGCTCCTTATGCTCTGCCTTTATCACTGAGTTTCTCTGATGGGGCAGTTTTGGTGGTTCCCCATGCCCCTGAGGTTTGGTTGGCCTTTACCGGGACCGAGCTTCTGGTGTGGCAGGTCCTGCCCTGCAGAACTCCCTACCAGCGGAGGTTCAACAGGAACCATCCCTCCCTTGTTTCAGAAGTCTTTTGAAAACTATATTGTTTGGACAGGCCTTTGCAATATAAATTTTCCTTATTTTTAACCAATCTGTGTTTGCTGATGTTTTATTTATGTTTTTAATGATGTTTTTATGGATGCTTTTCATTGATTTTACTTTTATATGTTGTACCACCTTGATATATTTGATGAAAGTGTGGATTATAAATATAATTAATTAATTAATTAAATAACCTGCTCTCCCTTTTAAAAAAATTACATACCTTGTCAGAATAATTGAAATCCTAGGATGTTACCTCTGGTTCATCCACCAAATTCTGTATTTTATTTTATTTTATTAAAGAAATTGGCATCTTTTGCTTGCATGGTTTCCAAGGTAGGATCAACAGAGTTTGTACGGAATGATTCAGTTTGGCTAGCACCTTTGCTGGAGTGGCAGGCACCCAGAACATCGAGCAGCAAACTGAGGGTGCAAATCCTCATCTGAGAAATGAAAGAAAAACAACTCAGGAAAATCAGACAGAAAGACTGACTGTCCTCCTGTCTCCTAGAGACTGTGCTGCATATTTGAGAGATTTCTAGGTGGGAGCTGCTTTTGAAAAGGAAAGAGGTCAACCTTTCCACCTTCCTGGGATGGAAATGTATGGTTCACCGGACAAGGGTTGAATGTCAGGTTGTCAACAGGGAAAGATGACATGTTCTTCAACAAGAATGACTGGGAATCTCCATGAATGGAGCATGTCTAGTTCTTATAGCTTCCTTCTTCAAAGGGAAAATACTGATTGCTCTCCAATATACACATTTTGGATGGAGATGTCCTTGGGAAATTATTTTATTTTGAGGTGAGAAGCTTTTAGTCATGGCTACAGCGCATGCTACTCTCCAGAAACAGCAGAAGTACAAGAAGCATTTGCAGAACCAGGACCCAGGAAATAAGAAAAAGGATGGCCAAGTTGAGAGCAGAACAATGGCTAGGGCACAGGTAGTGATGGACAAATCTATCCATTTTGGTTTCTCTCAGTTTCTTGTTTTTCCATTCTTAAATTCAGTTCTCCACATTTCCATAGCAATTTATAATTTTTTTTAAAAAAAAATCCTCATTGAAATTTGCAAGCATTTTAGTACACATTTCTCCTCACATTTTTGCAAGCAATTATCCTTAATATTATGCATTTTTGTATGTCATTTTCACTAACATATAAATCTTATGCACACTTTCCTCCAAGACATGCATTTTTGTACACATTATTTGGTTGAGTCAGAAGAGAGGCACAGCTGGTCAGTGTCATGACTCATGATCCAGGGACCATGCACTGTGAGGCAGAGGATTCAGAGAGGCTCTGGCTTCATCCTTGAAGGAAGAAAGCCCAGCACCATCTCCAGGACCTCCCCTCCCCCATCCAGAGGGTGCAGCCTTGCTGCCCTCCTCTGATTCAGAAGAGGAGAGCTCCCTGTCTCCCCAACCCCACAGGAGCCAAAGACCCCATACTAAGGTGGGGCCCCCTTAACAGTCAGCCAGCTCCTCTGGGGAGGCGGGTCTTGCTGCGCTACAGGTTGGGCATCAGCTGGAGTTAGGAGCTTGCAGAGACACTAGCTTGTACAGTTGCCTCAGCAGGGCCCGGGTGCTCTCCAAGGTTCTGAAGGTGCTCTGGGTGCTTTGAACTATAATGATGATGATGATGATGAATTGTTTAGAATCATAGAATAGTAGAGTTGGAAGGGGCCTATAAGGCCATCAAGTCCAGCCCCCTGCGCAATGCAGGAATCCAAATCAAAGCACTCCCGACAGATGGCTGTCTTGAATGCCTCCAGTGTTGGAGAGCCCACTACCTCTCTACGTAATTGATTCTATTGCCGTATGGCTCTAACAGTTAGGAAGTTTTCCCCGATGTCCAGTCGAAATCTAGCTTCCTGCTTCTTCTTATGAAGCATCTCAAATTGATGACACAATACAGTGAAAACGTATCTAAAACAATTGCACATATAAACACAGTTAAAACCATTAAATATATGAAAACAATTTCAGATCCATTAGAGATAATGATTGGGATGAAAAGCTCCACTTTAGAAGGCTTGTTGAAGGAGAAGAGTCTTCAGAGGACATCGAACTGACAAAAGAGGCAGCACCTGTCTGGTCTGTAATGGGAGAGAGTTCCAAAGGTTAGGTGCCGGCACACTAAAGAGCTGATTTCTATATTGTGCTGAGAGGACCTTCTGATGAGATGCTATCTGCATAGCGCAGTGATTGGCTGGGTATATAAGGGGTGAGGCACTCCTGTATTTATCCTGTTTCCAAGCTGTATAGGGCTTTGTACAGTAGTACCACCACCTTGAACGTCAACCAGGTAGCTAATGACAGCCTGTGTAATTATTCCAACAGCAGTGAAACATGATAGCAATATTCTACCCAAGTGAGCAGAATGTAGTGAGGGTGGGATGCTGCTTAGAGTAGATCTCCCCAGAAGTATACAAAGGGTTTGCTTCATGCTCTCTTTGCTAGGGATGTCCGTTCATGTCCTTCTGTTAGCCTACAAACTTTGTCTGCACCTTGTAAATCCAATGTTTCCGGGGTTGTAGCAGCAGGGAGATGGCTTGTGGAAGATGATTCTTACTGGAAATGTGGGACAAAGCAGCATCGCTCTTTCCAGCAGTTCCTTCCTTGCTCCCTTATCAGGACATTAACAGAAATGCTGGAGCAAAAAATGGAAGCGAGAGTCGGACCTAGCCTATGAACATTTCATACCTCCAGGGAAACTATGAAAGGCTTTCTTGTCCAGCAAAAGATGGTGTTTCAGCTCATAATGAGGTAATCAATTGCTCCATATCCTAGGAGAGGAAATGAGCCTGGCCAATACCAACCACAACATTTCACTAATTCAGGTGTTCATAAGCTGACTCAGAGCTTATGAGCTGGATGGTGGCGGCAGGAGGCTAGATGAGCTCGGGAATAAGATGAGGTTTATAGAGCAGATGTTGCAAACCAAGGAGAAACAGCCCAATGGGGAAGGAAGGAATAGCCCTATGGCCGGAGGTGAGCATTGGCAAATGGGCCGTCAGTTGCTAGCAACGGGACAGAAGGCATTTTGACTGTAAGAAGTTTAGTCTGAGCAGCTGAAAACCCTAAGCTACGGGTGGGGAACCTTCTTGAACTCAAGGGTTGCATTCCCTCATGAGCAACTTTCCAGGGTGCCATGTTACATGCCATTGATGAGTAGAGTCAAAGGCAAAAGTGGCTGGAGCAACAAATTATGATTATGATTTAATTTATATACTACTCATATGCCGAAAATGACATCTAAATGGTTTGCATTCCTTTATGAAATCCATACATAATTAAAATAGGCAATTAAAATACACAATAAGACAATCCCATCAAAGCACTAAAAAGATCCTTCATTAAAATACACAATGAAACAAGTCACTTTAAAAGCATAATAATTAAAAGGGATAAAAAACGACTCTAGCAATTAAAGCAGGAAGTTCAAGTTCAGAGGAATGCCAAAACAGACATGTCTTCAAAAGCCAGAGGAATGCCAATACTGATGGAGCTTCTCATATTTCAGTAGGGAGGGCATTCCTCAACGCTGGTTACACACACACACACACACACACTCATCTGGCCAGTGAGGGGCATAGCTTGGGGAGGAGCATGGCCTAGGGACAGTATGGAGGGCCAGATTGAGAAGGCTGAAGGGCTTCCATCAGCCCATAGGACTGAGGTCCACTTTATTTATCAGATTTAGATCCCACCCTTTCTCCCAAGAGGAGCCCAGACCTTCAGTTCCTGCAAAGAAAGAGAAAAAAGTCTGATGTGTTTTCAAAGCCACTTGGAGAAGTGGAAGTTAACTGCATCTCTGACAATCTTGTGCACTAGTAGAGTGTTCCATATATTTTTTTTGGGGGGGGAGGTATGCCCAGTTCTCAGCCCAGCCCATCACTGAGGAAGTACGGCAGATCAATGGCATTATCAAATCCGGCAAGAGAAGAGCAAAAGCCAGTTCAGAAATCTCACACTCTCCTAGCCAGAATTCTACAAACTGAGTCCAAGCACACAGCAAGAAGATGCAATGCAACATTTAACTGACCATGAGATAATAATAATTATTGTTATTATTTAGATTTATTAGTCGCTTGTTACCAGAAGGTCTCCATTTGACTTACAACACTGTTAAAAACACAAATAAATATATCTTATTTATATTTACCCCTGCCAGCATCCTTTCTTGGGTTGTTTTTTTGGGGGGGGGTATTTAAACTTGACTTGGACCAGGCACCCCTTCCAATAGAGAACACCTTCAAATAGAGGACTGCCCTCTGTAAAAAAGGGCACATGGCCACCCCAGGTGGAGGTCAGTAAGCTGGACTCTTGTCAAATGGGAAGTGTGGCTTTTCAGGGGTAGAAGAAGACTTTGTAAGTAACAATAAGTGCTACATACATCCAACCCTCCTCCAGACCTTCAAGAGAGTTGTGCCCCTTACCACCCCCCAAAACAATGATCTTTGGCTGGAATAATTCAGCCCAGATCTAGTGCAAATGGATTTTTAAGGCCCTACACAAATGCCCAGAAGTAAAAAATTCCTCCAAATGCCTTAGAAACAACTTCAAGCAATACACTTTCTCCCCTGCCCAGAATGTAACCAGATTTCCACCATCCTCACCTTTGTTTGGAAGAAAGGTCCAGCAAAGATGCAGGGAACTCTGCCCACCCATGCACACACACAGACACACATGGACATACACTAGGGGTGCGTGGTGTTTCCATGTGAAACCTGAGGCATTAGCTGAATTGGAGTGTCTTGCAGTGTTTGACAAGGTACCTCACCAAAGGCTTCTGAGGAAGCTTAGCAGTCATGGAATAAGAGGAGAGGTCCTCTTGTGGATAAGGAATTGGTTAAGAAGCAGAAAACAGAGAGTAGGAATAAATGGACAGTTCTCCCAATGGAGGGCTGTAGAAAGTGGAGTCCCTCAAGGATCGGTATTGGGACCTGTACTTTTCAACTTGTTCATTAATGACCTAGAATTAGGAGTGAGCAGTGAAGTGGCCAAGTTTGCTGACGACACTAAATTGTTCAGGGTTGTTAAAACAAAAAGGGATTACGAAGAGCTCCAAAAAGACCTCTCCAAACTGAGTGAATGGGCGGAAAAATGGCAAATGCAATTCAATATAAACAAGTGTAAAATTATGCATATTGGAGCCAAAAATCTGAATTTCACATATACGCTCATGGCGTCTGAACTGGCGGTGACCGACCAGGAGAGAGACCTCGGGGTTGTAGTGGACAGCACGATGAAAATGTCGACCCAGTGTGCGGCAGCTGTGAAAAAGGCAAATTCCATGCTAGCAATAATTAGGAAAGGTATTGAAAATAAAACAGCCGATATCATCATGCCGTTGTATAAATCTATGGTGCGGCCGCATTTGGAATACTGTGTACAGTTCTGGTCGCCTCATCTCAAAAAGGATATTATAGAGTTGGAAAAGGTTCAGAAGAGGGCAACCAGAATGATCAAGGGGATGGAGCGACTCCCTTACGAGGAAAGGTTACAGCATTTGGGGCTTTTTAGTTTAGAGAAAAGGCGGGTCAGAGGAGACATGATAGAAGTGTATAAAATTATGCATGGCATTGAGAAAGTGGATAGAGAAAAGTTCTTCTCCCTCTCTCATAATACTAGAACTCGTGGACATTCAAAGAAGCTGAATGTTGGAAGATTCAGGACAGACAAAAGGAAGTACTTCTTTACTCAGCGCATAGTTAAACTATGGAATTTGCTCCCACAAGATGCAGTAATGGCCACCAGCTTGGATGGCTTTAAAAGAAGATTAGACAAATTCATGGAGGACAGGGCTATCAATGGCTACTAGCCATGATGGCTGTGCTCTGCCACCCTAGTCAGAGGCAGCATGCTTCTGAAAACCAGTTGCAGGAAGCCTTAGGAGGGGAGAGTGTTCTTGCACTCGGGTCCTGCTTGTGGGCTTTCCCCAGGCACCTGGCTGGCCACTGTGAGAACAGGATGCTGGACTAGATGGGCCACTGGCCTGATCCAGTAGGCTCTTCTTATGTTCTTATGTTCTTATGTAGTGTTTTTTGTACTTGCCAAAGTTGACTTCCAAAGCTAATTATGTACACAGTTGGACCATCTGCACAGGGTTGCACCAGTTTAATAGTAAAGCACATAAGAAGGTGAGAGACATATACAATGATAAATTAATAAAATTGAGGGGCATGGAGAAAGTGGATAGAGAAAAGTTTTTCTCCTTCTCTCATAACACCAGAACTCATGGATTCACACATGAATTTATCCAATAAAGCTAAATGTTGGAAGGTCCAAGACAGACCAAACAATGTACTTTTCTCTCTCTCCCCCCCCCTTTCTCCCAGAAGGAGCCCAGAGCGGCAAACAAAACACTCAAAACACCCTGAAACATCATAAAAACAGACTTTAAAATATATTAAAACAAACCATTTTTAAAAACATGTTAAAACAAAACATAGCTTTAAAAACATCTTTTTTCAAAAAGCTTTAAAAACAACTTGAAAAGCAATTCCAACACAAACACAGACTGGGATAAGGTCTCTACTTAAAAGGCTTGTTGAAAGAGGAAAGCTTTTAGTAGGTGCCAAAGAGATAACAGAGACAGTGCCTGTCTAATATTTAAGGGGAGGGAATTCGGTGCCACAACACTAAAGGTCCTCTTCCTATGTTGTGCAGAATGGACCTCCTGATAAGATGGTATCTACAGGAGGCCCTTGCCTGCAGAGTGTAGTGATCAGCTGGGTATAGAAGGGGTAAGATGATCTTTCAGGCATCCCAGTCCCAAGCTGTACAGTACTTCTTCATGCAGAACATAGCTAAACTACAGAATTTGCTCCTACAAGAGGCAGTGATAGCCACCAACCTGGATGGTTTTACAAGAGGATTAGACAAATACATGGAGGTTAAAGCTATCAGTGGCTACTAGCCATGATGGTGATGTTCTTCCTCCACAGTTGGAGGCAGTACGCTTTTGAATACCAGTTGCTAGAAACCGCAGGATGGGAGAATGCTCTTGTGCTCAGGTCTTGCTTGGGGCTTCCCAGAGGCATTTGGGTGGCTCCTGTGAGTACAGGATGCTGGACTAGATGGGGCACTAGCCTGATCCAGCAGGTTCTTCTTATGTTCTTATAAGAATGTGAGAATGGGTCTGCTGGATCAGACCAAAGGTCCAACCAACCAGTCTAGGATCCTGGTCTCACTGTGACCAACCAGAGGTCTGTGGAAAGCCCACAAGCAGGACTTGGGCATGTTACTTATTGGCATCTCTCTACTTCCATGTTCTTAAGGGGAGGTGTTGTCTTATTAAGAACATAAGAGTCTGCATGATCACACCAAGAGCCCATGGAGTCCAGCACCCTCTTCTCAGGGTTGCTAGCCAGAAAGCCTCTGGGAAGCTTGTGAGCAGGACCTCAGCGCAACAGCACTCTCCCCAACAATGGAGATAGAATATATCCATCATGGCTAGCAGCCTAAATAATGTGATACCACACAAGTATTCCAGGAGGTACTTCCAGGCCTACAGAGCAGCAAGGGAGGAAAGGTGGAGTCCTTTCTGGGGAAGGAGGATTATTGGCTCCCTGAACTGCTTGTGGGATTCCCAGGGGCATCTGGCTGGCCACTGTGGGAATCAGGATGCTGAACTAGAAGGACCTTTGGCCTGACTCAGCAGGGCTCTTCATATGTTGTTATGACCTGAGCACTGTTTACATCATAAGAAGTTTGCCTTGGAAATAGCTGATTTTTTAAAACTAATGAACGTAGTTAATCAGGTTGCCAGCTTGCACAACCCATTCCAGTGGATTCTGTTTTCAAACTGCAATCACATTGCCTCATTGAACTCAACACAGCACATAACATCTGTCGAGGAGGTGAACGCTGAAATGAGCTAGAGGTTGTTGAACTTGGTAGGGCTTACTTCTGAGTACAGAAGCATAGAAACACCCTTTCCATGCCCTTGCAACCACTCATGCTCCGTTCGTATCTGTTTCCTTGGGGAACGCTTGTTTGTGCTAATACTCTGTAGATCATAACAGATTTCATCTCCCAGATACATGTTAAATAGCATGCTCCAAGGGGATTATCGCCTGCCCTTGGTCTCTCACCGTGGATGAGCAGAGCAAAGGAGAGAAACCACAGCTGCCCTCCTGGGAGTCCAGTAGAAAAAATGCACACAGTTCTGGATTGAAGAGATACGGTCTCCCACCTTGCCCCCCACAGCAGTCCTCCTGTTTCATCTTAGGCAAGGCACTAGGCAGGGCTGATGTGGTCTAACACAGCCCAGAGACTCCTCAGGGATAGCCTTGAAACCTGTTTTCTATGGACCCATTTCAGGACTGGTCAATGAGTAACTGTCTGAGATGAGCCGGGAATTAGGAACCCATGGGACAAGCAAGCAACCAGAGCTTGGAATAGTTACTTTTTTGAACTACAACTCCCATCAGCCCAATCCAGTGGCCAAGCTGGCTGGGGCTGATGGGAGTTGTAGTTTTAAAAAGTAACTTTTCCAAACTCTGCAAGCAACTGAACCAAAGGACAAAGCATGAGATGGTTTGAGGAGCAAGAAGTAGGGGAAGCTCCCTTATGCTGCATTAGACCATTGGCCTGTCAGACCATGGTGCATCGTCAGACCACTGGCCCATCTAGCTCAATACTGACCAGACTGACTGGCAATGGATCTCCAGGGTTTTGGGCAGGCAGTGGAGGCTGGTGGCTTCACATCAGTTTGTCAGTGGAATCCACTCCGGGTTTTTAATCCAAACATTCAAGGAGATGTTCAAGGTGCTTCAGCATCTGGGACAGCTCCTTGAACATACTAAAACCGCAAATGGATTCCACTGCTGCATTGATGTGGAGCCACCAGCCTCCACTCCAGACAGGGATTCTTCCCAGCCCTACCAGGAGATACCAGGAGCTGGACCCAAGACCTTCTGCACGCAGAGCATGTGCTGTACCAGTGAGCTACAGCTCTTCCCATAATAAGGACCACAGAACAAACAAAGATACAGGAGCACACCTGAGTTTGACTGTGCTCAAGGAAGGCTCCACTGGAACGGGAAGTCCTCTTATGCTCCTTCCTACCCAGCAGGATCCAACAGCCAGCCTAGGTGAGCAGAGTGAGTTCAGAGCCTGAGGGAGCATCACTGAGAAGCTGCCACTTGCAGTTCAGCGTTTTGCCACATGGGGCAGTTGTATACAGATCTCAGCAGCTCCTACACAAGGCTCCTCATTTATGATCCATAAAGCCTTAAACGTTTGGGGGTCAAATATACTGCTGTGGAATGAATTCACTTCTGAATATCCCCCTGAAATCCTCTTTTGGAAACGTTTTCCAGGTGTGTTTTCAATGTATGCTTTACCATATGAGCTACAGAAGAACCTTTTTTTTGACGTTTGTGTGATGTCACCAGCAGTCATGATTACCTGGAACATGCTAAGCATTTGTCTAGCTTGTAATGCTCTTCTGTATATTCATTCAAACATCTGCCACTATTTTAGAAAATTTATAGAGACCGTTCTCAGTCAAGAGTAGGAGTGTGTGCCCATCAGTAGAAGAAAACCCCAGATGCATAACTGATAATATGGAGAATGAGGTTTATAGCTGCCTCGTTGGCTGTTTGTTAGGTCCAAATTTCAGAATTGGGCTTGAGGGGGAAAATGAACCATGTTCCAATTGACTTTGAAAATGTTCTCTGACTATTCTCTAAAAGCTAAATGCCTGTACGTGACATGACATCCAGCAGTATTTCATTTCACTAAAATGTACATGTACTGCCTTCAAGTTGATTCCGACGTATGGAGACCCTACAAATAGGGTTTTCATGGTAAGCGGTATTCAGAGGTGGTTTGCCATTGCTTTCCTCTGAGGCTGAGAGGCAGTGACTGACCCAAGGTCACACAGTGAGCTTCATGGCTATGTGGGGATTTGAACCCTGGTCTCCCAGGGCGTAGTCCAACACCTTAACCACTACACCACACTGGCTCTCTTTATTTCACTAGGGATGCGCAAAGCCATTAATTTCTCATGGATTCATTCTGCCCATTTCCACCTTAATCTGCAGATTTTCTCTGTAAGTCAGCTAAATCATATTGGTTATAGCGCAGGCTATAAACTGTACAAATCAATACAATATCTGGTAATATTTGATAGTTGAAAAACAATGTAATTTGGCTGTTGGTTGGTTTGTTTTCTATCCTTCCCATCCTCCCAGGGATCCCAGGGTGGCAAACAGCAAAGTAGTAAAACAAGTATGGGGAACTGTGGGCCTTCCAGATGTTACTGAACTACAGCTCCCATCAGCCCCAGCATGCACGGCCAATGGCCAGGGATGATGGGAGTTGTAGTTCGGCATAATTTGGAGAGACAAATGAACACAGGAAGCTGCCTTACACTGAGCCAGATATCTAGCTCCATATTGTCTACATTGACTGGCAGTAGTTCTCCAGGGCTGTAGACTGGATTTCCTTCCAGCCCTATCTGGAGATGCTGGGAATTGAATCTGTGGCCTTCTGCGTGCAAGGAAGATGCTCTGCTACTGAGCTACGGCCCTTCCCAAATCAGCACAACACAGGTAAACAACACAAGGTGCTTCCACCTTGGACAGCTCCTTGAAAGTTCAGACTAAAACCCATAATGGATTCCACTGCCCCACTGACATGGTGTCACCAGCTGCCACTGTCTGAATGTGAAATTTCTCATTCCAAAACTGAATTGTGCAACTGAAAAGTTCAGACAGTTTCAAATATTTGCAAATATTTGTTTCAGCTCTACAAATGCCCAAGTAATGGTCTTTGAGGTATATGAAGTCTACTGAAAGCAAATCTTTTGCACTTGTGGCGTTCCACTTTCAGTGAGACACTCTAAACTTTAGAATCAAAGTTGAAGCCTGAAGGATGCATGATAAGATCTTTTTTTTTTTTGTATCAACTTGGGGTGGGTGGGTGAATACAAAACATGGAACCCACTTGTAGAAAATTTTGGGAGGTTTAGACTTATTTGGGAGTTGACAACACTTAGGGTTGCCATATTGCCCGGATAGCCAGGTTTTACCCGGATTCTATGCATGCCACCCGGCGCCCGGCTAGTCCTTTAGGTGACCCGGATTCTCAGCTTTAATTTAAAAAAAAATTAAGTTTCTAGGTGGTCTGGTTCTCGAGATATACATAAAAACGTCAGCCGCCCCCCCAGACTGTTAAATCTTTCTTTAAACAGTACTGTATAGCACTTCGTAGCTTTAACCCCGCCCGTTCAGGATTGCAGCCAATCAGGGATTGTGTTTCAGTTTCATTGACCTTAGGCAGTGTCTAGAAAACAAAATGGTGGTTTCACCCCCTGTTTATCTGAAAAGCTCATAAATTGGGTAAGTATATACATTTCAGTTTTTTTCCCTCTTGTGTGCAGGAGTCAGATCTTGGGCAGTGTTTTGAAAACTTTCCCAATGCTTGCTTTTTGTAAAAGCAATGCTAATCCCATATGCCCAGAGTAAATCCCATTGAATTCAATAGGACTTACTTTTGAGTAGACATGGTTATGAATGTGCTGAAAATCAATGGGACTTTGGAGTGAATGTAAAAAAGAATTGTGTTTGTGCCCTCCAGTCCTATTTTAAAGCAAGTAGGCAGGGCTTACTTAGGTATTACAGTTTTTATTCTGTAGGAAAGTAATACTGATTTTTTAAAAACTAATACTGATTTTTCTGCAATGACCAACTGGTTTGACAATAAACTATTATATGGGCTGTATGTATTTGTACATCTGCAGTGTCTGCGTGTGCGTGTGCGTGTATGGAATCTTTCTGACACCCCTGTGAGGTAGGGTTGGAAACCAAGGCAGCTCACAACAAGAAATAAAGCCATTTAAAATCCAATAACCATAAAAACAAGTATAAACAGTTGCAAAACAGCGTAAAGTGGCATGATTCAGAATTTTGGGTTGTGTGAATGAAGTTGCTTATCACTTGAAGTTGCATTTCTGTCCCTGTTTGAGTAAGCCCCACTGAATACGCTGGGACTTGCTTCTGAATAAATAAACCTAGGATTGCACTATAAATATCTTTACTGTTTGTGTAAATAATAAATATATTTGATAGTCATGCTTTTATATAAATATTTCTTCATTTATCATATTTTTGGTTGTGAGATGCTTAGTTTTCTGCCTTACTCATAGGAATCTTGTTGTGGTTGGTATGGTATTACACTTAGGAAAGTGTTACTGCCTTTTGTGTTGTTTTTTTCCTATTTGCATTTCACTTATCTTTAACCTCACTCCGTTACAGCCATAGAAGCAACAGCAGCATATGCAAGATAATTAACTCCCATTAGTGATAAGAACAAGAATTTATAATTATTATTTCAATTAAAACAAGAGGCTTATCAATACTTTGAAGAGGACCAGATATTTATTTTCTTTCTGAGCCCAGGACTGGGTCTTTCATGATGCCCGGTGTGTGTGTGTGGGGGGGGGGAGCAGGAGAGTAGTCGATAAGACAGACATCCTGGCATTGGTAATCTAATTAGCAAGGTATGTGTGGGGTTGTTGCACAGTTTCATTTTGAGTATGGAGGTGGAACCTGTGTAGATGTGGTTGATCAAAGGGAGAAGAAATTTTGAGTTAAGCAAAGCTCTGCTTTTATAAAACCTAAGAAACATACAGATACTTTGAATGTCTGAGTGCCTGCACCAGTGGAATACTGGAGGAACTTGTAAAGCTTGCTGCAACAGTATTTGCAACTGAGCATGTGGTGTGAAAGACTCCTTTTCCTAACATTTTGACGTCTTGTTTTTCTCCACCCACCACATCTTTGAAATATATCGTATATGGTTAACCGTACTGTTGCCCTGACTTACTTTATGTTTGTTGCTATTTTGTGTTTTTATTATGTTTTTATATTGATTGTGTATTTTTATTGTTTTTATTATATTTGTAAGCTGTGCTGAGCTCTGTTTTTAACAGCAAAAGGGCAGGATATAAATTCTCTTAATCAATCAATAAATACTCCATAGTGTTGGAAACTAGAGTCTAGGCATTTAAGGCTAAAAATGTTGCTTTTAAAAAAAAGATTTCTCACATCTTTCCCCAGTTTTTGGTGGCAATTCCTAGGGACAAAAACAAAACAACTGGACAATCCAAGTATTAATATGCAAATATTTGCATAATATGCAAATAATATGCAAATAATTTGCATAATATGCAAATACTTTACATAATATGCAAATTAACCTGCCCGGATTTGTGGAACTGGAATATGGCAACCCTAACAACACTGATCTTTATTTTAACTCAGACTTATCTTGAATCTCTAGTAACATCAACATCCATCTAGCCATTGTGATGCTTCCCATGATCATTTCTAGGTATGTCAGCTGCAGCACATCTTATGGTAGTTAGGGCTGATCTGACATGGGATGATCCAGGACTGATCTGAGCTGGAGCTGGGCCCCGAACTGGTTTCAGGGCCTTGCACAGACTTGAATGAGGTTTTAAAAACCTAATGAAACATGTGGTCACAGAGAGGGAGAAGGAGTTTTTTTCTTCCCTGAAGGTATCTAGTAAAGATACCTCTGCCCAGCAAGAACCAGAGCTTTGTATACCTCCTGGGTAAGTGGTGGCTGGGGTGCGTGTGCCAAACTGCTCAAACAGACTGCAGGTGAAGCAGTGTTTCATGTGCATGACAAAAGATAAGCCCATAAGATACGCCTCTCCAATGCCTGAGCTCATGCATCTTTGCTGTCTCGAACTCTTTGAGTTGCATGTGGCACTTGCATCTGGCTATCAATGGCTATGCTCTCACTCCACTTCTGGAGGCAGCGTGCTTCTGATTACCAGTTGCTGGAAGCCTCAGGAGAGGAGAATGCTCTTGCGCTCAGGTCCTGCTTGCGGGCTTCCCAAAGGCATCTGGTTGGCCACTGTGCGAACCGGATGCTGGACTAGATGGTCCCTTTGGTCTCATCCAGCAGGGCTCTACTTGTGTTCTGATGAACAGATACCTTGGGAATGTGTTTAGAAGTGCAGCTGGTCCTTAATACAGCAGTTTGAGATAGCAGAAGGGGCTCTAAATTGACCAGGCTAGGTCAGAATATTTCTTCTTTTGTTGCACTGGGTAGATGCTTCATAAAGTGAGTTCTTGGCACCCGACAAAACGAAACAAGCCAATAAAAATGCAGTACAAATCACAGGCACTAAAATCCAGAAGGTAAAACCAGCAGCCAATGGACAATAAGTTCCACCTGCCAACATTTGTGCATCTACATGACTATTCAAGGTACAGGAGAAACACTGTCCTTTCTGCTGTATTTTGGTCCCCCTAGTCATGGAAAACTGGAGCAACATCCTTCCAAAGTTCTGGCTGTCCTAAACTGGATGATTAATCTATGACAGATGTCAGGAAAACTCCTGCTGCCTCCCAAGGAGAGTATTGTTACAGGAAATGACAGTCCGTCCACATCCCTCTGCTGTACTCAGAAGATGGTGGAAATCCCATCTGTGTCTGTGGACATGTGGGTGAGAATTTCAATTCAGTTCGCATTTCAAGCAGAATTTATCAAATTCACACTTTCCGAAAAAATATGAGAATTGAAACACAGCCATCCTTCAAAATTCACATTTATTAGAATTTTGAAGAGAGCCAGTGTGGTATAGTGGTTAGAGTGCTGGACTATGACCTGGGAGACCAGGGTTTGAATCCCAACACAGCCATGAAGCTTACTGGGTGAGAGGTCACTGCCTCTCAGCCTCAGAGGGAGGCAATGGTAAACCCCCTCTGAATACCACTTACCATGAAAACCCTATTCGTAGGGTTGCCATAAGTCGGGATCGACTTGAAGGCAGTCCATAAGCTAAAGAATTTTGAGGTACAGTTCGCCAACTAAACAATATTTAGAAAAATGCATATATTAGGGGAAAGTGCATAAAATGAATATGTGAGTGAAAATAACATGCAAAAAGGCATGATGTGATGAGAAATGGCTTGCAGAAATGTGTCCCGTTGTCAAAACTGCCTACAAAAATGTGTTTATTGGGAGAAATTCGCACTTAAATTGTGGAGAATTTTCATGAGGATTTAAAAAAAAAAGATTTGCAGATTGCTGCAGAGATAGAGGACTGAATTTAACATTAGAAAAATGAGAAACTGAGAAAACTGAAATTGATAGATCTTTCCATCCCTAGTGTCCACATGCTACGTGAGCAAGCACCTGATTCTCAGGGATGCCTCCAGGCATGCTCAACTACACATGAAGGGATTTATGGAAGAGTAGCACATTTGTAAAATATATTGTGTAAAGTGCCTGCATAAAATAAAATCCATGGGTTACCGCAAACTTCTTACGACCTTCCCCAGATCCATCCTGGAACACTGTCTCAAATGGTTCATTCATGCAGGTGAAAAATATATTCATTCAGCCTGGAACTTTTGTGTTAGCTCTTCAAGCAAGGTGACAATATTGTGGAAATGGCTGTTACCTTGACAGCAAGTTGTGGGAGGGTCCGGTGGTCCCTCTAGTTTAGCATTATCCTGTTGAGCAACAGTTTGCTTATTAGTAATTATTTGCATTGCAATAATGATGAGGTATTTTGCTGTGAAAAAAAATCTGACAAGACTGTTCAGTGCTTATAGTATTTAGCATCTCTGCCATCCCTAAGAGAGTTTAAGATCTCCCTGCATCAGCCTTGACTTAGGGAGGGCTGTCTCATCATCACAGAGGTCAAAGCTGCCACTGTGCCCATTCCCCAGCTCTATAAATCTGCTTTCTATCTGTGGACCTTGCCTTCTTTCCCAGCAGTGGCGATTGGTGGCTCCGTGTCAGTGGAGCAGTAGAATCCACTCCGGGCTTTAGTCCAAACTTTCAAGGAACTGTCCAAGGGGTTCCAGCATTCCTGTTAGGTTGACGGAATGCTTTTCAACCGGCACTGGTCAATGGGTCCCATCCTTTGAAGGAGCACAGAAACATGTGATGTGAGGTTTCAGAAAGCATGTCAGTCTTCAACATCCATTGCCACCATTCTCCTTTGTTTGTACTCAGGAGGGAATTCTTCAAGCAATACTAGTTGGCATTGAATATATTCTGCAGTAATTTCCATTTACTCCCCACCCAGTACCCCAGTGCAAAATCTTGTGAGCAACAGAGAAATAATAAAAAGTGCTCATAAATAATTTTGTTTCAACTCATTGATTTGTTTTCATTGATACGCAAAGACACATGAGATTGAGCAGTGTTTTGTATGAGCTGCCTTTCTCTGTCTCTCTGTGTGATCAAGTTTCTACAAAAGAGAAATCCTTCTTTCGCTCTAGAGTTCTACCACATTTATTGCAAAGTGAACTTTGAGGCAAATTTAACATATGCAGAATTTTTTAAAAAAAAATTAGAAGTGATTAGAAAATATTAGAAGTGATTTTTCTCACCTCCATTTCCCACCGATTGTAATAATATCTTGCATTTGTGTATGCAGTGCATATAGTGTGTACACATACATTATCATGTTGTCAGCCTGGCAACAGCCCTGTAAGGTAGGAAAGTGTTATCCCCATATTGTCATCCCCATATTGTAGATTATGGCAGTGGTGGTTTGTGCAATCGAGCTGCTTGCCTAAAGACATGTAGTGAATTCATAGCAGAGGTGAAATTTGAGCTGGGGTCTTCCTGATTGCAGCCCAGTGTTTCTTAAACATGATAGTATACAACCACCAGAAACAAAGCTTATGGGGACTGGATTATTTATCCTTGGGTTAAAAACTCTTTGTTAATTTCAAGGGAACTTTAAAACATTTAAATATGATGAGTCCAATTTATTTAGGAGGGGTTTCCACACACCCAATTCCATTTGAATTCTAAAAAAGATGTGTTCAGCACAATCTGCCAAAATCCAAGTGATCATCCAAGGGCAGACTTGACCTACAGGCAGTGGCCGCTGGTGGCTCCATATCAGTGAGGCAGTGGAATGTATTCCACTGCCTCACTGACATGGGTCACATTCACACTGTACATTTATCCCACTATTATTCCACTGTAAATGGTCACAGTTCCCTCCAAATAAACCTGGGAAGTGCCGTTTCTGAAGGGTGCTGAGAGTGTTAGGAAAGCCACCTTCCCCTTATAGACCTGCAATTCCCAGCGTTCCCTGGGAAGAAGGACTGACTATTAAACCACTCAGGGAATTGTAGCTCTGTGAGGAGAATAAGGATCTCCTTACAGTAGCCTCTTGTCCAGAGTATAGGTTGCACATCAGGACAATCAGATGCAAATAACTGGGTGTTAAAAAATGTAAATGCACTGCCTTCAAGTCAATTCCGACTTATGGCGACCCTATGAATAGGGTTTTCATGAGGCTGAGAGGCAGTGACCGGCCCAAGGTCACCCAGTGAGCTTCATGGCTATGTGGGGATTCGAACCCTGTGCAACACCTTAACCACTATGCCACACTGGCTTTCTCAATTCGGCGTTAGAACAAATTAAACCAGAACTACCATTAGAAGCTAAAATGATGAAACTGAGGTTATCATACTTTGGACACAGCATGAGAAGACATGATTCACTAGAAAAGACAATAATGCTGGGAAAAACAGAAGGGAGTAGAAAAAGAGGAAGGCCAAACAAGAGATGGATTGATTCCATCAAGGAAGCCACAAACCTGAATTTACAAGATCTGAACAGGGTGGTTCATGACAGATGCTCTTGGAGGCCACTGATTCATAGGGTTGCCATAAGTCGAAAACGACTTGGAGGCACATAACAACAACAACAAAGCAACTCTCAGCACCCTTCACACCTACGCTTCCCAGGATTCTTTGGGGGAAACCAAGAGTGTTTAAAGTGGAATAATAGTGGGAAAAGTGTACAGTGTGAATGTGGCCATGGAGCCACCAGCTGCCACTGCCTACAGCTCTCTCTCTCTCTCTCTCTCCCTCTCTCTCTCTCTCTCACTCACACACACACACACACAGCAACACACACACACACACACACACAGGAATTGGGCCCTGATTGGGTGCCGATGAGGCATGGAAAGCAGTCATAGTAGCAGAGTGGAGAGATGGCTGGGCAGAGCAAGCTGCCTCTTTATTCTCCCCCCACCCCAAATATAACTATATTGCAATAAGGGCATTGTTTAGGGTGCAAGTCCCCATCGTGGTGCCTTCCAGCTATTTTGGACTCCAAATCCCATCAGCCCTCTCTCCCCTACCCTGCAACATCATTTTGTAACAAACTCACTTATCAAGCCATTTTCTCCTTCTACTATAAATCTTTAAAATAATATGTACCAGTTTATTATCATTATCATTATCATTACCATGATGATGATGATGATGATGACTTGCTTGTTACCCAAAGGCCTCCAAGCAAGTTACAACATTGTTAAAAACAAAAACATATTATAAAAACAAAGTGGTAAAACAACACCCCCACACAGCCACACAAAGCGTTGCCTAATAACAGACCACCATCTCAGTCTGTCAAATGCCTGGGGAAAAAGGTGAGTCTATCTGGTGCCAAAAAGATGTCAAGGAAGGTGCCAGGTGGACCTCACTGGGGAGCTTATTCCACAGATGAGGAGCCACAACTGAAAAGGCCCTCTCCCCTGTCACCGCCCTCTGAGCTTCCTTCAGAGGAAGGGACCTGGAGAAGGGCCTCAGAAGAAGATCTAAGGGTCTAGGTAGGTTCATATCAGGAGAGGAGTTCCAAAAGATCTTGGGGTTCTGAGCCATTGTGTTGGTTCTTTCTGGAAGCTCTCCAGACACACCAGAATTACCAAAGAGCTGTCTTCCCAGTGCCTTGCATTTCCATGTTTGTGGTATGCAAGCTAGTCAGAGTAAACCGACTGAAGTTAATAGATGGGACAATCTTAGATGCATTCATTTCAATAGGTCTACTCTGAATAAGACTTTGTAGAATACACCCCCTTGGAAGATGCTTTATACTTAGACCATTGGTCCATCTATCTTGGTATAGTCTACACTGACTGGCAGTGGCTCTCCAGGGTTTCAGGCGTGCATTTTCCCCAGCCCTACCTGGGGATGGAACCTGAGATCTTTTGCATACAAGGCAGATACTCTACCCCTGAGCCAAGGTCCTTTCGAAAAGGAGAGGGATTTGCCAGCCTTGGCTCATCATTGTCTTTTCAGCCCAGAGCATGAGCAGATCTTTCCAGTTTTCACATTTTATGGAAGGATGTTGTATGAGGCAGCATCCTGTACTATCCCTGGTTATTTTCCTAAATTCTGGTCTGCCAGAACCACTGGTTGAAATTTCCATGAAATGGCATCACATGTTCAGTGCTGTACAGTGTTTATGGTGAATGGAGTCCAAGTGGACTCTACAGTACTGGAGTCCAAAATAATCTAATCAAATCCCCCCCTTTTTAAAAAAAAAATCTACTAAAGTAACTGTATTTCCATAACTATCATATTATGCTATTAACTTAGGCTGCAATTGTATATATGTCTACTCTGATGTAAGGGACTTACTCCCAGGTATAGGTTGCACAGCCTGGTTATAATCATTTATGAGGGAGTATGGATGTGGAAGTTGGACAGTGAAAGAAGTGAATAAGAGAAACATTAACTCATTCGAAATGTGGTGTTGGAGGAGAGCTTTGCGCATATCATGGACTGCGAAAAAGACAAGCAATTGGGTGTTACAGCAAATTAAACCAAAACTATCACTAGAAGCTGAGGTTGTCATACGTTGGACACATAATGAGAAGACATGATTCACTAGAAAAGACCATAATGCTTGGAAAAACAGAAGGGGGTAGAAAAAGAGGAAGGCCAAACAAGAGATGGATTGATTGCATCAAGGAAGCCACAGACCTGAACTTACAAGATCTTAACAGGGTGGTTTATAACAGATGCTATTGGAGGCCGCTGATTCATAGGGTCACCATAAGTCCTAATTGACTTGAAGACACATAACAACAAGAAGACTCATTGCACTCAATGGCGCTGACTTCAGAGTAGACATGCAGTCGAATTGCACTGTTAAGGCTACAATCCTATACTCACTTAACCTGTCAGTGAGACCATTGAACTTACTGGAAAGACTGGGACCATTTTTGCCATCATGGCTGTTTGCTTGCTCAACCCTCTGGACTACAGCAAGAGATGGGTGAACAAGCAGATAGCAATGGTGAAGAGGAGGGGCAGGTCCAGGGAGTTCTTCTCAATGGGCCTCTATTGGGGTTTTAACCCACGGCAGGTGCCTGGTTGTGCCGTCCCTTGACACCGGCCCAGCATACAGCCATTGATACATCCCGATTCCTACTGAGCTCAGCTTGTCCTGGTCTTCAGCCAGTCCACTGTATTCTCTTTAAAGAGCTCTAATCAGGCCTCTCTCCTTTCTCTCCCCCTTCAAGGCCTTGACTGATTAGGAGAGGAGAGGGCAAGATATCTCTCTGCTGTACCAGGGCCATGCCCTTCTCTTCCTGCATCTGTTTCCCGGCTTCTCCACTTGGCAGCAGAGGGCAGTGGCCACTTACCGGAGGCTGCCGGCTCCCGCCCACCCTTTCCCAGAGAGCTCTAATTGCAAAGCTCGGTAAGAGGTGCTGTCTGTCTGCAAGCTCCTGCGAGCTTGATTTGTCTTGGCTTTCATTGACCAACATGCTTTGGGAAGGGCCCGGAAAGGAAATGGGTGGGAACTCTCATCAAGCCACAAGTTTGTCCTCTCTCCCCCCCAAGCAGGTCTAGGAGCACGTTGTGGGAAGCTCACTACATCATCTCAAAATAAGCGCTCCAGATGTTGCACTGGGGACTTCCTTCCCCTCCTCTCCTATGAAATGAGCCGTGAGTTTCTTTCTCTTGAATGGAGATAGTTTCCATTCACTCACAGATCACAAATCAGGGAAATTATCATTGTTCTTCTGCTTCATCATCATCATGGTATTATATATGTATGTGTCTGACAGTTTTCACTCACAGATGTTGACGGTCCTGCCATTTTATTAAGGATGGCAGGATCTGTCAGTTTTGGGTCTCTCACTGTCTCTTTATTTCCAATCTTAAACTCATTTCTCTGCATTTCTGCATCAATTTGAGATTTATTTATTTATTGAAAAAATCCTCATGAAAATTCATCAGCATTCTAATGCAGATTTCTCCTAATACACACATTTTTGTATGCAGTTTTGACTGATGTACACATTTTTGCAAGCAATTCCTCCTAATATAATGCATTTGTGTATTTTTTAAAAAAACTAATATATTCATTTTTATGTACACTTTGCCCTAATGTATGCATTTTCGTAAGCACTGGTTGGTTGGAGAACTGCATTTTAAAATTCAGATAAATGCAAATTTCTAAAGATGCCTGTGTTTTGGTTCTCATATCGTTTCGGAAAGTGAGAATTTGATACATTTGCCTTTAAATGAGAACTGAATCAAATTTCTCACCCACCCCTAGCCACTGCATAGCCTTTGAGACAATATCCATCTATCTGGCAACAATTTCAGTGGATTTTTTTATTTCAGGAAATGAAGGCTGAGCAAAATTGCTTCCCGCCCCGACATTCACATGCTGGCTGTGCTGTTAAAATGAGGGATAAGCCAGTGTGGTGTACTGGTTAGAGCATCAGACTGAGTCCTGGGAGTCCAGGGTTCAAATCCGCACTCGGCCATGAAGCTTGTTGGACGACCTTGGGCCAGTCTTACTCTAACCTGTACAAAGCCCTATACAGCTTGGGACCAGGATATCTGAAAGACCATCTTATCCCTTATAGACCCAGTTATATACCCAGTCGATCACTGCACTCTGCAGATGAGGGCCTCCTGCAGATACCATCTTATCAGGAGGTCCATTCTGCACAACATAGGAAGTGGACCTTTAGGGCGGCGGCACCTACCCTGTGGAATTCCCTCCCCTTAAATATTAGACAGGCGCCATCTCTGCTATCTTTTTGGTGCCTATTGGAGACCTTCCTCTTTCAACAAGCCTTTTGAGACCTATCCCAGTCTGCGTCTGTGTTGGAATTGCTTTTTAAGATGTTCTTAAACTTTCTTTTTTAAAATGTTTTTAATCTTAGAAGATGTTTTGATAGCTTTTTTTAAGTAACATTTTTGAAGATGTTTTGTTTTAATGTGTTTTAAAGTATGTTTTTATGATGTTTTAATGTTTTTAGTGCTTTTGTTTGCCACCCTGGGCTCCTGCCGGGAGAAAGGGCAGGATATCAATCAAATAATAATAATAATAACCTACCTCACAGGGTTGTTGTGAGAATAAAATCAGGAGGGGAGAACCATATTTGTACGCCACCTTGAGCTCTTGGGAGAAAAGGTGGGATATAAATGTAATAATAAAGAAGAATTTGTGGATGGGGGCAGAACACATTGCACCTCCTGGCATACATCCTGCCAAACTGCAGCTCTTTTTCCAAAAGCAACAAGATGTTATCATGTGGCATTCTTCGGGGAAAGGAGGGGGAAATGGCAGGAGCCAGCCAATGGCCACTGGAATTAAGGAATTCCTAAGAATGGCAGTCAATCCTCAACCAAAACAAGCAAACAAAATGCCACCCCAAAATCCATAAATGCACTAAGAAAAATCTCTTTTTCACTTCCTGCAGGAAAGTTTCGTGATTTGTGTTGATATTTTTTCTTCTCTTCCCTCAGCTAGGGTTGGAGAAGAAGTTTGCTAGATCCTCTTTTTGCAATCCAATGCACCCAAACTTGCTTGCAGATCAAAACACATCTCTCAGGGGGGAACACGAGAGAGGATTATTATATTATGCACAGCGTGGATAAAGTGGACAGAGAGAAGTGTCCCACTCCCCAGCCAGAGACTGGGGAAGAATCTGCCGAACTTGGATTTTGAATTGGATCATGAGTCCAGTTCTGAATCTTTAGTCCTGAAGATTCCTGTGCAAGACGGCCCACGTGTTCTGAGTCACACTCTTGGGCCGTGAACACACTACGGCAGAAAGTGCTTCCATTAGCCACACCTGGAGGAGGAACAGGTTGAGCTGCCAATCAGGTGTGGAATCTCTTGGAAGCTGAACTTTTTTAAAAACACACACTCAGCCTGATCCCACCAGGTTTTAGAGTAAAAAAAAGTTGGGGTTTGACTGGCGTCATGCGCTTCCATTTGCAGCAGAGAGAGGTGGAGACGCACTGGGACAGACAGAACAGTGAATGACCCTTGGTCTATTCAGCTCAGGCTGAATGAATGGCTGGCAGCAAATCCCCAGGAGGAGTCTCTCCCAGCCCTACAAAGGGATGGGTGAGGATTTTTATTCAATTCGCAGGTCAAGCAGAATTGATCATATTCACAATTTCCAAAGCGATATGAGAACCGAAACCCAGCCATCCTTTGACATTCACATTCATGAGAATTGTGGGATGCAGTTCGCCAACTAAACAACATTTACAAAAATGCCTATATTAGGGGAGAGTGTGCGTAACAACGAATACATGAGTGAAAACAATATGCAAAAAGGCATGCAAAGATGAGAAATGTGTCCCTTTGTCAAAACTGCCTACAAAAATGTGTTTATTTGGAGAAATGTGCACTAAAATGGTGGAGAATTCTCAAGAAGAATTTTTGGGGAAAAATTGCAGATCGCTGTAGAAATGTAGAGAACTGTATTTAACATTGGAAAAATGAGAACAGACAGACCTTTCCATCCCTAGCCCTACCTGGAGACGCCAGGGATTGAACCTGGGGCCTTCTGCATGCAAGGCAGATGCTCTACCCCGGAGTTACAGTTGTTTCCTTTGCAATGCTTTTAAAATACAAGTGTGTGGTGGCAAGGAGCCCCCCTCGTTATCCACTCCAGGCTTTGGGGGGCTGGATTATCTTCTGAAACACTGAAAAGGATGACAGACGGCACTGCAGCCAACAGCCCACCTCATCAATATGTTTTAAAACATCTTTTTAAAAAGATATTAATCTTGGTGTTTCCTGGTAGATTTTTCCTTTTAAAAGGAGCACAGAAATGGGGGGGGGGGCTTTAGTCCTGTCCCATGCAGAACTGGGATGAACTGGACTTCAATGGATCCTTGCATCTGCAGCCCTAATATGAGAACATGCCACCCTGGGCTCCTGCTGGGAGGAAGGGTGGGATATAAATCAAATAATAAATAAATAAATAAAAATAAACTTGGGGATCAACCAATGAAACTAATTAGCTAAAGACTCAGAGGGACAGCTTTCTTCACACAGTGAGCGATTAATGGACAGGCTTTGTTGCTTCATGATGTGGTGGTGGTGGTGGCCACCAAACTTGGTGGCTTTCAAAGAAGTTAGGTTAATTCTTGAAGGATCAGTCTTTCAATGGCTACTTTAGTCATGTTGAGTCCAGCTCTAGACAGGACCCCAAGTGGTCAGGGCGTTCTCTGGTGGCAGCAATGTGGCCAAAGGCAGTGTCCAAGATCAGTCTAGAGTCCAGGTAATTAGGATACTAAACAAGGGGTCAGCTGAGACGCAAGGTCAGGGGAGACAAAGGTCATGATCAATGTGTTCCATAGTTACCTAGAGGTGCAGGCAAGAGGCAAGGTCAAGACGGTCCAAAGTCATGTTCATTAGGTCCAGTTAAAGTCAAGGCACAGGGCAACTGTGTTCCAGCAGTGTGGGATGGCTGATGGCAGACCAAAGTTGGTGGGGCAATGCTCCGATCGCCCTAATAACAGAGCAGAAACTGAGAGGTGGGGGTGGCTTTTATGCTGCAACAGTAACTAAACAAGACCCAGGGAGGAGCTGGGGAGTGGGGCACTTACACAAGCAAGAAGACAACAGAGGACACTGCTTTGCATAAAATCTGCATATGCTCATGTGCACGCATAGCTGCACATTTAGAAATCACAACAGAAATCCAATACGTCTCCTCACAGTTGGGAGACTGGTACTCAGCACCTAGAGTTGCCAGGTTCAGGGCCTGAGAGTGAACCTGTATCTTCAGGAGAAGAGAAAGCCAAGTGCAGGTGTTCTTGCAACCCTGTAATGGGAAAAACCACAAGATGGAATTCTCCTTTCCCCCTGCACAACTTTTAAAGATACAGAAGACTGCTTGGTTGCCAGGCCCAGCCTCCAAGCAGTCTTCTGTATCTTTAAAAGTTGTGCAGGAGGAAGGAACAATTCCACCTTGTGGTTTTTCCCATTACAGGGTTGCAAGAACACCTGCACTTGGCTGACTGTCTCTTCTCCTAAAGATACAGGATCAGTCTCAGGCCCTGAACCTGGCAACCCTATCAGCGCCTGATGTACCTGCTCAGTCTCCCTGTTGACGGGCAACTTTAAGGCCCCTTTCAGGTATCCCTCCTTAAGGTTCTTTGTCTATAAAACCAGACTTGGACCAGACAGCCCTTCAGATGGAGGACTGCCCTTTGTAAAGCAGGACACATGGCCACCTTCTGCAAAGGAATCCTCTTTCTTAACCTGTAGCAAACAACCCCCTTCTTACGTCCCCCTCTGTCCATGTATGGACTAATGCATGAAGACCTCAGCTTGCTTTCAACTCCATAAAACCACATTCTCCTCCCCCCAACAGGAACACACACACAATATCTTGGCTCTGGGCTGGAGTTTGACGGCCAGTGCTAGCAACTGACTCCTTTCCCCCTCTGTTGTAATGAAGTCTCAATAGGAAATGCAAAGTGGCAGCACAGGGGTCTGGTTTTTGTTCTGCCCTGAGGCTTGGTATTCACACTGCGTGGAGGGGAAGGGGGGAGAGGAAGAGAGGTGCAGAGAGGTCTCCCTGGCTTCAAGTGTGCATGAAGAAGAAATAAGGTGTGAGAAAGGAGGAGGGAGAGTTGAAAGGATTAGCATTTATGAGATATTAGAAAGAATCCGGGAAATCCAACAAGCCAAAAGCAGTAGATGGTTGGGTGAGAAAAGAGATGAGTAAGGAGTGTGTGTATGTGTGTGTTTATCTTTCCACAGATCATGCAATTATATTAATGGCTTGTTGGAAGTAACAAGGGAGAATGATTTTCTGGATGTTGTCAGTGGAGAAAGTGTTCATTGCAAAGTTCTGAAAGAATGCACTACCTTTAGATGGGTGGCTAACTAGCATCTGGAATATCACAGATATTGACAATGAGCCCCACCTTCCCATTATTGGCTTGGCTGGGATCAGCTGCCACTTGATTGCCACTTATTCCACCTGGCTGCCTCCAAGGGGGATGTTTGCCAGGTTCAGGGCCTGAGACTGATCCTGTATCTTTAGGAGAAGATAAAGTCAGCCAAGTGCAGGTGTTCTTGCAACCCTGTAATGGGAAAAACCACAAGGTGGAATTCTCCCTTCCCCCTGCACAACTTTTAAAGATACAGAAGACCTCTTGGAGGCTGGGCCTGTATCTTTAAAAGTTGTGCAGGAGGAAGGGAGAATTTAACCTTGTGGTTTTTCCCATTACGGTGTTGCAGGAAAACCTGCACTTGGCTGAATTTTCTCTTCTCTTAAAGATACAGAATCATTCTCAGGCCCTGAGCCTGGCAACCCTAATTGTAACATGTATAAGGAATGCAGAAAGAAGATAATTTTTCCATTATTAACAACCTTTTCTGGAAATCACAACCTTGGTACTAAACTGTTTAAGGGCTGTGTCCTCTTAGATCACTGAAAGGCTTTCTAACTTTATTATGATTTCAATGCAAATCAGGAAAAATGTTATCCTCCTGAGAGAGGGAATTTTATAAAACTGTATTTTGCTCTTATGTTATTATTACTATCTTTTGTATGTTTTAGATAACTTTGCTGGTCTGTGACCATAATAAACAAATACTATCCTACTATACTACTGTATACTACCTCTGTCCCAATGAAGGGAAGGAGCTGCTTTCAAATATCAGTATTAATATCAATATGTTTGGGAGGAAAAAATCAGACTGATCAAAGCAATGGATAGTGGACAAAGAAAGAACTTGAATTGATACTGCCTGTTAGGTTGACAGAAGGCTTTTGAAGCGAAAAGGGTCAATGGACCCCATCCTTACTCTAAACCTCATTCACTTTACTGCAGTGATGTCATCCAATCTGACTGGTTAGGTATCACTGAGGTCATTCTGTGCACTGTTTGATCTCTGAGTGGGTGGGATCACAGGTGTGATTAATTCAGGAGGAACTGCCCTCTCTTTGAATTGCCCTCAGTGACCTCATCTGGGAGCCAAATCTAATTGGCTGTATTATTTATTTATTTATTTATTTAATATCCCGCCCTTCCTCCCAGAAGGAGCCCAGGCAGCAAACAAAAACACTAAAACATCTTAGAAACAAAACAACTTTAAAAGCATCTTTAAAACATCTTTAAAAATAAATCTTTAAAACATCTTTTTAAAAAATCTAAAAACAATTCCAGCACAGGTGTAGACTGGGACAAGGTCTCTACTTGAAAGGCATAGTCCCGGATCGTCATCCTGTTCACTATGTGATCACTGATTAGTTGGGACTAACACACAAAGGATAGAGAAAAAAATACTGTAGGCAGAGGGGAAAAATGACGTGAAGTAGTAGTAATGGGGGAGGGGAGAGAATAAGTAGGGAAAAAACAGTGATGCAATGTGTTCTTCAGGGGAACAAAACTTATTTACTGACATAATTTTTGCAGCCCCAAAATCAAATTTGGAGATTATTCTGCATGGCCATAATACGCCCCATCCCCAGGAGAGTTGAAGGTGGTATGATACAGAAACATCATTGGCCGAGGTATGCAGACCTATCCCAATATCGCATCTAATATACCAGTTTCTGTCGTTTTTCAAAGGCTGCGCAACCTTAGAGGTTGACCAAGAAATGTGAGTGCATAATGCAGCCTTCCCTAACTTGGTGCCCTCCAGATTTGGTTGGGCTATAACTCTCACCATCCCCAACTAGTCATCATGATGTTTGAGATGGATGGGAGCTGTAGTCCAAAAAATAAAAAGAATAAAAATGGGAGGTCACCGGGGCTGGATAAGGCTGACATAGTTCCTCCATTGTGCCAAGTTCAGCTGACCCTCCCAGCAATAGTTTCCCAACTGTGGCACTGAAAAAAACTGCTTCTCTCAAAGTGTCAAGCAGCAACCAGAAAGCCAGCCTTGCTCCTCCAAAGGATTGGACAAACCTGAAAACAGGACTCATTGCAAAAGAAATCTGTGAAATATCCAGAGCGGATAAACACGTTCCTTGGAAGGTTTAATAGCCCCCGTGGGGATGGGCTTATTAAAAAGTGTGTTACTGATGGGCCTGACACCACAAATTACTTTGACAGTTGAAATGGGAGTTGGAGATTTGGGACTTGGGCTGTTGTTTGGTGCCCACCCAAGGAGAACGAGCATTGCTTTCCCCCTCCTCCTCCCCCCACCCCCAAATCCTGACATAGCTCTGAGGTGATTTCCCCCCCACATTTTCAGCAATCTGTTCCAGATTTTTCTTCTTCTTCTGGCACCAAATGACTTGGTGCTAAAATTTCATAGCAAAAGGATATAGGGGAGAAGAAAAGCCTGAAGATCATCTTATCAAAACCCTCCCCTACAGAGGCTAGAACAAGGCCTGAGAAGCTGTGGCCGTCTAACTATTGCTGGACTCTAACTCCCATCATCTCTGGCCATTGGCCAAGCTGGCTAGTGTTAATGGGAGCTGGATTCCAATAATGTCTGCAGAGCTACAGGTTCCCCAGCTCTGGGTTAGAACATAAGAGCCCTGATAGGGGAGCACCAGGTCCAGAATTCGATTCCAACCGTAGCCAATCAGATGCTGCTAGAAAGCTCACATGCAATGCATGAATACACCAATCTTCTCCTACGGTCTGTCCCTATCACCTAGTATTTAAAGGTATGCTACCTCTGAATAGGGAGGTTCCATTCAGCTATCATGACTGATAGCTATCGACAGACTTGTTTTCTGTATTCTCTTCTGTAACCTAATGGCCATTGCCATCATTTGCCTATCAATTCTGTACATTAATACAAATTTGTGGTACTGGTGCGCACAGCTCAGGGCCAGGATACCAAAAAGATTGTCTCACCCAGACCTTATATACCCAACAGATCATTGCGTTCTGCAGAAGAGGACCTCTCTCATCAGGAGGTCAGTTCCATGTGTTGTAGGAAATGTGGCAGCTCCTACCCTTTGGAACTCCCTCCGATTACATATCAGACAAGCTCTGTCTCTATTGAAGACCCTTTTTTTAAGTGCAAATTCTTATCCCATTCAGTATCTGTATTGGATCTGATATATTTGTTGATTTTTTTTTTATCGTTGACCACTTTGGGATATTTCATGGAAAGTGATTCACAAATGAAATAAATAAATGTTGCTTGAAGAAGAACTTCCTTTTGTCTGTCCTGAACAACTTACCAACCAGCTTCCAGACTCCATGCGTTCAATCTGACATCATCACCATGATGTTATTCATGCATATGGTGCTTTACAAAGAAGAGGTCTGCTATGTGCTGACTTCAAGGGATTTACAATCTGAGAGAGAGAGAGAGAGAGAGAGAGAGAGAGAGAGAGAGAGAGGAAAAACAGTCATGAGTAGGCAGCGAAAGAATAAGTCTTTATTGCATTGGTGCATATTTTTGCTTACTGCAAAGAATAAGATATCGACAATCAGCTGATTGTCAGACCTTGCAGAGCCCCTTAGATAAGGCAAGGATGTTTGGAAATAAGGGCTTGGTATCTTGAGGTGAAGCAAACCCCTAAGGGAGGAGAAATTTGCCTGGGATTAAACTATAATTGCTGTTTCAATTTTTTGTGAGATATTAGATTTTTTTAAAGGAATGTCGTCATTTTGCTAGCTTCAGGGTAGTCTGTGTTTACTGTCAGATTTAACTCCATCACCACTCAAAAGAGGGATCAAAAAGACAGGTAGTATGGCATGGTGAATATTGACTGGCTGTTGCTATCCAGAGTTTCACAGCAATTTGCACAGGGGATGGCAGCTACCACTGTTCAGCTGATCAACAGTGCCTGCAAAACCCTCTTTCAGCTGAGCCAGGTCCTTTCCTGCCCCATGTACATTATGAATGACATCAGATGCAGGGCAGGTGTGCACGGCTTGGCCGAAATGGCGTCACAGGTCAAATGGAGAGGCCAGGTGGGCCTAATTAGGCCATAGGACAGAGGTTCCCCACCCACTGGAATAGAAGGATGAGGGAATGGCTAATCCAGAAGAAATGTGAGAAGTCTGAGAGGACAATGAACAGGAATAAGCAGTGGAGACGTGTGGTTCCAATGACAGAGGGACAGTGGATCTGCTCCAGGGTTTAGTCTGAATTTTCAAGGAGCTATCTAAGGTGTTGAAACCCCATTGACATTGGAATCACCAGTCCAATGAGATTAGAAGGTGGATGAGTGCTCTGAAGATGAAGCAGACGAGCACCCAGCCCTTCAAAGACATGGACACAGCTCTTAAGATTTATATAGGGTCACCTGAGAATTTAGAGAGTGGTGAATTCCAGAATGAGCTGACGCAACCAGTTCTCACACTAACATGCGGATCAGAACATTATGCTGTGCTCCTAACCCCACTAACCTGGGAGCAAGCCCCAATGAATTCAATAGGACTTCTTTCTGAGTAGACACGGTTAGCACTGCGTGTTACGCTATCCATTGGCTTTCAAACTGTTTTGTTTTCTTGATTTATTGTATTTATTGTATTTATACATTGCTTGTTTTTTTATCTTTTTGTACACCGCCCAGAGAGCCTTTGGGCTTAGGGCGGTATATAAATTAAATAAAATAAATAAATAAATAAACTTCCCAGAGGTTCAGGTCCAATTCTCAGCTCAAAAAGGGTATCAAGATACATTTTAAGATGCATCTTTTGAGAGTAACATACATGTAGAAAAGTGTAACTTTCAGAAAATGCATTTTAAAATACAATCTAAATATGGATTTAAATTTAATTTTTGTGCACTGGTTTTTTTAAATTCACCTAACTGCAGAAACAAGATTGGATGGACTTATGGGTGAAGCAATGCAGCACTGACCATGAATTATATAATAAACATACACCAGTTTGCCCATTCCTACATTTACATTTGCAAAAGATAACATTGCAGCCTTGTTTTGGAATGATGTAAATCAATCCTGGAGTCCCCAGGTTGCAAATGAATTCTGAGAAGTGCAAATGTACCCCATTTCCATACAGTATATGTAGAATTTCCCGTCCTCCGCCCTGCCTTTTAAAAAAAACAGATGCTGGAATTACACACTAAAGTTGTTGAGTACAGTAATAATCACTTCATTATTATTAATATCCATGGCAACAGAATGGAAATTAATCATACTCCTTCAGCTTTTTTTTTCAAATCTCCATAGAAACAACAGAGTCCCCGAAACAAACAAACCGTACCCACAAGGTTGGATTCCTAGAAATTATATAAATATTATATCATTTCCGACCAACCGAACCTGCCGTTACAAGCTGTCACCAATTATTCAGTAGCTCCTCTTTTAAAAAGCGTAATGGTTTTCAGCAAGATCAGCTTACAAAACGTCAGGTCGGACTTGGCAGGGAACTTTAGGGTGGCCAGGGAACATTCTGAAGGCCTGAGCCAGCCTTACAATGAAGTGTGTGTTTGTAGGGGGTGGGTAGGTGGGTGCTGCAGTGCTGGCTGGTTTTAGAGGGTGGGTGGGAACTTTTCCCCAGCCCCCAGCTCCATTGCTGGTGAGAAATCGCAACAATCAACCCTATGACTTGGGAAATAGCCAGGTGATCAAAGCATGCCCAGGGACAAAGAAGCTGTGTAGCCCTCCATATATTGCTGGACTCTGACTCTCCTTATCCCTGAGCATTGGCTAAGCTGACTGAGGCTGATGGGAGTTGGAGTCCAATGACATCTGAAGGAGGCCATGTAGGTTGGTCCATTGGAGCACATAGGGCATTACCCCACCACCCTCAGTCTGCCCTCAGCCAGCTGCCACCTGTCTGCCTTTCTGCTTACAACCAGCCTCCTCCTCAGTCTCAGTTTTGCCCCCTGTAGAGCTCAGCAAGGAGACGGACATGGACAAAACTAGAATGAGTTGACTCCACCTGCCATTGGCTCTGGCGCCACCTACTGTTGGCCTCCTTGCCTGGTAACAAACACCACTGCTAGAGGGCCACGGGTTACCCAGTCCTGCCTTACTGGTGGGCCACTGTGGGAAAACAGGAGGGGGGGGCTGGAAATCTGACCCAGCAGGACTCTTCTTACATTCAGGTGATGATTGTAAAGCACACAAACACACGCTGCAAAAGCTGAACATCACTAGTAGGACAGATGTTTCAAAAACTGCTGTAACTGTCCATGAGAGCATTCTGTGGACCGTTATTACTGGAGATTGGTATATATTGCATCAGAGTGCAGAAATAAATAGTCTGGTAAGACTGTCGGGTGAAAGAAGAAAGAAACTGAAGGCTTCTCACTACTGGGAAATGGTGTCATGTGTGGCCACTGAAGAGCCATGAGGCTTGCACTCACAGACACTATCTCTGACTGACTAGAAAGGAAGAGGAAGGGCGGAAGTAAAGCCCGAGGAAAAGCAAACAAGTTTAAAGATGGAATCAGCAAAGGAAGGAAAGGTTGCCTTTTTATCTATCCCTGCCCCCTCCCCACTGGTTCAGCTTACTTGTTACAAGCGTTAGTTCGTTATTCCCAACAGTTATGGGATCACAGACACTCTAGAAGCCAGGGTGGGGGGAGAGAAACAACTTGATTCAGCTTCACACGATGGGAATCTTGTCGAACAATTGCTTTGATTGAACAAATTCCATATTGCTGATAAAGAAATTAAGAAGGGGTTATGAGTGTCAAGAAAGTGTGTGGGGGGGAAACAGGCACACAGTGGGGAAAAGCAGCAGTGGCTGGTGGTTTCATGTCAGTGGGGCAGCAGAATCTGCTCCTGGTTTTAGTCCAAACTTTCAAGGAGCTGTCCAAGGTGCTTTCAATGGATTCCACCGCTCCACCGACATGGAGCCATCAGGAGAGAGGCAACTCCCTAAAACCATCATGGTTGAGTGGAAAGGAAAGTCTGGCTTACCCATCCAAGTACAGGAAAGCAAAGGCATTTGAACAGGAAGAGTGAGAAATGAGATGCTGCCCACGGGAACTTCTCGTGCAAAGGACACACCTGGATGGCAGATTGCAAAATGGTTTTAACTGTTATGCAAATTCTGTTCTCATTCTGTTTGCTCACCCGTTTTTATAATATGAACGTCAGACTCGAGGGCTGATCAGCCTTTCCCAACCAGTGTGCCTCCAGATGTTGTTGGACCACAACTCCCATCAGCCTCAGCCAGCATTGCCAATGGTCAGGAAAGATGGGAGTTGTGGTCCAACAACATCTGGAGGCACACTGGTTGGGAAAGGCTGCTCTAGATCCTTGGGACTAGGGAGTGGGGTGGAGAATCTTCAGTTTGCATTTAAAGGCGAACTTACCTAATTTGCACTTTCCGAAACAATCTGTAAAACGAAGCGCAGCCATCCTTCGAAATTCACACTTCTCTGACTTTTGCAGTGCAGTCCTCCAGGCACAGAATGTGTACGCAAATGCATATCCCAGTGTAAAGGGCATATAAATGGATACGGCAGTAAAAATAACATGCAAAAAATGCATTCCATTCGGGGAAACTGCTTTGCAAAAATGGGCATATTAGGGGAAATTCTCATTAAAATTCTGAGGAATGTTCACGAGGGCCTTTAACCCAAATTCACAAAACTGGTGTAGGAAAGTGGAGAGCTGAACTTCAAGTCGGAAAGAAGCGAGAGACTGAGAGGAACCAAAGCTGACAGATTCACCCAGCCCTTCTTGGGACGGTCACTCTCCAGGACACCCCACTCCCACCATTCCTGGTCCACAACCTCTTTGAGTGCCTTTGCATTGTCTGAATTGTGACAGTGGTAGTCTTGCTTGCTTGGATGAAGAGAAGGCTGCCTGTGTAGGAACCTCTAGTTTGTGTGGCTGGAATGGAGCCCCCTGGACAAAAGCAAGAGTCACATTCATAGCTCCACCTACTTATGTATTTGGCTCCACCCACCATTGGCACGAAGCCCCCAGAGGGCTGCCTACAAAGGGATGGGCTTCTAAGGCTGAAAAGGTTCCCCAGCCCTGGTTGATACATATAAGATGTATTTTTAGGGGTGAGGGAGAGAAATATCACTTAATAGAAAGGGATTGAAAACATTATTACATTTATATCCCACCTTTCCCCCATGTAGCTCATGGTGGCAGTACAAACATGGTTCTTCCCCTCCTGATTTTATCCTCACAGCAACCCTGTAAGGTAGGTTAGACTGAGAGAGAGACAGTGACTGGCCCAAGGACACCTAGTGAGCTTCATGGCTGAGCAGGGATTTGAACCCTGGTCTGCTAGGTCCGAGTCCAACACTCTAACCACTACACCAGGCTGCCTGTCCCATGTATTCCCCACCCGTGCCCTAAACCCAGAAAGTGTTTAAGTCTAGAAGTGTGACGTTTTCCCAAGCCAGAGTTGGAAATATATATTTTGTGGGGTGGTGTTCAAAAGCCTGGCTCAAAATCGTAGGGTTGTGTTTGCACAGCGAGGGATGGGCGAATCTTTTCAGTTTTGGTTCCCCTTGGTTTCTCATCTGTCCAATCTTAAATTCAGACATTCCCACATCGGTTTGCAATGTTCTTTTTTTTTTTTTAAGTCATCATGAAAACTCATCAGCAGGTTTGTATGCAATTCCTCCCTAATTTCCCCATTAATTTTCATGAGGACTTAAAAAAAACCCCTCAAACTCAAGTTCAGGTCTCCACATTTCAACATAAGGCTGGAAAAATGCAAAAGCAAAAAGTGACAGATTTGCCCACTCTTAGCCGATGGTGAGCCCCCTTGACAATATATGGCTCAGCAAATGTTCCATGCCTCCAACACTCCCCCCCACCTGCCCAAGTCCTTTAAATATGTGCAAATATTTGCCGTGGAAGATTCTATCCTTAGTGGGAGACTATGAGAAGCTCCAGCATATTTCCTTGTTAATGAGGGATTATTGTCACAGCTGGTAAAAGTTTTCATTTGAAACAGTATCCCAGAAAAAGGAGGGTTTTGCCAGAATAATCTCTCCCCACATACATACTCCATGTGTGTGTGTGCATTAACAATTCAGTCTAGTCCAATGTCATTTATTCTAATAGACCAGAAGACCGTGACAATTATCTCCCAGTGCATTTATTTTGTGTATGATTTTTTTCCCCCGTCAGGTAACTACTAATGCTAGGCAGAAGCATGCCAACATTTTGCAAAGAGGACAGTGCATAATATCAGGATGGGGGAAAGACCATAGAGCTGAAAGAGGAAGTGGGTAGAGAGCGTCACTCTTCCAACTTTCCCCTTCAGAACGGATGCACTTTTCCAAGGAGAGGTAATGACCCCCTCACAACTATGGGAGTAATAAGTGTGGAGAGGTAGGGCTGAGAGCCTTCTTGGATGCCTGGATGCACCTTTGGACATCATATTGGCAACCCGTGGTTTTAGGGGCTTGCTAAATTGGCTTCTCCATCGAAGCAGACTTTGATGAGTCCCCCGCCACCACCCAGGCTCATTTGCAGACCCGAGACTAATAAACTGTACTGACATGCAATAGGCACCATGCAGATGTGATGCTTCACTGTGGTTAGAACTAGCCATGTTTTCTTAACCTGGCTAAACTGCTTTAACCCCAAATGCACACAATAAACCATGGTTTAGCTTGCCAAAGTCCTGTATTTATAGGGGAAATCCAGTGATCCAGAGCTTTCTTTTCCCTTTTAGCTGCTGAAAGCTTTCAAGTTACACTTATATATGGAGCAAATGAAATAGCAATAGGATAAAACAGCTTCTGAGCACATTCATGAAACACAATAAACAACAATTTCAATTGGCAAATTTAGGCTGTTGTTATTGCATGATTGTGCTCAGAAGCTGTTTTACCCTGTTGTTATTTTATTTATTTCATGTGTAATTACATATTGACAGGTGTGTATTGGAGGGGGGACGCTCTGGGATGAAGACCCATTTCTATTTTTTGCAGAATGCCCCCTCCTGGCCCCCTCCCGGCATCCCTCTGTAGAGACAATCAGGATGCTGCGGGCTTGTTTTTTAACATCTACACCCTTTCCTCTTGCCTTAGGAGAGACAGGGAGAATCCAAAAAGGTCACTACAGCCAATGAGCACTCAGTATAAATAGAACTCCTGCTCGTTGTGGGGAGGTGAGAAACACGAGGAGGGAGAGAGTCAGCAGAAGTTGGGAGGGAAGTTTACAGAGAAGAGGAGGGACAGCCAAGCCCAATTTGAGAGGGGGTTTCCATCAGAATCTTACTAAAATGAAGGGCTTTCAAACAGTCTCACGCATACTAATAGCAGCATAAGTGAAGGGTGAGGGAAGAGAGCCACACTGGGGGGGGGGGGAAATAGGGCTGAGAGTGGGGCAAAGCACCATTTTCTCTTAGAGAAGGGGGACAAAGGAAGGCAGGCTAAAAGGAAGGCTGCTTGTAAAGCATTTTTGTCTCTCTCAGTGATGCTTTTTGCAGCTTGTCTGTGAGAAGGTGGATGGGGGAGACAAAGGGCTAAGACGAGTGGAGGTATTTTACAGACATCACTGTATGTGAGAGAACTCCTTCTCACAGCTGATCTACAAAATTTATTTATTTATTTATTTATTATATTTATACCCTGCCTTTCTTTTCATGAAACCCAAGGTGGCTTACATATGGTTCCCAGATGGTTTCCCATCCAGACACTGACCAGAGCTGACCCTGCTTCAGCAGAGAGCTGGCCTTAGGTGCCTTTCTTCCCCTTGTAAAGTATAGGCAGCCTGGCTCTTCACCAACTCTCTTAGACCTTCGCTCTTTCCATCTTCCCCTATCCTCTCTGAGTCTCTCTCTCTCTTCCCCCCCCCCCACATTCTCACAGACAGTCTGCAACAAGCACAATTGAGGGGGAAAGAATCGCTTTACAAGCTATTCCCCTTGTATTTTAAAGGCAGCCTTCCATCTTCCTTTCTTCAAGCTTCCTTCATTTGCCCCCTTCTTTGTCAGGAAATGCCACCTTACCCCACTCTTCTTAGCCCCTTTCTCTTTCCCTCTTCTCCCGTGCACCCTCTGTGAGGGCTGTAGTGAGTCTGTGCAAGGAGACAGAATTGTTCGTCAAGCAACACCCCTTTTATTTTACAGACATTGTGTGCAAGAAATAAATCTTCTCTCAGTTGATGTGCAAAACACGAGGGGAAGAAACTGGTGGGGTTTTTTTTTTTGCTGTGAGAAGAACCTCTTTTGCACACAGCAATACCTGTAAAATACCAGCTTCTATGCCCCCCCATGGGGAGGGGACAAAGAACCACTTTGCCGCCCCTATGTTTGGTGCTTTGGGACACACAGGACTAGCAAAGCCTCATGTGCAGAGATTTTCAAGCACTTGATTACCACTAGGCTGTTGTGGCTTGGGGACCCCCTGTAAGGACTTTTGATAGGTGGGTTGGAAAGCCCATTTACCAATCATTTGACACCATAATCATGTCATGTGATTGACAGGTGGGTGGCCCCACCTATCAAATTTGGCCTGTGCGGCCGATCCTGATGACTGATGAAGGGACCCTGCACTTCTAAATTTGCCACTACACTACACATTGTGTAACATTTGCTGTTTTTTACACTGCATTTTTATTCTTACGTTGCTGCCATCACTAAAAAATACTGATATGGTAATAGATAAGTTGCTTTCATCCTGGATGAGCATCATTTCATTATTTTATTATCAATATTCAGAATTCTAATATAAGCGAAAGGAACCCAGGAAGTTGCCTTATCCTGAGAAAGACCATTGGACCATCTGGCTCAATATTGTCTACACTGACAGGCAGTGGCTCTGCAGGGTCTCAGGAAGGACTCTTCCCCAGCTGTACCTGGAAATGCCAGGGATTGAACTTAGGACCTTGCATGTAGACAATCTGATTTACAGCCCTTCCCCACAGCCATGATCTGTTACCCATTTTTCAGATTTGAAATGGGGGCTGTGACTCTATCAATGGCCAACCTCTAAATTCATAATTGAGCTCATGTCCGATGGTAAAAATACACCCACTGAGCAACTGGATACAGAAGATGTACTCCCAGACCTTAATAGAGTTTGAGATTCTCCCTAGAAAGGCAATCTTCACCCTCTGCTGATGGCAGGTCACACTCAAAATGGTGACTTTATGTGTGCAACTGTTGGCAGAACACTCAACATCAATGATGATTTCAAATGTTTCGCAGAAATGTTGCCTGGACAGATACTTGAATTTGAATATGCAGGTCCCTTCCTATGCAAAAGAGCTGAGGGCTCAATATGGCAACCAGGAGAGCTTGAACATGACAGTACAATCCATTGAGAATGGGAAGGATTCATACATACCTACATGCCACAGCAACATACCCCAGAACTCAACTCTCTCGTTCCTGGAGTTTAAAAGAGCTGACCATTCCCATTCCAAGTCAGCATTCAGATGATCTGTTACACTGTTCTTCAACCTTGAGTCCCCAGATGTTGTTGGACTACAACTCCCATCACCCCCAGAGAGCATGATCAATGGTCAGGCATAATGGGAGTTGTAGGCTATCAAGGTTGAAGAACACTGATCTATTGCTTTCAAGCACATGGTTAGTCACTGTGAGAACAAGATGCTGGACTAGGCTGGCCTTTGGTCAGATCCAGCAGAGCTCTTCTCATGTTCAACCAGAAACAAGGGAAGCTGAGTTGTGCTGAGGCAGACCGTTGGCCCATCTAGCTTGGTACTGCCTACCCCAGCAATAGCCAACATGGTGCCCTCCAGACATTGTGGACCAACTCCCATCATCCCTGACTCTTGGAAATGCTGGATGAGTCCACTGCATTGACTATCCCTGAGACATTCTTTGTGCAAAGCAAGGTCCTCTTTGGCTGACTTGCAGGCCTTCCCCGATAGGATTTATTATTATTATTATTTATTAAATTTATATTCTGACCTTCTTCCCAAATATATTGGCTAGCTGAAGGGGTGGTGGTTTACCACTGAAGATCCATAGCGACAGGCTCAGGTCAGATAGGTTGCATTTGTAGTCCTCACCTCTGGGCCTGAAAAATCTGGCCACGTGCACTGTTCCTAGGTGGGATGCAATAGCTTCTTAACAAGAACAGTGGAATTCTTCTCTGTCTCTGCCAAGCAAAGGAGGTGGGGGGGGAGGGTATTTTATTTTTCTAATTTCTAAGGCCATACAGATCTTTGCCAGCTGCGGCCAGTAAGTGAAGGAGGTGGTTTTCTTGCTACAACAGAGCCAAGGAATTTCACTGCAGAGTTTTCGAGAGGGCTGGCCGCTCCGTTCCCACCTCTGTTTGTTTTGGATCCTTGTTCCTCAGCCTGCATTTCTTCATCAGGTGGTTCCACGACATCCTCAGGAGATGATATACGAGCCACGTGAAGGCTGGATGATCCACCAGGATGCTCTTCTGAGGCTTATCCAAGGAGAAGGCCAGCAGGGCATTTGTGGCTTCAGAAGCTAAGATGGCCAGTTTGATATGGTTTAGTCAACGAATTGTCTAGAATTGTTCCAAGTCTACAGCTGTTGTGTTGCCCTTCAATCTGCCTTGAATTTCACTTTGGAGTGAGTTCAGCAGGGACGCAGGGTTGCAGAAACACATACTCGCTCTACTCTCAGCAGGTGCGGTTGATAGGATTCCCCACACATGACAATGAACACAGGGGTTTCTACAAATGTACAAGTGTTTGTGTGAAAGTGCGTACGTTTGTGGATTTGTAAAGCTCAGTGATTGCATGAGGAGACTGGAAATTAACAGGCAAGACACAAAGGTGTGGGTTTAACAGAGCTTGGAAAAGTTACTTTTTTGAACTACAACTCCCATCAGCCCAATCCAGTGGCCATGCTGGCTGGGGCTGATGGGAGTCTTAGTTCAAAAAAGTAACTTTTCCAAGCTCTGGGTTTAAACTAGGGCCATGTTATTGAATACCATAGATCTGCATAAGGGAAAGTCGATGTGAGGGAAATACAGACTATCAGGTACCTACGCCTGTCACAATTGGGTGAGCCTACCTTGCAAGGCAGAAAGGTGGCTTTAGTTCCCCCCCTGCCCCCCTTGTGCCACACCCCTTCAGGCGAGGAGGGAGACCTTTCTGACTCCCACCCTCTCATAGCCCCACAACTCCAAATGAGTGATACAGGTTAGCTGCAAAGTGATCCATAACCGGCCCCCCAGATCCCACAGCCCTGTATGCAAGTCTCTAGAAGCACTATTGACCTGGACAGTGCTTCTGACTTTTCACTCTTTGTGCCAATGTCTTCACCCCCCCCACATTCCTGCAGAGTGACCAACCCAATCAAGCAATTCAGCCAATCAACGTGTTTACTCAGCTCTCATCTCTTATTGCTCCAGCCCAGCACAGTGGCTCAGGGGTGACGTGCCCGGTCACCTGTGCAGCCGTGGGCAAGCGGCAGAGTCCCAAGGAGCCCAGTTGCCCCCCAGCTGGCAGTTGCGGACAAGGAAGGGGCTGGCTTGTGCGGCTGTGGCAAGCTGAGCAGGCCCTAGCCAGCTGGGGAGGACTAGCCTCAGAGGGAGGCAATGGGAAACCCCCTCTGAATACCGCTTATCAGGAAAACCCTATTCATAGGGTAGCCATAAGTCAGGATCGACTTGAAGGCAGTCCATTTTCACAGGCCAATCAAAGAGGGAAATAAAAAATCCTATTCAGCCCCCTATTGGTGAATGGCTAATCCCGTTCTGCGTGCTGCACAGGTGGCTTGGGAAATTGAAGGGAGAAGGCTTAATAGGAGGCCCCACCCACTTCTCCTAAGTCCTGGTAGCTTCTCCATAATGGAGACCAGGAAGTGGTTACCTGCCCATCAGAAAGATGCTTCCAACCAGATCTTTTTTAAAGGCCAGATGGAAGAGCGAAGTTGTGTACATTGATGGCGCACTTGGATGTCCCATGTGAATAACTGTATGAGTGTACAGCTTAACCATGTGTGGGTACTCAGATTGTACACGAATTGACTATAACTTGTGAACACCTCTAATCTTATACATTTTCATTCAAATTTTATACAGAGGTTTTGCAAAGCCAGGTCATCCAATTTTGCCACAAGTTTTACTGTGTTCAGCTATCCAAGGGATTTTTTGAAAGAAAGAAAGAAAGAAAGAAAGAAAGAAAGAAAGAAAGAAAGAAAGAAAGAAAGAAAGAAAGAAAGAAAGAAAGAAAGAAAGAAAGAAAGAAAGAAAGAAAGAGAAAAGCACTTGATACCATAAGCCCTATCACTAGACAAATGATGACTGTTGACTCAATCATGGAGCTGTTCCCAGGGGATCAGACAAAAGTGCTCTACATAGACCTCAACTCCCCTTCCCTCTCAGCACTTAAAGTTGAAATTGCTATATACTGGGAAAAGGCCAAAGGTACCTAACACAAGCATATATAGATCAGGGAGGGGAAACCTGTGGCCCTCCAGATGTTGTTGGACTACAATTCCCATCCTCCCTAATCATTGGGCTTGCTGGCTGGGGCTGATGGGAACTGGAGTCCAACATTGCCATCCTGGGCTCCTACTGGGAGGACAGGCGGGATATCAATTTAATAAACAAATAAACAAACATTAGCTGGAGGGCCACAGGTTCTCTTTCCCCATTCCTGATATAGATTACCACCTTGCCATCAACAGACTGACACAGCAAATAAAAGCTCCTAGGAATATGGCCAAATCAAGCGCCTTAAAAAAAAAAGCTTGGCATCACTTCATGGCCTGTAGAGAGAGAGGGGCTATGGGTAAGTAGCTCAGGGGCAGAGCATCTGCCTTGCATGCAGAAGGTCCCAGGCATCTCCAGGTAGGCCTGGGAGACCCTCCTTGTCTGAAATCCTGGACAGCTGCTACCAGTCAGTGTAGGCAATACTGAGCTAGGTGGACCGATGGTCTGACTCAGTACAAGGCAGTGTCCTATGTTCCTGTGACTTGCTCCCTAGTTCTGTTTTTGAACTTAGTTCCTTTTGTATACCATGCATGAATCCTGTTTAATTTTCTTAGACCTAAGTGTAATTGTTATTCCATTTGCAATTTAATTTTATTGATGGTACTCTTGAAAATGTTGAAGCCCAACAACAACAATTAAAAACGGGCAAACTGAAGAGGACCAACCCCCTTTAAACAATTTTATTAATCTGAATGCAATTTTTAAAAAACCCAATCAACCATAGGGCAGATGTTATAGAAGACGTGGAGCTAACACTGAAAGCAGTGTCACCATGCCTAGTTCTTGTGTCTCTTTACTGCAGTGTTCTTCAACCTTGGACCCCCAGATGTTGTTGGACTACAGCTCCCATCATCCATAGTCAATGGTCAAGGATGATGGGAGTTGTAGACCAACCACATCCGGGGACCTTAAGGTTAAAGAACATCTACCTAGTGAATGAAGTGACATCATCACACGTGGACTTGCCACACTTGTGACTGTGGCAGCAGTGGATGTAGAACAAAGGTAGGAAAGGTAGATCACTAGACATTATGGAGGTATAGAGGGGGCTGTGAAGGTGCCAGTTTCACCGGCAGTCTGGTGTCTTCTGCAACCTTTAATTCCTCCCAAAGTTCTGTCAGGCATTTTACTTGAACTGGATTCTCTGCCAACTTGGATGGCTTTAAAAGACGACTAGACAAATTTATGGAAGACATTGCTCTCAGTGTCTACTGGTAGGCATGAAAGGTGTGCTCTACCTCCACTGTCGGGGGCTATATGCCTCTTAATACTCAGTTGCTGGGAATTGCAAGTGGAGAGAGCTGCTTTGGGCTTCCCATAGCCGTCTGGCTGGTGACTGGGAGAGCAGGATGCTTGACTAGATGGCCCTTTGGCCTGATCCAGCAGCTGGGTTCTCCCATCGACTGAATTTTGCTCTAGGTGAAATTTGGCAGGGGATCTCACTCGGGTGCACTCTCTGCTATCTCACTTCTGTTGCCCAACTGACCCCAGGACCACTGGAAGTCTGTCCACCAGGGCAAATGGGGCACTGTCCCACCAATCTTAACCTGCCCTCAGCCGGTTCCCACTGGCCTGGCTTCTCATTTACAACCAGTTCAGGGTGTGGCCATGGCTCTCACCAAACTCCTCCTCAAGTCTCAGTGTCGCAAGTTGAGGATGGGGACAAAAGTTGCATGTGTTGGCTCTGGAAGTTGTCGGCTCTGGCTCCATCTACTGTTTACCCTACCTGTCCCAATGGGCATCAGCCACCACTGTTGCCCAGGACATTGTTGGTCAGGATCATGTGTTCTGTAGGTGTTTGGGGCTTTACAAATCAATCAATCAATCAATCAATCAATTTCTCTCTCTCTCTCTCTCTCTCTCTCTCTCTCTCTCTCTCTCTTTTTTCTTTTACAACTCTTGAGGCAGGGGAGACAGAGGCAAGTGTTTCCTCCACAGAAACCACTTGACTATGACCCATTGTTTCCACTTGAAATAATAAAGTGTAGGAATGATGAATGCTTCCTTATCTTGGCTGCTTTCCTGCTGTTGGGGAAACTGTTGGCTGGCACAGAATGGGAACACACAGGAAAAACATTCAGCGTCCAGCCAAGCCAGCCGCCGACGGCTGCTTACATGCACCCTGCAATTAAAAAAGGGTTTCTCCCAAAACATTCAAGCCAAAAGAAAGAAAGAAAGATGGATGGATGGATGAAGGGTCTATTTCTTCCCTGCTCTCCCAACAATCGTTTTAAGAAGGGGGGGAACGGGCACTTCCAGCCCCAGACACACTCATGATATTTGAGGAGTGTCTCTTTTTTCCGCCGACTTTTTCTGTACACATTTCGCAAGCCAGTGTTATGGAAAAAATGTGGGAGGAGGTAGAGGTGTCTCTCAGAGCTGAGTAGGAGGAGAAGAATCCAAACACAATGAATTTGTCAGCACCGAGGCAGATGAAAGAGTGAGTTATGCTACTAGAAAACTGTTCCAAGCACCATTTATGGCTGGGTGCATATTTTTTAAAACTGGAAATCAGGTTAAAGCAAACCCTGGCTTTCTAAGTTTGTGCTGTTTATTTAACTCTGGTGAAAAGGCATAGGGTTTATGGGTGGTGTAGTGGTTAGTGCATTGGACTAGGACCTGGGAGACCAAAGGTTCAAATCCCCACTCAGCCAGGAAGCTCACTAGGTGATTTTGGGCCATTCACAGTCTCTCAGCCTGCCCTACCTCACAGGGTTGTTTTGAGGATAAAATGGAGAGCGGGAGGGAGGAACCATTTATGCCAACTTGAGCTCCTTGGAGGAAAGGTGGACTATATAATAAACAAACAAATAAGCCATGATTTAGAAAGTCCTGGAAGAAGAATGAAGTGAAACTAAGTTTGAGACCTTGACAACATCTGGATATCCTGGCACGCTGCTATCGGAAGACAAAAACTTCCGGTAAACCCAACAGCGCTATCCAGTAGTGATGGGTGAGTGAGTCCCCTGCATCCTGTTTCATAATGGGCTTGGGGGGAAAACTCTCTTCAGATAAATTGTAGCCCTCTGCCCAAGCCATTTCCAAAAGCTCAGGTCCCATTAGACAGCTGATGTGTGATTCACAGAGCCCACTTCCATCAGAAGCACGCCCCATTTTCAAGCTTCTATCCTAGCCACCTTTTGGGCTTACCTGGCACTGGTTGCAGAAAGGAAATGGGGGCCTCTATTAGGCCTCCACTGGGATCTTGTTGGGAATGATGGTATCATTTGCCTATGATCCTCAGAAGCCTGGAGACTCTTGCGGGACCATTGCTGCCCAGGCTTGGAAATCCCCATTTCATCATAGAAGCACTTTTGATTTTATTTCCAAGGTGTAGGACTTTTCTCCATATACCTGTGCCTCGTTGTAGCAGTCCCCTTCACCTGTCCACGCTACTCTGCAATATTCGGTTACTGGCTCGCCACTGGGGGTTACCCCAGAATCCATCTCTTTCCCTTCCACTGGGCCCTCTTTTCCATGCCTTCCCTTTTATGCAGCTGCTCTCCAGCCACCGCCCTCCCTCGGCTCACCTGCACTGTCATGGGAGGCAGCTGAAGCCGCATCTCCTGTGTCCTCCTGACACATGGGAGCTACATTTCCCATGGGTCCTGATGCTACGGACAGCAGTTAGGGCCTGAGAGATGCCAGTATCACATCCAAGGGAATTGAAGAAAAATGGAAATGGCCTGCCTTCAAGTCGATCCCGACTTAAGGCAACCATATGAATAGGGTTTTCATGGTAAGCGGTATTCAGAGGGGGGTTATCATTGCCTCCCTCTCAGAGCTTGGAAAAGTTACTTTTTTGAACTACAACTCCCATCAGCCCAATCCCTCTGAGGCTAGTCCTCCCCAGCTGGCCAGGGCCTGCTCAGCTTGCCACAGCTGCACAAGCCGGCCCCTTTCTTGTCCGCAACAGCCAGCTGGGGGGCAACTGGGCTCCTTGGGACTCTGCCGCTTGCCCACGGCTGCACAGGTGGCAGGGCACGTAACCCCTGAGCCACTCCCTGTGGGGGTGAGCTTTAGCTGGCCCTTGACATCCAAGAGACACGAGCGGGGATAGGAACTCACAGACTCTGGACTCCCAGCCAGGCTGTCCTCCCCACTATGCTATGCCAGCTACCTTGTTGGAAACCAGGGGCACTGCATTGCCCATGATTTGGGAGGCGATGGGCAGTTGTTGGGGCCTGATGGAAGCCACCATCAGAATGTCATTCCAAGCCAATCTCAAACTCCAGACGAGTCTGGGCCCAATTTGGAATGGGCTTTAGAGTGGGCTCCAAATTAGGGGAGTTCATTTCTACCTGCCCACCCCAGCTCCAAACTGTGCTGCCCAGCCCATCTGTAGACTGCCCCATCTAAAACTTCCATGTAACAAAGGGCATATTGTACATGTGTGCACAAGGTAACAGGTGTGACAGAAAACTACCGTATGAGACCTAAACAGCTGTTTGACAATCATGAGTTCTTCTCTGTTCATAAAGGTAGTCTGCAGGGCACAGAAAGCTACCTTCTGCTAACGCCAGACCAGCCATGTCTCTCTGCACAGTGGAGGCTAGTCCATTAGGGTAAGTGGGGCACTGCTGCACCAATCGCAGCCTGCCCTCAGCCTCCCCGCCTTCTTACTTACAACCAGTCCAGGGTGTACGCTTCCAGTTCCGCCTCCTTCGTCTCCATGTTGCAATTGCACAGCTCAGCAGGGAGGAAGAGACTAAACTGAAACAAATTGGCTCCACCTGTCATTGGCTCTGGCTCCACCTACTGTTGCTCGCCGCGCCTTCCACTCTGCCATTCCCAATGGTGACCAGCCGCCTGTGTCTCTTTGGCCCATTGCTAGAGGTCTCAAGGAGCTCTGGCCAAGAGACCAGCTCATCAGCCTCAGATCCTTTTCTGCACGCAAAGCGTATGCTCTGCCCCAAGCCGTGGACCCTCCCCTTTAGACTTGGCCCTCACTGCCATAAAACTCCATGGCTTTGTTTTGGCAAGCAGGCCCCTGGGTAATCATCTAGTCACCTCTATAACCAGTCCACTCTTTTCAGGACATCCGGATATGGTTGCTATTTTGTTTTACAGTCTAAAAATTCCAGCCTAAGATTCTCAGGGGGATTTGACCAGAACTGATATTGCTAATGGCTATGATGTAGCCCCAGTTAAGTTTGCTTAAGTCCCTACATATTATCAGCAGTTTACAGATGAAATCATTCGCTATGAATAAAAATGGAGGGAACTGGTAGTGCGTGCATTGCAATAATATTTTTCTCTGCAGAAATGCAGACTATTGCCCAGTTTATACATAGAGCTGCTTTAGTAGAGTAATTGGCCACCTAAGAACATTAAAAAAAACTTTTCTGGGTCTGTCTATGGATCCACCCTTCTCCAGTATCCTATTCCCAACAATGGCCAGGGAGATCTCTCTGGGAACTTCAAAAGCAGGGAATGAAAGACATGGCTATCCCCTCTAATGCTCATCCCTCAACATCAGGTACTAAGGTATATTGCTTTGGTACCTGGAGGCTCAGTTCTCATGGTTCTTAGTCTATTCCCCATAAATGAATCTAAGCCACGTTTAAAGCCATCTGAGCTGCTGTCCATTGCTACATCTCAAACCAATTGATCCCATAAGCCAGGGGCAGGAAAACTATGGACCTCCAGATGTTGTTCAGTTCCCATCAACCCCAACCAGAATGGCCAGTGCTCAGCGAGTTGGATTTCAGTAACATCTGGAGGATTGCAGGTCCCTCAACCCTATCAATAAGCCAGCAATTCCTTTCAGAAATAATATCTTTGTTTTCATGTGCCCTGGATCTGACTTGGGACTCATCCTTAAGACCTGATTAAGAGCTGAAACCACCAAGTGGAAGAGCCTTCCCTTAATGAGGTCTCGAAGGGAAGGGTAGCTCAGTGCATTACACACAGAAGGTTCCAAGTTCAATTCCTGGAATTTCAAGGCAGAGCTGGGGAAGACTCCTGTCTGAAACCCAGGAGAGCCACTGCCAGTCAGTGTAGACAATACTGTGCTAGATGGACCAATGATGTGACTTAGTATAAGGCAGCTTCCTTTGTTCCACGTTCCACTTGACTCATCTGGTCCTGAGCTGTACCGTTTGCTTTGTATGCACATGGACGAGTTTTTGAAGGGGATCATCCAAACCTTTGAACCTTCACCCACAGTAACAAAAGCCCAGTCACACTTCTGAGCGGCTTCTGCTCACAGGATAAGCATCCTTCCCTCATCCTATTATTTATTGTAGGGATGGGCAAAACAGCCTCTTTCCAGTCTGTGTCATTTTTGCATGTGTTTTCTCAAAAATCCACTCTATCCCAATTTTGCACTGATTTTCAACTTTTTTTAAAAAAAATCTGCACAAAATCTCAAATTTAAATACGTTTTAAAATCTATTTTTTCTCCAAATACACAGTTCTAAATGTACTTTTTCTCAACAATACAGATTTTTAAACATCTAAGTATACTTTTTCTTAGCCAGGAACTACGTCAAAACATTCAAGAAATGCAATGGTTTCAATTCACACGTTAGTGCAGGAGGTGCAGGTCAGGTCAGGTCATATTGGAATTCATAAAGATCAAATTCCTCAAGGAACTTCATAGTTCCAGAAGTTTGGTCTGTGCGATGTTCCATTCTTCTTTAATTTGGGGTGAACAAATAGAATGTCTAAGATCCATTTGGAAACTGGAGCACGATCAGTCAACTGCAGAGATGGTGGTGTGCACCAAGATTTTTTGTGTGTGTAACCGATGTACAGGAGCATCTGTGCACCAAACACAAGGCCAACCTTACCATGTGGCAGAGTGAGGTGGCTGCCTCAGGTGGCAGATGCAGAGAGACAGGGAGCATCTGCAAGGTGTTGGAGGACAGAGCTGTTTGTGCCACACAACCTGCCCTATACTATATGCTTACAAACTGCATCCAGTTCTGGAAGAAAATAAAAATGTTAACATCAAACTGCATGAAAATATCTGGATTTGTTTGCCTGCAATTTGGCACACATTTGACACTCAGGAGGTCTGTTTTGCCTGCAAATTCCATCCACTTTTGTGAAAAGAAAATGGGGAAGAACCAGAGTTTTGTTTTTAACAGATCTAATTTTGTCCCAAATAACGCTGAATTGGGAAGAACAGAGCTACTCCAAAATAGATTATGTGGTTTCCCAGAGGTACAAAAACTAGTGGAGGAAATGTGATTTCTATTTTTCCACCCCAAAAGGATAAAGTCTTCCCTTGTGGGGGAAACCCATAAAACTGTCTTTGTGAAATTTGACAGGCTTTATCCTCTCAGAAGGAATGACTGTGCCTGCAATTTGCATCCAATTCTGGCAGAAAATTTAAAAAGTTGGAGACTTTTTCTGGACAGATCTTGACAGATCTGCCTGAAATTTGATAGATTGAGGCTGTAATCCAATACATGTCTGCTCAGAAGAAAGCTCCATTGGGCTGAATGGGACTTACTCCAAGGTAAGTGTGTATTGGATTGCAACCTCCATGGCCTGCAAATTTCATCGACTTATGTGAAAAGGAAAAAAAAATATAGCCAATGTTAGATTCCTCATTATTGTCATGGCAGGGCGGGGGGGGGGGGGACACAGCTTCAGATTTAACAGATCAGAGTCAGACCCAAATAACAAATGATACAGAGTGGATAAAAGAAATAGATCATCCTGCTTCCAAATGCTACAGACACAAGGCAAATTTTGCAGTTGCTGCACACACCTAAGTATGGTCCCTATCTATGGTCTGAAGGAACATGAGGCTAGCACTCTGCTGAAGCTAAGCAGGGTCAGGTCTGGTCAGTGCCTGGATGGGAGACCGCCTGAGAATCATATGTAATCCACCTTGGGTTTCTATCATGAAAAGAAAGGTGGGGTATAAATGTAATAAACAAACATACATACATAAATACACAGTGCTCTGTACAAAATCTATATCTGTCTATCTATCTAGATACTTTTAGCATTTTCACTTTGCTCTTCAGCTGTAAAGACCAAATATCAGAGAGTCCCTGCCCTCTGGCTTACAATCAAAAGGGCATGGCACAAAAGGAAAAGCGACTGAGAGGAAAAAAACGAATCCAAGCTCCAGTTCTTATAATGACCAGCTGGAATGGAGAGAGTTCAAGGGCAGGAGCCAAAAGTCACTGGCATGGCAGCTGAGCTGATTGATTGGCCCTGCGTCCCATCTGCCAGGTGTCGAGTAACAAGAAGAGCCAAAGACAGCTAGCAGAGCCGATGGAGGGGCGCTGCTTCTCTTCTCCAGCTCTGCTGCAGCCTGATGGGATGGCATCTGCCAGACACCAGCTGATGGAGGAAGGAACCTGGAAGAGATGATTTTTTCATCACAGCCAGTGAAGAGGTCCAGTTTCTCATCTCTCCCCCTGGCTGCTGCCAGGTGACAGTTGAGGGAGAGGGCAGAAAGAAACAGGAGGGAGCTGACTGTATTGTCTGTGCTTCAGAGAACAGACAAGGTAATTTGGAACTCCAAAACCTATGGAGAGATTTGGGAGGCAACCCAACCCTCTCTGCTTATTTGTTCCAGCTCTTGTGTGGCTTCTATGCAACAGAGGCTGACAGCAATTCAGAGAGGTTAGATCGCTTTCCTTGACCTGGCGGTGTCTGGGAGTTTTTTATTTATCAGTGGGTAGTAGCCACGATGGCTATGGTCTTCCTCCACTGTTGGAGGCAGTCTGCCTCTGAATACCAGTTGCTGGGGATTGTGAGTGGAGAGAGTGTTGTTGAGCTCAGGGTCTGTGCATGGGCTTCCAGTGGGCATCTGGGTGCCCACTGTGAGGACAGGATGCTGGACCAGATGGTCCACTGGCTTGATCCAGCATTTCTACAGCAGGATCAGTATGCAAAGTACGTTACCAAAGGGGGCAACTCAGTAGAGTATCTGCTTTATATGATGGAGAAGGGCCCAGGTTCATTCGCCAGCATCTCCAGGTAAGGAGTGGATGAGACTCCTGTCTGAAACCCTGGAGAGCTGCTGCCAGTCCGTGTAGATCAGCCTTTCCCAACCGGTGTGCCTCCAGATGTTGTTGGCTGATGGGAGTTGTGGTCCAACAACATCTGGAGGCACACCGGTTGGGAAAGGCTGTTGCAGATAATGCGGAGCTAGATGGAGCAATGGTCTGATTCAGCATAAGTATCAGCTTCCCGTGTTCCTCAGAAAAAGGCCGGTGCCCCAGTTGGTAGAGAGCTGAACCAATAGCAAGATACCAGGAAGATGGAGGCAATGGGAAACAGAGGAAGCAGATGTGCTCAGTTCAGTTACATTCAAGTTCACTCAAGGCGACTTTGGAAAAAACCCTGCGTCAATCATCTCAGCGTCTTGATCCAGGCTCTTTTCCTCCCTCCCCGCTGGCCACTGGCTACACCTCCACCCCAGGGCTAGACCTGCTAGAGGCCAAGTAAATAGATTGAATGGATATCCCTTATAATCACATGCTTGACATTTCTTGCAACCCTCCCCCCTTTTTGACGCGGCACGAATTGTAGCCAAAAGCTGCCGGGGACTTGGCCCGGCTTGCACGAGACATAACAAAAAAGGGAGCCGGTTCCTTCCCCTCCCTTCCTCGATCCATCCCTCCAGCACAACCCTGGCGTGCAACGGGTAGCCCAGCTTGCCTTACCAAGAGGGAGGGGGAGGCTATAAATCCTGACACGGTATATTTATTGAAAAGTGCAGGGAATGAGGTTAAACCGGATAATGAGCCTGTGCGTCTCTCTCCTGTGAAAGAATGAGGAGGGAAAGGAAAATGAGAATGACGTTTGGAGCCAGGAGAAATAAATCCGAGTCAAGTTTCATGCCATAGTCTTCTTCTCCAGTTCCTCTCCCTCACTGAAAGGAGCTGATGGGAAGGAAAAGGAAAAGGGCCCGATCCACTGGAGAATCAGCTTCCCGTGCGAAGTCATTTTTTTCTGCATCTATCTCCACCTTTTTCATCCGTGTCGCCTGCTGCTTGGGAGGTGCCGGCACTGCTCACACTTGAGGAAGGGCTGTAGCTCTTTGGTACAGCATCTCTGCTGTGTGCAGAAAGCCCCCACTTTCAATCCTCAGCATCTCTATGTAGGGCTGGGAAGTCCCCTGCCTGAAACGCAGGACAGCTGCTGTCAATCAGTGTAGACAATACTGACCGAAATGGACCAATGATCTGACTCAACAGAAGGACGCTTCCAGTGATCCTGTTTGGGAAGGGCCCTAACTCAGTGGTAGGACAGCTGCATTGCATATAGAGCTTGGAAAAGTTACTTTTTTGAACTACTACTCCCATCAGCCCAATCCAGTGGCCATGCTGGCTGGGGCTGATGGGAGTCGTAGTTTTAAAAAAGTAACTTTTCCAAGCTCTGAGTTCAATTCCCAGCATCTCCAGGTAGGGATGGGAGACACGGCTGTTTATGGACAGAGAAAAGTTGTTCTCCCTTTCTCATAACGTTAGAACTCGTGGGCATTCAACAAAACGGAATGCTGGAAGATTCAGGTCAGACAAAAGAAAGTGCCTTTTCACACAGCGCATAGCTCAACGATGGATTTCACTCCCCAAAGAGGCAGTGATGGCCACCAACTTGGATGGCTTTAAAAGAGGATTAGACAAATTCACTGAGGATAAGGTTATCAGTGGCTACTAGCCATGATGGCTGTGCTCTGCCACTAGAGTCAGATGCTGTATGCTTCTGAAAGCTAGTTGCTCGTAGCCACAGGAGGGGAGAGTGCTCTTGCACTCAGGTCCTGCTTGCATTGAGGCTTCTGGTTGGCCACTGTGAGAACAGGATGCTGGACTAGATGGGCCACTGGCCGGATCCAGCAGGTTCTTCTTATGCTCTTACCTTGGAGAGCTGCTGCCAGTCAGTGTAGAGAATACTGACCAAGATGGACCAAGACTTATCATTATTCAATGTAAGGTAGATTCTTATGTTCCTAACTATTGATTCACAACCTGGGGATCGCTTTGATTTCTACGTTTTAAGAGCTAGCCACTAAGCAACCAGAACTGGTCTACAAAGATGGTCTGAGGTTAATGGGAAAAGAGTGGGGGAAGGAGCATTTATCATTTATTTATTTATTTATTTATTTGTGGCTTTTGGGTGCCCCCCCCCAATTTCTCTGGGTAGGTAACAACAACAACATTGTAAATATAGAATACAGCATGAAAACATACAATCAAAACTGTAATAAACATAAGAAAACCGGAGGATACCCCCCAAGATTAAAATAAAAAAACCCCGCAGTTTTAAACACTACGTAAGCTTGTTTATTTTTATTTTTTTAATTATAGCCCGCTTTCCACCACATCTGGTTCCCTAAGTGGCTTACAAATAAAAACACACAATATGCAAAATGTAAAACATTCATTCAACATCAGAGATTAGAATAATTCAGGACAGCATTCATGGTGCAAAGTCCTTCTGGAATAAAACCATTTTAGAAACTTAGCAGGGACGGTGCCTGCCTGATTTCTAATGAGGGAGGGAGTTCCACGGAGTTAGCCCCACTACACTGAAGGCACAATTCCTCATTGCCATGAGCCATGCTTTTGGTCTATGGGGAAGTGCTAACAGTGCTCCCCCCAGGTGACTTCAGTGATCACCTTGGGACATTCAGGGTAAGGTGATCCTTATGTGGTTTAGAAAGCCAGGGTAAACAGAAAGGTCTTTGCTAGGCACCAAAAGGACCACAGAGATGCAATCAGGCAGGCCTCCTTGGAAAGGCTGTTCCCTAACCAGGCTGCCACCACTGAAAAGGCCTTCTTCCTGGTGGTTGCATAGAGAAGGGGATGGAAGCTATAAAAATGTTTATTAGTTTTATTTTTACATTTATATCCCTCCTTCCTTCCAAGGGGCTCAAGGTGGCATGCATGATTTTCGCACACACGAACACATTTTATCCTCACAACAATCTCTCAGTGGCTTTCGATACCATCGACCATGGTATCCTTCTGGGAAGACTGGATGAGCTGGGAGTGGGAGGGACTGCATGGCGGTGGTTCTGCTCCTACTTGGCGGGTGGGCTCCAGAAGGTGGTGCTTGGGGAACATTGCCCGGCCCTGTGGATTCTCCAGCGTGGGGTTCTGCAGGAGTTAGTTCTGTCCTCCATGCTGTTCAACATCTACATGAAACCATTGGGTGCAGTCATACGGAGTTTTTGAGTGCATTGCCATCAGTATGCTGATGACACGCAGCTCTAGTTCTCCTTTTCATCTTCTTCAGGTGAGGCTGTCAATGTGCTGAACCAGTGCCTGGCTGCGACAACGGACTGGATGAACTGAGGCTCAGTCCAGAGAAGACTGAGATGCTGCTAGTGGGTGGTTCTTCTGACCGGATGGTGGATGTCCAACCTGTCCTGGATGGGGTTGCACTCCCCCTGAAGGAGCAGGTTCATAGCTTGGGGGTTCTCCTAGAACCATCTCTGTCACTTGAGGCTCAGGTAGCCTCAGTGGCACAGAGTGCCTTCTACCAACTTCTGTTGGTGGCCCAGCTATGCCCCTATCTGGACAAGGATAACCTGGCTTCAGTTGTCCATACTCTGGTAACCTCCAAGCTAGATTACTGAATGCGCTCTACATGGGGCTGCCTTTGAAGACAGTTCGGAAACTGCAGCTTGTGCAAAATGCAGCGGCCAGATTGATAACAGGGACCAGACTGTTCGAACACATAAAACCGATTCTGGCCCACTTGCATTGGCTGCCTGTATGTTTTCGAGCCCGATTCAAGGTGCTGGCCTTAATCTATAAAGCCTTACACGGCTTGGGACCACAATACCTGATGGAACGCCTCTCCTGATACGAACCCACCCATACACTACACTCAACATCTAAGGCCCTCCTCCGGGTGCCTACTCCGAGGGAAGCTCGGAGGGTGGCAACAAGGGAGAGGGCCTTCTCAGTGGTGGCCCCCAAATTATGGAATGATCTCCCTGATGAGGTGCGCCTGGCACCAACCCGTTATATTTTCGGTACCAGGTCAAGACTTTCCTCTTCTCCCAGGCATTTTAGCATGTGCTTTTTAAAATTGTTTTTAAAAATATGTTTTTTAAATTTGTATATTTGTTTTTAATGTTTTTAATTGTTGTAAACCGCCCAGAGAGCTTTGGCAATAAACAAACAAACAAACAAACAATCCTGTGAGGTAGGTTAGGCTGAGAGACAATGATTGGCCCAAGGTCACCCAGCAAGTTTTATGTCTGAGTAGGGATTTGAGCCCTGGTCTCCCAGGTCTTAGTCCAAAACATCAGCTGGTGGGTATGATTTGGAGGAAATGGCCTCTCTGGCCAATTTTGACCACCAGCAGATTGCCTGGCTTTTTGCAGGTCTTCAGTCATGTGCCTGGGAGAGAGGACTCAGAGCCAAGTGGGGAGACTTGAGGGCCCCCCAATTAGTGTAGTGATGGGTAGAGGGAGATATGACGTTGTGAGGAAGATTTGCCAGGTAAGGGGAATTTGGCCCAGGCAGTTAATGACTGTGCCTTGTTCCGATCCTCCCGACACCCGCAGGTTTGTTGGTTGCCCTGTCAGCCAGCTCTCAGACCTCCTGATGTTGCTTCTAAACACCAGATCGTTTGCATAATAAGATCTCCCTCATTCATGATTTAATTGTGGATGAGGCAGCCAATCTGGCATGTATAACTGAGACCTAGGTGGGTGAGCAGGGAGGAGTCAGTCTCTCCCAGCTATGTCCACCAGGGTACCTGGTCCAGCATCAGGGTAGACCTGAGGGTCGGGGAGGGGGGTTGCTGTGGTCTATAGGAGTTCCATCTCCCTCTGCAAGCACCCTGTCTGTGTGACTACTGGTCTGGAGTGTTTGCACCTTATGTTGGGTCAGCGGGACAGACTGGGGATTCTGTTGGTGTACCGCCCACCCCACTGCCCAACAGGCTCCCTAGCTGATCTGACGGAGGTGGTCTTGGGTGTACTGTTGAGATCCCCCAGACTGTTGGTTCTGGGGGATGTCAACATCCATGCTGAGGCAACCTTATCTGGGGCGGCTCAGGATTTCATGGTCTCTGTGACAACTATGGGACTGTCCCAATATGCCATTTGCCCAACACATGTAGCAGGGCATACGCTAGATTTGGTTTTTGCATCTGGACATGGAGATGGTGATCTGAATGTGGGGGGCCTTACATCAGTCCCTCTGTCATGGACAGATCACTGCTTGCTGAAGTTTAGACCTACAGCGGCTTTTCCCCTCTGCGAGGTTGGGGGACCTATTAAGTACGTCACCCAGAGTGGCTGGACAACCAGCCAGATGTGCGACTAATAAATTAAATAAATAAATAAATAAAGTTGGTCCGCCCCCAGAGACTAATGGATCCGGATGGTTTCCAAAGGGCTCTGGGGAGTTTTCCGGCTGATAGGGCTGGCGCTCCTGTCGAAACCCTGGTTGAGTTGTGGAATACAGAAATGACCCGGGTGGTTGACATGATTGCTCCTGAGCGCCCTCTCCTGTGTAGAGCTCGTATGGCTCCATGGTATACCCCAGAGTTGAGAGCGATAAAACAATATTGGAGACGGTTTGAGTGCAGATGGAGACGAACTCCTGGTGGTAAGTGCCTATGGTAAGCTGTATTTAGGGGCAGTGAGGGCAGTAAAAAACAATATTTTGCTGCCACTATCAAATCATCTATCTGCCGCCCAGCAGAGCTCTTCAGAATTGTCTGGGGGCTATTACATGCTGGCCCCAAGGACATGGTAGAACCATTTGAGGCCCACTGTAATGAATTTGCTAGGCACTTCCAGGATAAAATCTTTAGCATCCGCCAGGACTTAGACTCCAGTGTAATAGCAGGTGAATCAAGCAGGGTATCCAGAGCACAGCCTTGTCCCGATTTCTTGGATGAGTTTCAGTAGGTATAGCTTGAAGACATTGACAAGGTGCTTAGACAGGTTTGTGCAACCACTTCTGTGCTGGATCCTTGCCTTCTTGGCTAATAAAAGCTAGCAGGGATGGAACAACCAGCTGGGCCAGAGAAGTGATTAATGCCTCACTGAGAGAGGGGGTAGTCCCTGGCTGCCTGAAAGAAGTGGTAGTGAGACCACTCCTGAAGAGACCCTCCCTGGACCCAGAAAATCTTAATAACTATAGGCCGGTAGCAAATGTTCCATTCCTGGGCAAGATCCTTGAACAAGTGGTGACAGGCCAGCTCCAGACACTCTTGGATGAGACCGATTATCTGGATCCATTTCAGTTGGGTTTCAGGCCTGGTTTTGGCATGGAAACAGCCTTGGTCACCCTGTATGATGACTTTGTCGGGAGAGAGACAGGGGGAGTGTGACTCTGTTGATTCTCCTTGATCTCTCAGCAGCTTTCAATACCACTGACCATGGTATCCTTCTGGGAAGACTGGCTGAGTTGGGAGTGGGACGGACTGCATGGCGGTGGTCCCGCTCCTACTCGGTGGGGTGGCTCCAGAAGGTGGTGCAAAGCTCGGAGGATGGCAACAAGGGAGAGGGCCTTCTCAGTGGTGGCCCCCAAATTATGGAATGATCTTCCTGATGAGGTGTATATTTGTTTTTAATGTTTTCAATTGTTGTAAACCGCCCAGAGAGCTTCAGCTATAGGGCAGTATACAAATGCAATAAGTAACTAACTAACTAAATAATAAGATTGGCCCATGGGCCAAAGATTCCGCAATCCTGGTACAGAAGATAAGATTTATGCATGGTGTGGAGAAAGTGGAAAGGAAGAAATTTCTCTCTCTATCATAATGCTAGAACCTAATAGGGGCATCCATTAAAGCTGAATGTTGGATGATTCAGAACAGACAGAAGGAGGTGCTTTTAGTTAGTTAGTGAACTGTGACATGTGCAGCCTTGGGATGTACTGATCATGGCCACCAACTTGGATGGCTTTTTAAGAGAAGATCACACAAATTCACAGAGGATAAGGCTATCAATGGCTGCTAGCCATGATGGCTGTGCTCTGCCTCCATATTTATGTATGTATGGATTGATGGATTGGTGGATTGATTGATTGCATTTATATATCATAGCTGAAGCTCTCTGGGCGGTTTACAACAATTAAAAACATTAAAAACAAATTTAATCCATGCCAAATTAAAACCCATGAAAACCAATAGGCAAGATAAAAAAGTGTGATTCAAATGCTGTTAAAAAATGCCTGGAAGAAGAGTCTTGACCAGGCACCAAAAAGATAACAGTGTTGGTGCCAGGGGCACCTCATGAAAAACATCATTCCATAATTTGGGAGCCATCACTGACAAGGCCCTCTCCCTTGTTGCCAGCCTACAAGCTTCCCTCGGACGTTCTGCTGCCACCACCGCAAATGACCTGTTGTGCCATGTGCAGAGCCTTGGGATGTACGGATCATGGCCACCAACTTCGATGGCTTTTTAAGAGAAGATCACACAAATTCATGGAGGATAAGGCTATCAATGGCTACTAGCCACAATGGCCGTGTTCTACCTCCACTGTCGGAGGCAGGATGCCCCCGGCCCCGAATACCAGTTGTGGGGGATCACAAGTAGGCTGAATGCTGTTCTGCTCATATCCTGCTTGTGGGCTTCCTGTGGGCATCGGATTGGCCACTGTAAATCAGGATGCTGGCCGGGATAGGCCTTTGGTCTGATCCAGCAGAGCTCTCCTTATGTTCTTAATGTGCAAAGGTTAGGGGTAGGGATTGCAGGCATGGTCTCAAGCTCACCACTACCGCCCTGTGTTCAGAACTCATGTCAGCAGGGCTTTTGACTCCAGCCCATCTTGGAAAGATTCCACACTTCATGCAGAAGCCCACTTTCCAATTGGATTAAACAAACAAGGAGACAGAAGACTCCCAGTTTGTTTCCATCCTTCCCCTCCGCCTGAAATTTTTTATTCGTCTTGGTAGTTGGCTACTGTGAAGCTGAGAATCGCCCTTGTTAAGGATAAGAGATGGACATCCAGCCCCACCCTTTCCCTGTATCCTTTCACTGGAACAAATTCCCATGTGAAGAAACCCAAGGATGCCACAATCTTCAAGATACACACTTTCCTTTGTACCCAGGAAAAGAGTTTGAGACCCCTCCCTTGAGGTGAAACCAAAGGGAATGTTCTACATGTAGAACTGCTGCATGGTAAACAGCCTGACCTTTTGAAAATATATTATTCTGTTAGTTGACTGGCAAATCCACCCTGGGCTCCTTCTGGGAGGAATGGTGGGATATAATAACAATAATGTAATTTATGTGTCGCCTCTCTGGCCAATGGCCACTCTAGGCGACGTACAAATCAGTTGCAGTAAATGCAGCACAATAAAATACACATAAAATACAATATAACAAGGAAACTATAAATAGGAATGATAACAGTTCAGAGTAATAGGCAATTAGTCCTGAAAATTAACCCTCCTCGGAAGTCCCAAAGGCCTGTCATAAGAACATCAGAAGAGCCTGCTGGATCAGGCCAGTGGCCCATCTAGTCCAGCATCCTGTTCTCACAGTGGCCAACCAGGTGCCTGGGGGAAGCCCGCAAGCAGGACCCGAGTGCAAGAACACTCTCCCCTCCTGAGGCTTCCGGCAACTGGTTTTCAGAAGCATGCTGCCTCTGACTAGGGTGGCACAGCACAGCCATCACGGCTAGTAGCCATTGATAGCCCTGTCCTCCATGAATTTATCTAATCTTCTTTTAAAGCCATCCAAGCTGGTGGCCATTACTGCATCTTGTGGGAGCAAATTCCATAGTTTAACTATGCGCTGAGTAAAGAAGTACTTCCTTTTGTCTGTCCTGAATCTTCCAACATTCAGCTTCTTTGAATGTCCACGAGTTCTAGTATTATGAGAGAGGGAGAAGAACTTTTCTCTATCCACTTTCTCAATGCCATGCCTAATTTTATACACTTCTATCATGTCTCCTCTGACCCGCCTTTTCTCTAAACTAAAAAGCCCCAAATGCTGCAACCTTTCCTCATAGGGGAGTCGCTCCATGCCCTTGATCATTCTGGTTGCCCTCTTCTGAACCTTTTCCAACTCTATAATATCCTTTTTGAGATGAGGCGACCAGAACTGTACACAGTATTCCAAATGCGGCCGCACCATAGATTTATACAACGGCATGATGATATCGGCTGTTTTATTTTCAATACCTTTCCTAATTATTGCTAGCATGGAATTTGCCTTTTTCACAGCTGCCGCACACTGGGTCGACATTTTCATCGTGCTGTCCACTACAACCCCGAGGTCTCTCTCCTGGTCGGTCACCGCCAGTTCAGACGCCATGAGCGTATATGTGAAATTCAGATTTTTGGCTCCAATATGCATAATTTTACACTTGTTTATATTGAATTGCATTTGCCATTTTTCCGCCCATTCACTCAGTTTGGAGAGGTCTTTTTGGAGCTCTTCGCAATCCCTTTTTGTTTTAACAACCCTGAACAATTTAGTGTCGTCAGCAAACTTGGCCACTTCACTGCTCACTCCTAATTCTAGGTCATTAATGAACAAGTTGAAAAGTACAGGTCCCAATACCGATCCTTGAGGGACTCCACTTTCAACAGCCCTCCATTGGGAGAACTGTCCGTTTATTCCTACTCTCTGCTTTCTGCTTCTTAACCAATTCCTTATCCACAAGAGGACCTCTCCTCTTATTCCATGACTGCTAAGCTTCCTCAGAAGCCTTTGGTGAGGTACCTTGTCAAACGCTTTTTGAAAGTCTAAGTACACTATGTCCACTGGATCACCTCTATCTATATGCTTGTTGACACTCTCCAAGAATTCTAATAGGTTACTGAGACAGGACTTTCCCTTGCAGAAGCCATGCTGGCTCTGCTTCAGCAAGGCTTGTTCTTCTATGTGCTTAGTTAATCTAGCTTTAATCATACTTTCTACCAGTTTTCCAGGGACAGAAGTTAAGCTAACTGGCCTGTAATTTCCGGGATCCCCTCTGGATCCCTTTTTGAAGATTGGCGTTACATTTGCCACTTTCCAGTCCTCAGGCACAGAGGAGGACCCGAGGGACAAGTTACATATTTTAGTTAGCAGATCAGCAATTTCACCTTTGAGTTCTTTGAGAACTCTCGGGTGGATGCCATCCAGGCCCGGTGATTTGTCAGTTTTTATATTGTCCATTAAGCTTAGAACTTCCTCTCTCATTACCACTATTTGTCTTAGTTCCTCAGAATCCCTTCCTGCAAATGTTAGTTCAGGTTCAGGCATCTGCCCTATATCTTCCACTGTGAAGACAGATGCAAAGAATTCATTTAGCTTCTTTGCAATCTCCTTATCGTTCTTTAGTACACCTTTGACTCCCTTATCATCCAAGGGTCCAATTGTCTCCCTAGATGGTCTCCTGCTTTGAATGTATTTATAGAATTTTTTGTTGTTGGTTTTTATGTTCTTAGCAATGTGCTCCTCAAATTCTTTTTTAGCATCCCTTATTGTCTTCTTGCATTTCTTTTGCCAGAGTTTGTGTTCTTTTTTATTTTCTTCATTCGGACAAGACTTCCATTTTCTGAAGAAAGACTTTTTGCCTCTAAGAGCTTCCTTGACTTTGCTCGTTAACCATGCTGGCATCTTCTTGGCCCTGGCGGTACCTTTTCTGATCTGCGGTATGCACTCCAGTTGAGCTTCTAATATAGTGTTTTTAAACAACTTCCAAGCATTTTCGAGTGATGTGACCCTCTGGACTTTGTTTTTCAGCTTTCTTTTTACCAATCCCCTCATTTTTGTGAAGTTTCCTCTTTTGAAGTCAAATGTGACCGTGTTGGATTTTCTTGGCAATTGGCCAGTTACATGTATGTTTAATTTAATAGCACTGTGGTCACTGCTCCCAATCGGTTCAACAACACTTACATCTCGCACCAGGTCCCGGTCCCCACTGAGGATTAAGTCCAGGGTTGCCGTCCCTCTGGTCGGTTCCATGACCAACTGGTCTAGGGAATAGTCATTTAGAATATCTAGAAACTTTGCTTCTTTGTCATGACTGGAACACATATGCAGCCAGTCTATGTCCGGGTAGTTGAAGTCACCCATTACTACCACATTTCCTAGTTTGGATGCTTCCTCAATTTCATATCTCATCTCAAGGTCTCCCTGAGCATTTTGATGTCTGAAAAGCCAGGTCTTCAAGGCTTTGCGGAATACATTCAGGGAAGGGGCATGCCGAAGATCGTACGGGAGTTCCAGAGAGTGGGGGCCGCCACTGAAAATGCTCTCTCTCTAGTCCCCACCAACCTAGCTGTTTTAGTTGGTGGGACTAAGAGAAGGCCCTGAGTGGCTGATCTTGTCGGGCGGCATAATTGGTGACGCTGGAGGCGCTCCATCAGGTAGACTGGTCCGAAACCGTGTAGGGATTTAAAGGTTAGTACCAACACTTTGAATTGAGCTCAGAAAATAACTGGAAGCCAGTGTAGGTCGAATAACACTGGAGTGATGTGTTCCCGGCGGCGACAATTTGTAAGTAGTCGAGCCGCAGCATTTTGTATAAGTTGTAATTTCCGGACCGTTTTCAAGGGTAACCCCACGTAGAGCGCATTGCAGTAGTCTAAACGAGAGGTGACCAGGGCATGTACTATATAAATTTAATAGATAGATAATAGATAAATCCCTTTGCAGTGCTGATCTCCTTGTCAGGGTGAGTTGTGGGGAAAAGGAAGAGGAGATGATGCACAATCTCGTTTTTTTATTATTGCTAATTATTATTTGTTTTAAGTTCCAAACAACAACAACACACACTTTAGAGCAGAGGAAGTCATCAAAAGAATTAAGTTCAGGATGTAAGCCAGGCAATTGTTTTTAATAACAGACCTTTTGATGACTCAAGGCTCACAGAGCTGTTCTGGACCCAGACATACTGTTTTGTTGAGGGAAAGTTTATCTTCCTGATGGGAATTGATGGGAGTGAAACACAGAAGTCTTCATGGCATTGTCAAGAACTGCACAGGGAAAGGGAGGCTGGCAGCACCCTTTTGGTGGGCCAGTCCTCTGGGCATGGTTGGGGCCTCTGGGAAAATCAGGTACATCTGCTGAATTCTCTCTTTGGGGGCAGTTATTCCCATCTGATCCCAAGGCTGATAAATAATTTCTCTGCTTCTATTTGCACCATATATTATTTAAAGCACACACACAGCCACACAGCAGAGATGAGAGCCTTGTTTGGACCTCAGAGTGCTCTGTTGAATGTGAGGCCTTGTGGAGGGAGGCGAGGCTTGGGTCTCTTCCATGAGCAGAGTATGGAAATACTTTGTTGTTGTTGTTGTTACGTGCCTTCAAGTCAATTTCGACTTATGGCGACCCTATGAATCAGTGACCTCCAATAGCATCTGCTGTAAACCACCCTGTTCAAATCTTGTAAGTTCAGGTCTGTGGCTTCCTTTATGGAATCGATCCATCTCTTGTTTAGTCTTCCTCTTTTTCTACTCCCTGCTGTTTTTCCCAGCATTATTGTCTTTTCTAGTGAATCATGTCTTCTCATGATGTGTCCAAAGCATAACAACCTCAGTTTCACTTCTAATGATAGTTCTGGTGTAATTTATTCTAACACCAAATTATTTGTCTTTTTGGGGGTGCATAGTATCTGCAAAGCTCTCTTCCAACACCACATTTCAAACTAGTTGATTTTTCTCTTATCCGCTTTTTTCACTGTCCAACTTTCACATCCATACATAGAGATCGGGAATACCATGGTCTGAATGATCCTGACTTTAGTGTTCAGAGATACATCTTTGCCTTTGAGGACCTTTCCTAGTTCTCTCACAGGTGCCCTCTCCAGTCATAGCCTTCTTCTGACTTCTTGACTATTGTTTTCATTTTGGTTAATGACTGTGCCAAGGTATTGATAATGTTTGACAAGTTCAATGTCCTTGTTGTCAACTTTAAAGTTACATAAAACTTAGTCCACATTTAAAGCCGAATCTATCAAATTCACCCTTTCTGAAACATTAGGAGAATCAAAACACAGCCATCCTTCAAAATTTTCACTAATCTGAATTTTGCAGTGCAGTTCTTCAGCTAACCAATGCTTATAAAAGTGCATATATTAGAGGAAAGTGTGCATAAAATGAAAATATTACTACAAATAACACATAAAAGTGCATTATATTGGGAAAAATCAGTTCGGGGCCAGATTCAGCAATCCTGATTGGGGCCTGATCCAGCCTGGACTGGACTGGGCCATGAATCAAATCAAGGGCTCTGCACATCCCTAATATTTAATTAGGGTTTTAAAACCTTAATTAAGCATAAGTTGGTGGCAAGGGGGGGAGAGAACCAGACAGTGAAGGCAGAGAGTCTCCCCTGTGTCATTTCCTTCTACCCACCTCCAACCACATGTTTAATTAGAGTTTTATGATGAAGTTTATGGGATAAAACAATTATGCGCTTCTATCTCTAGCAGAGTAAAAATAGCGAAATGAGCGTTAACCAACCCCATCTCCACCCTCACACAGTCTAGCAGAATAAAGCAAACAAGCTTTCTCCAGTAAAGCATATAAAATTAGTTTATTCATGAGCTCTTCATGTATACAGAGATATGGGCATAGCTTAGGAAATCAGAAAGAAGAAATGTAGGTTACATCAGGCCATAGTTTTCAGCTTCTGGCATGCCATCTCACCCCTACATGCTCATGTGGTAATGGAGGATTCAAAAAGGCAGCACCGCAAGGAGGAGGAAAAAGGGGAGGGGAGAAACAACAAACAGGAAACTACATCACAGGAAACTATAGTATGATTCTGAATCTGGCCAGAGATGGCACTTCTCCCTTAACTGTATTAAACTCTGCCCCCTAGTGGCAGCATGCAAGGTTGCCTATTCACAATATTTTAAACCCCAATGAAACATTCAGTCAGCAGCAGGGAGGAGATGGCGCAGGTGAGAGTCTTTGCCTTCACTGTCTCCTTCCCTCCTTTTCCTTGCCCTCCCTCTTTTGACAACCCCAGATTGCTCCAAGTGGACCCAACTCAAGGTGATCCAGGGCTGCCTCGACCTGCTCTGGACATATCCCAGATTAGTCCAAATTGGGCCAGTTTGGTTTGGGATCTGGGAGTTGTCCTGACTGGTTGCCCAGCCTTCACATTTAGTGTGGGCAGTCCCATGCTGTGGGATACTCTTCCAGCAGAGATGCAGTAGGCATCCTCGCTATTGACTCTTTGGCATCTCTTGAAGACTTTTACATGCTGACAGGGCTGTGTAGCTGTTTAATTAGCCGGTTGCTGTAACTGTACTGTTTTTATGGAATCTTATGTTCTATTGTGCTTGTATATATTGTTGTAAAGTGCCTCATATTTATTAATTAAATATTAATTAATTAAACTGGAATGAGCCATTTTTTTCAAGGAAAGTCAAGGCAGGAGGAATTGCTGGAGAAGTCGTGCCCCCTCCTCCAGATCCGTTCCAGCTCCATGCATCTCTCTCCCCAAGCCTCTCCAGACGGAAATGTTGCTGGAACACAGATTTGCTGGAGGGTGGACCAGCCCTGCAAGGCATGAAAATTGCAGCCAGTATAATATGTTCCATTGCTAAATTAATGAATAATAGGACTCCTAAAGGGATGGGACAGAAGGAAAATTGGATAACCTCTGAGGCCGAGGAGTGGTTTGGAAAGCTGTTGATAAAGAAAGACATCAAGGGCTGAGCTGGGATGGCAGGGAGGGGAAACCAGTCTCTGAAGCCATCAGCAACTCGACAGCTGGGATGGCAGCAGTGGGAGAGAGTTTGGCCCACAGAGAGGAAACTGAGCCAAGGCTGCAAGAGGAAAACAAGAGCTTGTCTGATAGAGCAGGAGGAATATTGAAAGGGAAAACTCAAACAGAAATGTCTATGTGTTTAAAAACCTTGCTAATTTTTAATCAAAATTCTTCCACCACCCCAAATGCAGGTATTTCACATAAGCAAGGCTCTTCATATTCTTTTAGGAGAAACTTAAGGCCACATCCACACCATACATTTAAAGCACTATGATACCACTTAAAACAGCCATGGCTTCCCCCAAAGAATCCTGGGAAGTGTAGTTTGTGAAGGGTCCTCAGAGTTGTTAGGAGACCCCAATTCCCCTCACAGAGCTACAGTTTCCAAAGTGGCCTAACAATCTCTCTTCCCCAGGGAACTCCGAGGACTGTAGCTGTGTGTGAGAGGGTCTCCTAACACACACGGCTTCCCCCCAAAATCCTGGGAACAGTAGTTTGTTAAAAGTGCAAGGAATGGTAGCTCTGTGGGAGGTAAACTATAGCTCCCAGGATTCTTTTGGGGGGGAGTGCTTTAAATGTATGGTGTGCATGCCTCACTCTTAGGGTTGCCAGGTTCAAGGCCTGAGACTGATCCTGTATCTTTAGGAGAAGAGAAAGTCAGCCAAGTGCAGGTGCAACACTGTAATGGGAAAAACCACAAGGTGGAATTCTCCCTTCCCCCTGCACAACTTTTAAAGATACAGAAGACCTCTTCGTTGCCAGGCCCGGCCTAATTGCAGGACAAGCCCTGGCTAGCTTTTGGAGAAATTTAGTGGAAACTCTAGTTAAAAAGGAGTTTCATCATAAGCATTCTCCATACACACATTTTTTTTCCTGGGACAGAGTTCCACAGCTCATTCCCCCAGTACTTTAACAATTTGTGGGGTGGGAGGGAGGGAGGTGATCCTGTGCTTGTGTGTGTGTGTGTGTGTGTGTGTGCATGCCTGAGAGGGAGGGAAGGGCTACTAAGCTGAGACATTCAATGCCGTTCTTTAGAGCCGGGCTCTTCAACTTTAGGTCCCCAGATGCTGTTGGAGGACAACTCTCATGATCCCTCAACCACCTTACCTGATGGGAATGAAGGGAGTTGTAGTCCAAGAACATCCAGGGACCCAAGCTCGAAAAGCCGTGCCTTGGGGTGTGGAAGGAGCTTCCTCGCTGTCCCATTTCAATAGCAATTGCCAATGGAATATTGGTTATGTCAAGTCTCCCTTGGAAGTTCTCTCCTCACATTGCCAGCATTGTACATTCATTGACATCTTTTTGGCACCAGATAAAGATTTATCTCTTTTCCCCCAGGTGTTTTATAAACTAAGATGATGTGGTTTGCATTAGTGTATGGCCAAAGCTTTCTGTGACTGCATGGGGGGGGGGTGAGGGTGGTTTGTTATTATGGTATGATATATTTATTTGGGTTTTCATCAATGTTGTAAGTCGCTTGGAGACCTTCAGGTAACAAGCAACTACTAAATCATCATCATTCATCCGTCTGTCCATCTGTCTATCTGTCTGTTTATCTGTCTATCTGTCCATCCATCCATCCATCTGTCCGTCTGTCTGTCTATCTATCTGTCTGTCCATCCGTCCGTCCGTCCGTCTGTCTGTCTGTCTATCTCTCCATCCATCCATCCATCCATCCATCCATCCATCCATCCATCCATCCATCCATCCATCCATCCATCCATCCATCCATCCATCCATCCATCCATCCATCCATCCATCCATCCATCCATCCATCCATACATACATACATACATACATACATACATACATACATCTAAGACAGGGTAGAGTACCTGTAGCCCTCCAGATGTTGGCCAGTGCTCAGGGGTGATGGAGTCCAGCAACATTTGGAGGGGCACAGGTCCCCCATCACTGCTCTAGGAAGTTCAAAGACAGGGTGTGAAAGCCACTTGCTCAACCCATTTCAAGTCAACAACAAATAGAAAACAAATATTGAATCCACTGAATATATAATACAAAAACAATTCTGATTTCACTGATACATTTGGGCCAGTGGCAGTCAACATGATGCCTTCTAGATGTTGTTGGACTACAACTCTGATCAGTCCCAGCCAGCATGGCCAATGGTCAGGAATGATGGGAGTTGTAGTCCAGAAGCATCTGGAGGACACCATATTGCTTCCTCTCAGTTAAGCCTTTTCAGACCTCATGGGGGAATGTGAGACCATGCTGTTAGCCCAAAGTCTCCACCCCCTAACCTTCACATGTACCTCTGGAGATCTACAAAAGGAACGTTTATGCATGTACTACTCTATGTATATGTCCCATCGAATTGGGAACCCTGGTCAGGCATGGTTCACTCTGGTGATAATGGGGCTTCCAAGTTGGTTTGTGGCAGCTTAACAAAGAGGACATCAGAGAACAAATTTAAAAATCAAGCTGGTACCTTCCCTTTTTTACGTAATGCTAACAGTTTAAATGGTTTGCAGAACTAGATGAGGACAATAATCAATCAGATACGTCTTTCCTTTCCTTTGATTAGATTCCTACTTCACGCTGGCAGTTTAAGTGGTAATACTTCTTTGCTAGATTCTTTGCCTTCCTAATTAAAAACTAATGGTTGCATTTCAGCTAGCTGAAGATCTTTTTCTTAAAGCTCAATGTGTTTTACAAGTTAAACCTGTGAAGTCGGAAGTAAGCTCCTTTGATGTCAGGGGAGTTTAAACCCAGGAAACTATGCATAGAATTGGAATCATGCTAATTCCAATACATTGCTATGTTATGATCAATGTTCTGCTATGTATTACTGTTCTTTGATATGTTTGCATAAACATGCCGCTATGGATGAGCAAATTTGTCAAGTTTGATTTCTCATTTTTCCAGTCTTATCTCCACGTTTCTGCTCCAGTTTGCGATTAAAAAACAAAAGTCTCATGAAAATTCATCATCATTCCAGTGTGAATTTCTCCTCATATACACATGGTTGAATGCAATTTTTCCCAATACACACATTTCTGCAAAACTGTTTCCTCTAATATAATCAGAGCTTGGAAAAGTTACTTTTTTGAACTACAACTCCCATCAGCCCTAGGCAACATGGCTACTGGATTAGGCTGATGGGAGCTGTAGTTCAAAAAAGTAACTTTTCCAAGCTGTGATACACTTTTGGTATGTTATTTTCACTGATATATGCATTTTTTATGCAGACTTTACCCTGGCATGTCCATTTTTCGCGCACATCACTTGGCTGGAGAACTACATCTGAAGATCCAGAGAAGTATGAATTTGGAAGGATGGCTATGTTTTGGTTCACGTACTGTTTTGGAAAGTGCAATTAGTTGGGTTTGCCTTTAAATGTCAACTGAATCAAATTTATCCCCCATTCCTAGCACACACACACACACACACATGCACACACATACTAATGGACCAACATAGCAGCCTGCATTGTTGGACCGTCTTTCAAGGCATGGCTATCATGCTGAGCTCCTGCCTTGCAATTGTTAAACCGCTACATCATGGTGTCTGCCTCTCTCTGCCTCCCTCTCTAAAGCATACCCTGACCTGGAGTCTCTCTCTCTCGCTGGTCTTTTTCAGAGCAGAGGGGAGAAGTCAAGACAAACAAAGCCTCCCCGGTTCAGAGCTGAGCTGGAAAAAGTTACCACCTGCCCAGCTGACATCACCCTGACATCACTCAAAGTGCCCTTGCCAAATCACACATGCTCGCCACCGGCACCTTCCTTATTTATTAGGACTCTTAGCTGTCACTTGGACGCTCCCCCCATGTTCAACTCTATCACCCAAGCCACTCTCTGGATCTGCCATATATACCAAGTCAGACTGCAGCTGAATGCCACCTTGGTGCACAGGGAGCTGCCTGAGGTTCGGTTTGTCCATATAACCAGCGGTGGCAATGGAATCCGGTCCGGGTTTTAGTCTGAACTTTCAAGGAGCTGTCCAAAGTGCTTCAGCAGAGTGGATTCCACTGCCCCACTGACATGGAGCCACCAGCTGCCACTGCATCTAGGCCACTCAGGTTGGCAGCAGCTCTCCAGAGTGTCTCCATCACTTGCTACCTGATGCCAGGGACTAAACCTGAGGACCATAGTCTGGGGGATGCTCCTGGATCCGTCTCTGTCCTCAGAGGTCCGGGTAACCTCAGTGGCTAATAGTGCCTCTTTACCAGCTGGTAAGGCAGCTAAAGCTGTTTCTGGACCAGGATAGCCTGGCTACTGCCACCCGTGTGCTGGCAACCTCCAGGTTGGACTACTGCAATGCAGTCTATGTGGGCTGCCCCTGAGACTGGCCCAGAAGCTGCAATTAGTCCAAAATGGGGTGACTCAACTGATTACTGGGGCAGGATATCACCATGATGTTATTCTACTGCTGCAAGAATTTCACTGGCAGCCAATTAGCTACCAGGCTAAGTTCAAGGTGCTGGTACTGGCATGCAATGCCCTATAGAGCTCGGGCCCAGGTTACTCAAAAGATTGTCTCGCCCCTTATATATCCAGCCAATCACTGCACTCTGCAGCAAGGTGCCACCTCATCAGGAGGCCCATTCTGTAACATGTGGGAATTGGGGCTTTTGTGTGGTGGCACCTACCATTGGGAACTCCAATTCCACATCAGACGATTGCTGCCTCTATTGTCCTTTTGGGGCCTGTTGGCGTTCCTTTTGCCACATGCCTTTTCAGTGGGGATATGTGTCCTAGCCTGTGTCTATTGTTGTTGTTATGTGCCTCCAAGTCAACTACGATTTATGGCGACCCTATGAATCAGTGACCTCCAACAGCATCTGTCATGAACCACCCTGTTCAGATCTTGTCAGTTCAGGTATGCGGCTTCCTTTATGGGATCAATCCATCTCTTGTTTGGCCTTCCTCTTTTTCTACTTCCTTCTGTTTTTCCAAGCATTATTATCTTTTCTAATGAATCATGTCTTCTCATTATGTGTCCAAAGTATGATAACCTCAGCTTCATCATTTTATCTTCTAGTGATAGTTCTGGTTTAATTTGTTCTAACACCCAGTTATTTGTCTTTTTTGCAGTCCATGGTATCCACAAAGCTCTTCTCCAACACCACATTTCAAATGAGTTGATTTTTCTCTTATCTGCTTTTTTCACTGTCCAACTTTCACATCCACTCATAGAGATCGGAAATACCATGGTCTGAATGATCCTGACTTTAGTGTTCAGTGATACATCTTTACATTTGAGGACCTTTTCCAGTTCTCTCACAGCTGCCCTCCCCAGTCCTAGCCTTCTTCTGATTTCTTGACTGTTGTCTCCATTTTGGTTAATGATTGTGCCAAGGTATTGATAATCCTTGACAAGTTGAATGTCCTCATTATCAACTTTAAAGTTGCATAAATCTTCTGTTGTCATTGCTTTAGTTTTTTTGACATTCAGCTGTAGTCCTGCTTTTGTGCTTTTCTCTTTAACTTTCATCAGCATTTGTTTCAAATCATTACTGATTTCTGCTAGTAGTATGGTGTCGTCTGCATATCTTACATTATTGATGTTTCTCCCTCCAGTATTCGCACCTTCTTCATCTTGGTCCAATTCTGCTTTCCGTATGATATGTTCTGCGTACAGATTAAATACATAGGGTGATAAAATACACCCCTGTCTCACACCCTTTCCGATAGGGAACCAATCGGTTTCTCCAGTAGCCTCTTGTCAAGAGTATAGGTTGCGCATCAGGACAATCAGATGCTGTGGCACCCCCATTTCTTTTAAAGCATTCCATAGTTTTTCATGATCTACACAGTCAAAGGCTTTGCTGTAGTCTATAAAGCACAGGGTGATTTTCTTCTGAAATTCCTTGGTCCGTTCCATTATCCAACGTATGTTTGCGATATGATCTCTGGTGCCTCTTCCCTTTCTAAATCCAGCTTGGACATCTGCCATTTCTCGCTCCATATATAGTAAGAGCCTTTGCTGTAGAATCTTGAGCACTACTTTACTTGCATGGGATATTGGATTTGGAATTGTTTTATGTATGAAATTGTTTTACATGCTTTTTTACTGTTGCTGCTTTTACCATTTACCCACTTTGAGATGTTTTCTAGGAAGCTCTTCCTAAATGGAATGAAATAAATGGATCACCCCCAACGAAGCGGTGCATGGAGGGGAAAGGGCAGGGCCCTCTGGTTTCTTCTCAGGTTCACTGAAGGATGTGGGGCGCCAATCTCACTTAGTGTGCATGACCAGAGACTTTAATCTCAGCATCATTTGCAGTATGGTAAGGAGCCACGAGGCATGGACCCATGTTCCTACAGCACAGGTGCTTGGAATGGCAAAAAGGTCTTGGACTAGTCCTTCTGCAAGTGGTGTCTCCTGCAAGCGGCAGTATCTTCTTCCAGGCCTGCTCTCTGAGATTGAGCCAGGAATCTTTAAAATGTGTGCTCCGTCTGAAACTGAGAAGACACCCCCTCCCCAGCCAGTTGGAGGTGGATTTTAAACTCTAGTCCCAAGCGATGGATGCATACCAGCACAAGAATGCAAGAGCCTTCTTCAATCAGACCATGGATGGTTTGTTCACAACACTGACTTCCTAAATGCCTATAAGGTCACGAGTAGGGAATGAAGGCAAAAATCCTCACTGTAGTTTATTACTAGCTAGTATTAAGTGGTATATTACTCCTGAACCTGGGGGCTCTATTCAACTAGCCTAGCTAATTGTCATTGGTAGGCCCATGAGTTGATCTAACCCTCTTCTGCAGCCATCTAAGACAGTGGCCAGGTCCACATCTTGTGGCAGAAAATTCTATAAATTAATAGTGTATCCACAGTTAAAATTGTTCTGTTGTTGATTTCTTGGTGGTGCCATATGACTTGGTAGGGTCAGTTTTAAAGATCCAGGTATGGTAATTTTTATGTTTTGTGCTGTGTTCTGCTATGTTTATTTTTGTTTTTGCTTATTGCCTATAAACCACTCTGGGATTGCCTTGAATGGAAAGCACCACAGAAAGATAAGAAATCAAGTTATATATAACCCAGTTTCCTGTTGCCAACAAGGGATGGATCCTGTGGTCTTCTTTGTGGATCCACTGCTGCCTGACACTCAGGGGGGCCATGGGGAATAATGAGGGATCAAGGCGGGTCTTGGGCAGAGCTTGGAAAAGTTACTTTTTTGAACTACAACTCCCATCAGCCCCAGCCAACATGGCCACTGGATTGGGCTGATGGGAGTTGTAGTCCAAAACAGTAACTTTCTCAAGCTCTGGTCTTGGGACAGGTTCAAAGAGGTTCTTGAGGGGACCTAGACAAAGCATCCTGAAGATGATTCTTCTGGCTGCCTTTGGAGTATTTATTTTATTTATTTATAGAAAGATTTCTAAACCGCCAATTCGTAAAAAATATCATGGCGGTTGTACAATGAAATCATTAAAACATCATAAAATTGTAAAATGCAGAACAAACGGCTAACCCTTCAATCAAATTAATTCTCTAAAAACAAACAGAGAAACAGAAACGTTTTCAACAGGTGATGAAAAATTGCCGGAGCTGGTCTGATTTCAACAGGAACGATGTTCCATAGTATTGGTACCACTGCACTAAAACCCTTCTCTCATTTAGACACTTTTATGTGTAGATATAATTTTTATGAAGCTTTAGAGTACTTTTAGTGCTGTTGTTTGCCACCCTGGGCTCCTTCTGGGAGAAAGGGCGGGATATAAATCTAATAAATAAATGTATAAAATAATAAATAAACGTTGAACAAATAGGAAATAAATATGCATCTTCAGCTGGAGCAGAGTTTTCTATGACTTCTTCCTCCAAAAAGGCTCCTAAGGGTCTGGGTCTTATGGGATCTCATCAGGTACACCACCTGTGGAACTCTGGGATCTGCTGCTGGTCAGAGATACCCAGTGCTGGGGGATATTTCCTGTCTCATACTAGCTTTGCCCTCTCCTGAGAAACGAAACGTTTGCCATTGGCATGTGTGCTTTAGTAACTTTCTAGATCTGATCATCATAATGCATTCTATAAGGAGGGGGCTGCCCACAAAAACAATGCAGAGACTTCACTTGGTTTAGACGTTATAGAAGAACCCCAGTTAATTAATCAATGCTTGTTTAAGTAATATTACTCATTAAAACCATTTTTAGGAATGTGCATCAGCTCTGTGTAGGGGGATGAGGGAGAAATGTGATTTTGTTCGCAACGTTGCCTTTCTCTGAATTTTGCAGTGCCCTTTTCCAGTCACACTATGTGTATAATAAATGCATATATTAGTGAAAATAATGCACAACCTGCATTATATATGAGGAAATTGTTTGTGAACCTGTGCATATTAAATTTAAAATCAGGAAAATGAGCAACGGAGAGAACCAAAATCGACAGACTTGTTCACTTCTTCCCCTGTGTGTACCCCAAATAACTAAGCAAACTGGAGTGACTGGGCTCATGATTTTATGTTCCTGAACCAGATTGTGCCATTAACAAGGCATCTTGAGGCTGCTCAAAGATCCCACATCAGCTTTCAAGTCACACCGTGATCTTGTTTTTTTTTTTATAATGTTAAATACATGATATTTCCCACACCTCCATTTTATTTTCTAAGAAACCCAGCCAAGGTTACTAGGGAAATGCCCAGAGCTTGAGATGGGAGGGGTGGCCTTTCTCTTCCTTAGCCTTGCCTTTATAGAACTCAACCAAGAAGAGGATGGAGAGAAAACTAGAATGAGTAGACTCTGCCTGTCATTGGCTCTGGCGCCACCTACCGCTCACCACTGGGAATAGTTCATGAGGTCATAAGCAGTGGTGGCTTGTGCCCTTTGGGGCTGGTGGTAGGGCGGCGGGCAAGGAGACCCAACAGAAGGTGAACCCAGAGCCAGTGACAGTTTGTCCTCGATCGTCCTCCCTTCTAGGTTCTACTTGGGGCAACAAAGAGGCTAAGGAGAGGCACCCTTTGCCTAATGGACCAACCATCACTGGTCATAAAAGACCACAAGCCAGGAGCTCTTGTGGGTTCCTTTAATGAATCCCCTCACCCCAATCCTGTAGTAAGGTTCTTGATTTAACATCACACCAGGGCAGTGTTTTGCTGCTGACTCAAAAAAAGAAGTCCTTAAATGATTTTTCCTTAGAGGTCTCCCATCTCCATGCTGGCTGGGTCCCACCTTGTTAGAGTCCTGAGCAGCCTGCGAGGAACATTTGCTTCTAAGTCCTCATTCTCGATGGAGACCTTTGCTGCATGAGCTACTGTCCTGTCAATGACCTTGAGGTTGTTTGGAGAGCTACACCCTTCCTAGGGTTCGGGAGTGTTTTCACGTCCAATTTAGGTCAGCCCTGGATCCCGCAGAAAGGAAGACCAGCCAAAAGTGTACTAAGGCATAATGAATGAGCCAAACTGAGTCAGCCCCTACACGCCTTGGGAACCAAGAGAGCAGACAATGATTTAATGCCTAGTCCTCGAGGAAGGCAACTTTTGTCCAACGGAATCCAGTGTATGAACAGCACTCTTTGCCAGCCATTCTGTGCCACGAGAAGAGGAGGATTCCCTTACGCTTTTGTTTTCACTGAAACCAGAGTCGCATGAACATTTTCTGCCATGCAGATGTTTTAAGATGATAAGAAGAGGTCTCCTGGATTGTCTCAAGAATCCTCTTTCGAATCTTTCAAGGCTGGCCCATTAGCTCAAAGAGGGCACTGTCTCACCTAACTCAACTTATCCCCACCTACTGCCTTGCCTGAAACCAACGAAGTCAGACACGAATGCGGAGGTGTGCTTTTCTTTAGTACTTTTAATAGAAAGTTTCAGTTCAGAGCACTTTATGAATCGGCATACAGGTTACACAGGATTCAGCATCACTACTAGGATAGCACAGTGGGGAGGAGAGCCTGGCTGGGAGTCCAGTGAGTTCAGATCCCCACTCATGTCTCCTGGGTGTCAAGGGCCAGCTAAAGATCACCCCACAGTGAGTGGCTTAGGGGTTACGTGCCCTGCCATCTGTGTAGCCATGGGCAAGAGGCATAGTCCCAGGGAGCCTAGTTGCCCCCCAGCTGTCAGTTGTGGACAAGGCAGGGGCTGGCTTGTGCAGCTGTGGCAAGCTGAGCAGGCCCTGGCCAACTGGGGAGGACTAGCCTCAGAGGGAGGCAATGGTAAACCCCCTCTGAATACCACTTACCATGAAAACCCTATTCGTAGGGTTGCCATAAGTCGGGATCGACTTGAAGGCAGTCCATTTCCATTTTACTAGGATTAACAAGGCATGACTACACAGCAAAAAGACATTGTTGCAGCAAGTAGACACGCCTCCTTACCGACCTTAAGTAAGGATGGGTGGGCACCGTATTTGTGTGCAGCAAGTGTCACTGTGGAGAGTGCGCGCAGGTGAGCATTCCTCCTCAGAGGGCTCATTGAGATTGCTGCTGCCACAGCCTTCAAATCTGAGGTGAGGGTGGTTGGTCCCCCTCAGCAGTCCCCCCCAGCGGGAGGAGGGGAACTGTGCAGTGGTAGAGGTGGAGTGAGTTAAGGAGGGGGGTGAAAGGTAGGCAGAGGGTCATCTTCCTGATCAGGCTTCCCTGGTGGCAACGGGATCTATAGGGGCTGAGGCGTCACTGGCCATAGCCCAGGAACTCGCAGTCTCCTGCACACCTGTAGATATGTCATTGGTGCCTTCTTCCCATTTAGAGTCCGACTCTTCTTCCCTGTCCTGCCCAAATCCACTGAAGTCAAACATGAATGAGGAGGTGTGCTTTTCTTTAGTAGGTTTAATAGAAAGTTTCAATTCAGAGCGCTTCATGAACAAGCTTACAGGTTACACACAATTCAGCATCTTCACTAGGAGTAACAAGGCATGACTATACTGTGCTAAGATGTTGTCGGAGCGACTAGTCACACCCCCTCACCAGGCTTAAGGAAGGATGGGGGGTACTGTACTTGCGTGAACCAAGTGTCACTGTTGAGAATGCATGCACACATGAACGCTCCTCCTCAGAGGGGCCACAGGGGTGCGTTGAATTTGTCGGAACGTTGGGCAGAGAGGCAACTGCCTGACTGGGTTGAACCTCCTCATGGGTAACTGGCACTATGGGGTGGAGCTGTCACTGTCCATGGCGTGAGAGCTTTCAGGGCACACCTATGGGCCCAGCATTGGGACCATCATCCTATTCAAAGTCCTCCTGCTCCTCTCTCGCCGCTCTACCCCCTTTTTGTGGGGGTCACGACACTCCCTGCTCTCACCATCCCATACCCCATATCCACAGGGCTCATGACTCCTCTTTCCCTTCTTACTTACAACTAGTCAGGCAGCGACTCTGGCTTCATCACCACACATCTAATACACATTTCAAGCACATGACGTGCCCCAAAGAATCCTGGGAACTGTAGTTTGTTAAAGTTGCTAGGAATCTGTAGCTTTGTGAGGGTGAAACCACAGTTCCCAGGATTCTTTGGGGGAAATCGTGTGCTTGAAATGTGCACTGGATGTGTTTTTAAAAAACCCACATTTTGCATTCCAAATTCTAAAATTTGAAATTTTGACAATCTCCTCCCTCCTCAAAGAAAGAAGGCACCAGGAACTCCGGCTCAAAATAACAGCAAGAACATTGTTGATCGTAGAAGGATGTTTCTTGCATTTTTGCTACTTAGACCAAACTCTTCTGTCCAGAAAAAGTGACTTGGGGAAGATGCCAAGTTCAACATCACTGGGCCAGCAAAGCCCTTCTGTTGAATGGGAATCCTAAAATTACAGTATTAGTTCGCTTCACTCTTCTTCAGCCACCTGAAAAGAAAAATGGGGGGGGGGACATGTCATTGCCAGACAGGAAAGAATAAAAGTCAACATTTTCTTGAAGACTAAACAGGTGGAGGCTCATCAAGCGAGGGCAGAAAAATGACTGGTTCGTAACAACATTCTGCAATGTTTTACCTAACCTCCGTTTGCTTCGGTGGCAAGGTTTACGGCTGAGGCCCAGGATCAGTGAACTTGTTTTTCCCCTGTCTGAATCTAGAAATGAAACATGCCGTGTGTAAGAGAGAAAGAATTACAGCAATCCAGAAATATGATGTGAAAAAATTCAGGTCAAGACATAGAAGTCGAGAGGTCAAGATCTGGAGGCCAAATATGCTTCTGAATGCCAGTTGCTGGAAACCACAGGTGGGGAACTTGGGAAACTGCTTTATACTGAATCAGACTATTGGGCCATCTCACTCAGCATTGTCTGCACTGACTGGCAGCAGCTCTCCAGGGTTTCAGGCAGGGAATCCTTCCTAGCCCTACCTGGAGATGCCAGGGACTGAGCCTTGGACCTTCTGCATGCAAAGCAGGTGTTCTACCACTGAGCCCTTCCCCAAAGGGAGGATGCGGTTGTGCCCAATTCCTGCTTGCAGGACGCCCACTGGGGCATCTGGGTGGCCACCGTGAGAACAGGATGCTGGACTAGAGGGGCCGCTGGCCTGATCCAGCAGGCTCCTCTTATGTTCTTAGGTGCCACAAGCACGAGAAAAGTTGGATTGACCATGTGCGTAAAAATGTGCAAGGCCTTGCACTACCAACCCAGTGGAAAAGATAGACTTCTGTGCCATGACAATACCCTGCACCAAGGCAACCACATTTGGCATCCTGGGTACATTGTGCAATGGGGCAGAGCAGGAGGCCACATGCTATTAGGTAGCTGGGAGAGCGACAAGAGGTGATGGGCTCGTGGGAGGTGGACGTTGGGGCCACTGGGATGTATGAGCCAAAGGGAAGCCCACACTACAACGGTTCTGGGGGCTCTGCCATTTCTTCCTGAGCAGCTACGGCCACGGGCAGGTAGAGAAAGGGAAACAGGCAAGGCCTGTGACCTGGGAGCTGCTTGCAAAGGCAGGAGAAGGGAGAGGCCACAGAGGAGCCTTCTGCAGCTCTAGGGACCCAGGAAGCCACCGGGACCCAGGAAGCCGCCGTATGTCAGACCATTGCTCCCTCTAGCTCAGGAGCATCTAAACTGACTGGCAGTGTAGATCAGTGTTGTTGACACAGGCTGGCAGCATCTCTCTCCAGGGTTTCAGGCAGCAGTCCCTCCCAGCCCTACCGGGAGATTCCATTGGGGATTGAACCTGGGGCTTTCTACATGCCAAGCAGATGCTCTACCACTGAGCCACGGCCCAGTCAACCAATAAATTAAACAATCCAGCCTGGGTATTTTGTGTCCTGAATGTTGGAAGATTCAGGACAGACAAAAGGAAGTACTTCTTTACTCAGCGCATAGTCAAACTATGGAATTTGCTCCCACAAGATGCAGTAATGGCCACCAGCTTGGATGGCTTTAAAAGAAAATTAGACAAATTCATGGAGGACAGGGCTATCAATGGCTAGTAGCCGTGATGGCTGTGCTCTGCTACCCTAGTCAGAGGCAGCATGCTTCTGAAAACCAGTTGCCGGAAGCCTCAGGAGGGGAGAGTGTTCTTGCACTCGGGTCCTGCTTGCGGGCTTCCCCCAGGCACCTGGTTGGCCACTGTGAGAACAGGATGCTGGACTAGATGGGCCACTGGCCTGATCCAGCAGGCTCTTCTTATGTTCTTATGTCCATGTGGAAATCTTTTTAACACCAGGTCATAGGAACATAGAAAGCTATGAGTCAGACCACTAGCCTATGAAGCTCAGTATAGTCTACCCTGACTGGCAGCAGCTCTCTAGAGTTTCAGGCAGAAGACTTTCCCAGCCCCACCAGGAGATGCCAGGGACTGAACCTGGGGCCTTCTGCATGCAAGGCAGATACTGAACTGAACTATGGTCCTTTCTCAAGCTGGGTGCATAGGGATCTGCCATACATCTCAGGTCCATCTAGCTCGGTATTGTTTTCACTGAATGGCAGCAGCTCTCCAGGGTTTCATGCAGGGTCTCTCCCAGCGCTGCCTAAAGATGCCAGAGAATGAACTTGGGACCTTCTGCATGCAAGGCAGATGCTCTGCCCCTGAGCTACGGCCCTTCCTTGCAGCTGTCTCCAGAACTGAATTGAAGGGGTAGCTCTGGGAGGAGAACAGGGGTCTCCTTGTTGGGCTGGTGACCAGTTGGCATTACTGTCTCTAGTAGTTTTCCATGAAGCCTGCAAGTGTGAAGACGTAACTGTGGTTAAGGGGGAGTTATGTCTATGATCTGTCTGGGAACGGACTGCCAGGGTCGTTGCTATGGTAGCCATCTGATAACGACTGGGAAAGTTCTAACAGAGACTATGTGTTGTGCTCTTCTGAATTATGCCTCTGAGCTGAGAGGATGTCTTTTGTGTTTATCTATGGAGAGAGATGTACCAGAAGGGGGGGGTGAGAAGAATCTCTACATGTATTTACTCTTAAGCCTCTGGCCTTAATGTCTTGCAATAAAGACTCTTAACATGCTTTGAAGAAGTTTTCTTGCTCAACTTAACTCCAACGTAATGTATGCTGTTTCACACAACGCACACAAGCCAACAGTGGTAGCAGAGGATGGTTACGCTCCACAGCGCATTACACGGGAGTAAGTTGCTGGTCTGAAAGGCAGACGGAGTTCCAGAGAGGGCAGCGTGATTGAACCAGACGGAGGTGAGCAACATGGCTGTAAACCTGTCTGGGGGAGGCTTGCCGATGGAACAATGAAAAGAATTTTGGCAGCTGGAAGCCGAGGATGAGGGCTTTGCTGATAACAGAGGATTTATGGGACGTGATTGAGGAAAAAAACCCGGCGGTATTGACCACGGCCTGGAAGCGTCGAGACCAGAGGGCGCAGGCGTTTATAATCTTGGCTCTATCGGATTCTCAACTGATGTGTGTGAGAGATGAGCCGTCGGCTAAAAAGATGTGGGACGCGTTGCAGAATTTGTCCCAGGAATGGCAGCGGAGGCAGGAGGTGCAGAGAGCCCAGCCGGTGGAGGCTGTCAGAAGCAAGGAGGAGAAATATGCTGAACCGGAGCAGGCTGCCGAAAGCAGACAGGAAAACAAGCGAGAGCAGCAGCGGCTGAAGTCTTGTTTTGCCTGTGGGGCCTGTGGGCATCTCCGTAAAGATTGTCCAGTCAAGTGAAACTCCAGGGACGGAGGCTTGAAGCAGGGAAGTGTGAACTTTGTTTGTAAACAGAAGTCTAAAGACTTGGAACAAATTAACTTTATTGTCGACAGCGGAGCAAGCCATATATTAATTAAAGACAGGAGCCTGTTTTACACATCTACAGATGAGCAGGACTTTGTTTTACTTGCTGATGGATCACGGAAATCTGTAAAAGCTAAAGGTCTGATTAAATTTGACAAGCTTGGCATTATGACAAACTGTTTGTTCGTCCCGGATTTGGCTCATAATATTTTATCAGTGGGCAAACTGGTGAGTTGTAATTATTCAATTTTGTTCCACAAATACCAATGTTTTGTAATGAGGGGAGATCAAGTGTGTTTGCAGGGAAGCCTTGATGACTCACAGTTTAAAATGACCGTGGGTGTGAAGTGTGCTAATGCCTTGAGTTTAATGGGGCAGAAAGGGAATGACCGCCAGAGCTGTAAGAAGACAGCTGTTAAAAGCACACAGCCACAGTATTCATGTAATGCAGTCAGGCTGATGCCTGAAAGAGTGCATCGCAGCCGTGTTTACAAGCCACAGGGTAAGAGACGTGGCAAACGTGCACCTAGAGCACAAGAGAATGCATATTTCAAAGTTTGGTGTCCAGAAACAAGCACAAGCACAGATGGGGGGGCTGAGAGATCAGAAGCTCATACCAAGAGAACAAAACATATTAGTGTCAGATACTTTCACGTAAGGGATTGTGTGCAGCAGGGGTTTGTTAACCTAACATTTTGTGACACTAACAACATGGTGGCTGACATAATGACCAAGCCTTTGTGTGAGGAGAAATTTGGCAAACTGGTGACAAGGCTTGGAATGAACCAAAGTTTGAGTGAATAAAGTTCTGAAATGTACTGCTATGTACTGAGATATACTTTTGAACTGTACTGAACTGAAAATGCAATGTACTGAAATGTATTGCAAGAGGTATTGTAGAAATGTATGACAGTATGACTATGTATTATGGAGATGTATTTCATGTGTATTTTGCAGTCTTTATGGAAAAAAGGGGGGCTGTTGGGCTGGTGACCAGTTGGCATTACTGTCTCTAGTAGTTTTCCATGAAGCCTGCAAGTGTGAAGACGTAACTGTGGTTAAGGGGGAGTTATGTCTATGATCTGTCTGGGAACGGACTGCCAGGGTCGTTGCTATGGTAGCCATCTGATAACGACTGGGAAAGTTCTAACAGAGACTATGTGTTGTGCTCTTCTGAATTATGCCTCTGAGCTGAGAGGATGTCTTTTGTGTTTATCTATGGAGAGAGATGTACCAGAAGGGGGGGTGAGAAGAATCTCTACATGTATTTACTCTTAAGCCTCTGGCCTTAATGTCTTGCAATAAAGACTCTTAACATGCTTTGAAGAAGTTTTCTTGCTCAACTTAACTCCAACGTAATGTATGCTGTTTCACACAACGCACACAAGCCAACACTCCTATCTGCTCTCAGCACCCTTAACAAGCTACAGTTCCCGAGATTCTTGGGGGGGTATAATACTGCTTTAAATAGGGCCTAAAACAACATTCCATGTCCTTCAACACGCCACGACAAAATGTCATGCCTGCCATTTGCAAGAACATTGCAGAGGGGCTCTCCTTTTGAAGACTTCCAGCTCCTGTCCCTGGATCATAGTGACCTTCTAAATGTGCCTTTTAATGGGAAGTCCTCTTCCAGGTCTGATCAGTCAATCATCAGATGGGCCTGCCACCTAGGCAATCACTGGAGGTTATTAATTGCTTGAGTGGACTGTAGGGAATCCTCAGCTGCAGGCAACTTTATCTCAGGATGCCCATGTGTTGATGACTCAGTGGGTCATCACGCATGGCCCAGCTGTTCAGGAGCTCTACCCTGGCTTCAGCTGTCAACGTGTCTGACACACGATATTGTGTAATGGAACTTGTGCCATGCTGGGAACTTCCCATAGGTGTGTGCAAAACACATAATACCACAGAGATGGAAGTTAATTATACCCATGGGAAAATATATATGTGTGTGTGTGTGTGTGTATTTATATATATATATATATATACACACACACATATCACCAGGTTTCAGAGAACAGAGGCTTGTGATAGTACTTCATATATCAGCTTTTGAAATGGGCGTAGGAAGGTGTTTCCAAATTATTATGTCCAACTAAGTAAGGCTCTCTCTCTCTCTCTCTCTCCACACATATGTTGGGGAAATTCTTTATATAAAACAATAAGCAAAATATATTCTTTTATAAAGCTATAAAGGTTTATAAAGGTTGATAACATTTTCACAGTTTAATTTAACATTTCATAAGTTTAGTAGCCAGCCCGAACCCTTTTCTTCTTGGAGCTGTCTTCCTTGACTATTATGGTTTGTATGGGACAGCGAGAACTCTAAACAATTATGGTAACACTGAAAAGACACTGAACATCTCTGAACATCCTTGTGCTCTCCAAGACGTAGGAAGGATTGCATTAGCTGGGATGCTTAGCTCACTGTGAAATTGTACTTTCATGTGAATAATAACAATAATAATAAAATTTTATTTTTAGGCTGCCTATCTGGCCGAATGAACGGCCACTCTAGGCGGCGTACATATTTAAAAATACAACATATAATACAGTTTTAACATATGAAACAATTATAATCCACCAACCTACATCTATACACTGTAAACTAAGATTATCTAGGAGACCTGTATGCCCGCTGAAACAACCAAGTTTTCAATCCTTGGCGGAAACCTGCCAGGGAGGGGGCATGGCGAAGGTCGTATGGCAGAGAGTCCCAGAGGGTGGGGGCCACAACTGAGAATGCCCTCTCTCTGGTCCGCACCAGCCTAGCTGTCTTAACTGGTGGGACCAAGAGAAGGTCTTGTGAGGCAGATCTCGTCAGGCGGCATATTTGGTGATGCTGGAGGCGCTCCTTTAGATAAACTGGACCGACACCGTATAGGGCTTTAAAGGTTAACACCAACACCTTGACTTGGACTCAGTACACAACTGGTAGCCAGTGCAGATCTTCCAGCACTGGGGTGATATGATCCCGCCGGCGGCTGTTTTTAATCAACCGTGCCGCCGCATTCTGTACCAGTTGTAATTTCCGGACCGTCTTCAAGGGTAGCCCCACGTAGAGCGCATTACAGTAGTCTAAGTGAGAGGAGACCAGGGCATGCACCACCCGTGGGAGCAGATGGACCGGAAGGTAGGGTCACAGCCTCTGTATCAGACGTAATTGATACCAAGCTGCCCGGCTCACCGCTGACACCTGAGCCTCCATGGACAGCTGGGAGTCAAGAATGACCCCGAGGCTGCGAACCTGGTCCTTCAGGGGCAATCTAACCCCGTTGATCGTCAGGTCAATATCTCCTATCCTTCTCTTATCTCCCACAAGCAGTACCTCAGTCTTGTCAGGGTTCAGTTTCAGCCTGTTTCCTCCCATCCATTCACTTACAGACTCCAGGCACTTGGAAATAGTCTCCACAGCCAACTCCGGTGAGAACTTAAATGAGAGATAGAGCTGAGTGTCATCCGCATATTGGTGACACTGCAACCCAAATCTCCTGATGATAGCTCCCAGCGGCTTTACATAGATGTTAAACAGCATGGGAGAGAGGATAGAACCCTGTGGCACACCACAATTGAGAAGCCAAGGGTCTGAAACCTCCTCTCCCAATGCCACCCTCTGGTGCCTGTCAGAGAGATAGGAACGGAACCACCGTAAAACAGTGCCCCCAATTCCCATTCCCTCCAGGCGATCCAGGAGGATACCGTGGTCAACGGTATCAAAAGCCGCTGAGAGATCCAGGAGGACGAGGAAGGAGTGTTCTCCCCTATCCAACGCCCTCCTTAAATCATCTACCAGAGCGACCAAGGCTGTTTCAGTTCCATATCCAGTCCTGAAGCCCGATTGGAATGGATCTAAGTAATCTGTTTCCTCCAAGTGTGTCTGTAGCTGTTTGGCCACCACACGTTCGATCACCTTGCCCAAGAATGGTAAATTGGAGACTGGGCGAAAGTTGTTTAAATCTTGGGAATCCAAGGAGGGTTTTTTCAAGATGGGCTTTATTACTGCCTGAAGTACTGAACATTTTCAGATTCACTAGAATATGATGCAGAAAGTACAGTACCGATGCAATACCTGAGCAATGCCTATTCAGGACTGCAATGCCTATGTCATACTGTGTCATACTGATGTGTAACCTCTTGATTGGTAGATGCTAAATTCTTTGTCCTGAAATGTATAAAAACCCCAGGCAACCAGTGCCATGTGGCAGTTTTCCACTCACTAAGAGGGAGACTGACCAAGGATATGTTTGTCATCCAATAAAGGCCTACCTTTTTGCTGCAAGCCTGTGTTCTTCGGTTTTACTCAAGGACCCCCAGTCCAACAAACTACAAAATTCCCCATCGCATATACAAATGAGAGAATGTTGGACATTACTCCGGTCCTATGCGCTACTGCAAGGCTAAAGAACCTCAACCCCAGGAGCCAAATGTGGCCCTCTAGGCTATCTGACCCTCATCAATCTCCTCTGGCCATACATTTTTACCTCTGTGTGTGCATGTGTGTGAGCATAAAAAACTCTTGTTTGAGCATGACTGGAATGTAGCCTCCTGCCCAAAGTGAGGCTCCACCCACTTTTGCCCCTGACCCCGCCCATCACTGGCATGTGATTCCCAAAAGTCTGCAAGGGAATGCAGCCGTCACGCTGAAGAAAGTTCCCCCATCCCTGTGCTACAGAATCATCAGCGAATGCATCTTCTCTTTCCAGAGGACAGAGGTGGTCAGAAGCAGCTTCCACTCTTGACCTCTCTCTTTCTTGGCCACTGGGAAACGCTTAAGGAATTGGTCCTTTGCAAATTCCAGTATGAACTATCCCGATGCACCTGTGCGCACCTGCTGGACCTGACCTGTGTGGGTCAGTTTTCTTCAGGTTTCACACTTCTCTGAATTTTGTGATACCATTCTTGGGTCAAAAAAGAAGAAGCCAAAATGCATATTTAGAATGAAATATGTTTTCAGATGCAAAAATATATCTAAATGCATATTTAAGTACGAATCTTTGTGTGGATTTCGTGTTTTTTTAAATCAGATTAATACAGAAATTGGATGGAAGAGACTTTTGAATGAACACATGAGAAATGGTCACAGGCTGGAAATAGACTGGTCCATCCATCCCTACCCTGGAGGGCGTTGGCTCCAACAGCAAACCTGAGTTGAAAGTAACCTCAGAGATCATCTAGTCCAACCCCTTGCTGATACAGCCATTAATGTGGGCTCTGCTTCACACAGCAACATGTTTTGGACTGGCACTACATCTGATCCCTTGAGTGCCTGTGAAGTTCCTGCCAAGTCTGCCATGACTGGTTCATCACATCTGGAAGCCAGTTCTGCATCAGAATCTGGATTACTGAATGGGGCCAAAACATCTACACAGCCAGTATGGTTAGAGTATCAGACAAGAACCTTGGAGATCACGGTTCAAATCCCCATTCAGCTATAAACCCATTGGGTGACCTTGGACCTTGGACAAGCCAAACCTACCTCAGAGGGCTGTTGCGAGGATAAAATGGAGAGAGAGATAAGCCTGCATGCTCCCATGAAATCCTGGGAGGAAAGGTGGGATATAAATATAGTAATAAGTAAATAAACAAACCTAACACTCAAACCATTACACGACACCAGGTTTCATATTCAGTGGAGAACACACTTTAAGCTGTTATGGCTTCCCCCAAAAAACCCTGGGAACTGTAGTCTGTAAAGGGTGCTGAGAGTTGTTGTTGTTATGTGCCTTCAAGTCGATCACAACTTATGGTGACCCTATGAATCAGTGACCTCCAAGAGCATGAACCACCCTGTTCAGATCTTGTAAGTTCAGGTCTGTGGCTTCCTTGATGGAATCAATCCATCTTGTTTGGCCTTCTTCTTTTTCTACTCCCTTCTGTTTTTCCCAGCATTATTGTCTGAGTGGTTTAACAATTAACTACTCTGCCAGGCAACTCTGGGGACTATAGTTCTGTGAGGGGAATAGGGGTCTCCTCTCAGCACACCTCAGTTCCTAGGATTCTGTGGGGGAAGCCATGGCTGTTTAAAGTGGTCTCATGGTGCTTTAAATGTATGGTACAGATGGGGCCTTCGCCTCAGAGTTTGAGAAAGGAATTTGATGGTGAACTTCTACTTCCATCTTCTCGTGTGGTCTCCCTTCTTTTGTCATCAGGGCCAGTCAAAGGCGCCTTGTTGGCTGATGCAAAGGACAAGATGGTGCTTCTCTCCATTCCACACACAGAATCCAACCAGACTAGCAGCTATTTCAACACTGTTAATGGCACAACATACTCGACTGCATCTGAGAGCAGCAGGCTATTGCAGGAGATTCAGGAGAGCAGGGTCCCTCCAGCATCTGCCACCCAAAGCAGCTGTCTCTCTCTATCGAATGATAGGGCCAGCCCTATTTGTCATGTTTTGGAGCTCTGGCAGTCAGCTGCTGGATAAATGCTGGCTTGACAGGGCCTGGGGGGTACATATGAGTTTGAAAAAGAAGTGAAAGATGCAGAAAGGTCCTCCTTGCACCCCAGAAAATGTCCCTGCAGACAGAAACTGTCAACAAAACCGTTTGCTATCCTGTCAAGAAAAGAAGATCTCGTGAGATAACAAGCACCTCTTTTGGATAATGGGAACCATATCCTGGGGCAATAGCATAGCAATTGTATTCGCACTGTTTATTCTCCCCTCCGGAGACAAGGAGCTTCCAATTTAGCTTTCCATCTACAACCGGGCAGCAGGAGGGAAAAAGGACAAATCTAATACATAGAAATTCAGCATTAAAACCCCCACCTACAAATGAGGACTTTTATTACATTCTGACATGTTGAATTCAAAACACCAGCCAGTGTGGTGTAATGGTTAGGGAGTCGGACTAGGAACTGGGAGAGTAGGGTTCAAAGCCCCACGCAGCCATGGGTGACCTTGGGGCAGTCATGCCTCTCAGGCTAACCTACCTCACAGGGTTGTTGTGGGGATTAAATGAGGAGAGAGAGAACCATGTATGCCACCTTAAGGAATATTGATATTAATGCTAATGTTAATGCTGTTGCTGATAATTAATAATAATAATAATAATAATAATAATAATATAAACTGAAGCTACTTTGGGGGAGAGATGGAGGCTGATTGCATGCATAGACAGGGTGTGTAAGCTCAGATATCAGCAACAAAACACTTTTTGTGACCAGACAGACAGACAGACTGATATAGCACCCCTGACAGCCAAAATCCATTTTGGAAATATTCAGATTCAGACTTCCATCTTCTGCAAGCTGTGGTTATGGCCAGCAACCTACGTGACTTTAAAAGGGAAGCAGAGGATAGATTTGTGAATGGCTATGTTAACCGTGATTGCTGAATGGAATATCTGTGAATAGACAGAGAGGGAGTACCATTCCTTACCAGAGCGAACAGAGGTGCTGAGTGTCAAGAGAAATGGGACCAAAATGGGACCAGAGAGAAGCAAGGTCACATCCATGCCAGACATTTAAAAACACATGGCTGCCCCCAAAAGAATTCTGGGAACTGTAGTATGTTAAGGGTGCTGGGAATTGTAGCTCTGTGAGGGGTCCTTCTGTGGAGGAAGTCATGTGCTTTAAATGCATGGTGCGGATGTGACCCAAGGTAAGAGCTGCAAGCTCTGGGAAACACTGAGGTTTGCAGAGGTACACACATGCACTCCAGGTAGCGGGGGGAGGGGAGACAAAAAAAACTCACCCCCCCCCCAAAACACCAAACAGCTCAATGGGGGCTGGATATACTTAGTAGCCACAGAATGTTGCGTTTTGGTTGGAGGGGGCACAACCAGCAGGCTGAAACGCTGAACAAAGCATTCCTTTTTGGAGATGAGGCTATTCCCAGCTGGAGGTCCCTTTTGCACGTTTAAATACCAGATGCCAAGGGAAAACAGCAAGAGGAGCTTTTGCTTGTGGGTACAAAGAAGTAGCTGAATGGTTGCCAGAATGCTGGGCCTGATGTACCTTGGGCCTGATCTATTAGTATTTAGGGCTATTTGTCTTCCCTTTAGGACCCTTCACAAAAATGGAGCATTGCAAAAAACATTTTTGCCTGTTTCTAGAAGCATTTTCCACTATGATGCTTTGGGATGAATTTAGGGGTCTTCAACTAGGCAGGTGGGAGAAATTGGGTTTGGTTTGCATTTTAATACACACCTGCCTAATTTGCACTTCCTGAAATGATGCCATGAAACGATTCTTCAAAATTTGCACTTCTCTAAATTTTGCAGTGTGATTCTCCAATCAAACAACATGCAGAAAAATGTGAATGAAAACAACATATAATCAAAAATTGTGGATAAAAGTGCACATATTAGTGAAAATAACATATTAAAATGCACAATATTAAAGGAAATTGACTGCAAAAAAATGTTTGTATTAGGGGAAATGTGCCCTAAGATGCAAATTCATTTTTGTGGATTTTTTCCAAGTGGCAAACTGATGTGTAGGGAATGAGGGAGAAATTTAAATCCGTTGCATTTAAATGTGGACTTACCTAATCTTCATTTTCGAAATTAACACTACAACAATGCACATGCCAGGGTGATGTGTGCCTATAAATGCATATATTAGTGAAAGTAACAGACAATATAATGCATTATGTCAAGGAAAATGGTTTTGCCACAATGCCGGAATACTAGAAGTTCACATTAAAATGGTGATGAATTTTGGTGAGACTGATGTGGAAATAGGGAGAACTGAACTTAAAATTGGAAAGATGAGAAACTAAAAGAAACCAAAATGGACACCTTCACTCCTCCCCTTGAACTGATTCAGAGAACCCCAAACTGACAGATTTCTCCATACATACTTAAAATGTCTGTCTAACAGGGCATTTATTCTCTCCATCCCACAGCTGGGTCTGTGGGAAACCAGCTTTCATTAGCACCCTCTCGCAGCCATGATGACAAGGGTGTGTGCCGAGTGGTTCTGTGCGGCTCCATGACTAACGTACCCCAGTATAACGGCTTGGATATCTCTTTGCTGCCTCATGTGGGAAGGCCTGCCAGCTGGGGAACACTTCCTGCCCAGCATGCCAATTCTGCGGTGATATGTGGTTGGAACAGATTGCCCTGATTTATGACGAGAGACTGTGAAAGTGAGGGAAAAAGAGGCACTCTCTCCTGCTCCGATGCTCACTGTGCATTATGCCACGGAGTGGTGAAAGGAAGGATCAACCACGCAAGAGCTAATCATTCTCACTGTTGAGCTCAGTGTTGTCTGGCCTTCCTCATCACTCTCCTGTGGCGGGAAATTGGAAACAGCTGTGAGCTCCAACATTGAATCATAGGTGACAAATGTAACCAGCATACAACATCTAAAGAACTGGCTGGTTAGCTTGAAACTCTTAAAATATCCCCTCCCCGCCTCCTTACAGCATCTTAGCCCCTCATTGTCAACTTAATTTTATTTTTATTATTTTCTTTATTTATTACATTTGTATACCGCCCCATAGCCAAAGCTCTCTTAAGGTTGCCAGTATAGTACAGGCTGCAACAGACACTATTCTTTTGCTAGGGTCTAGATCCACAGACCTTTTTTTCAGACAGAGGGCCACATTCCATCATGGGCAACCTTCCAGGGGCTGCAGGCCATTAGTAGGAGTGTCCAGATGCAAAAGAGGGCAGAGTTGCCTTTGTACAATAGGCTACATTCTAGTCTTGTGCTCATGCACACACACTAGGGATGGGTGGGATTCTGATTCCGTTTGCATTTAAAGCCATATCTGTCAGATTTGCACTTTCTGAAACAATATGAGAACCGAAACTCAGCCATCCTTCGAAATTCGCACTTATTCGAGTTTTGCAATGCAGTTCACCAACCAATGTTTACAGAAATACATAAACTGGGGGAAAGTGTTCATAAGTGGGATCTCCTGCCCTGCGATCCGCAGTACCAATCCTGCCGTGAATCGCAGAAGGGGAGTGCTGGGGCGCAGGGCAGGCTGGTGCCCAAGGGCACCAGCATGCCTAGGGCCAGCCCTGGCTTTGTAGACCAAAACCAGAACCTTGAACGTGCCCTGGTAGCTAATGGGCAGCCAGTGTGTGATGTATTCTATCTTTAGAGTATTGAATATGCAACTAGAAAGAACAAAATCTCAGGTTCCTGGCCTGAGACTGATCCTGTATCTTTAGGAGAAGAGAAAGTCAGCCAAGTGCAGGTGTTCTTGCAACACTGTAATGAGAAAAACCACAAGGTGGAATTCTCCCTTCCCCCTGCACAACTTTTAAAGATACAGAAGACCTCTTGGTTGCCAGGCCCAGCCTCTAATAGGTCTTCTGTATCTTTAAAAGTTGTGCAGGGGGAAGGGAGAATTCCACCTTGTGGTTTTTCCCATTACAGTGTTGCAAGAACACCTGCACTTGGCTGACTTTCTCTTCTCCTAAAGATACAGGATCAGTCTCAGGCCCTGAACCTGGCAACCCTATCTGCCACTGAGAGATGACTCTTTCCCCTTAGAAATGGTCAGTGGGCTTTTCTGACCAGAGAGTTGCTTGTGATTGTAAAACTTGAGCCTGTAAATAAAAGATTCCAGCTCTCTTGCATTCATTGCTCTTGACCCAAAATGTTGTTTGGACAAGTTGTAAATCATTATGACCTTTAGAATTCATGTCAGATTATTGCATTCAGGTGTCTATACTTTTTTAAAAAGTCTATAAATAAAGGCATTTTCAAAAATTAAACCTTGATGACAGCATTCCCTCGACCTGGAGCCCTGCAGATGTTGTTGGACTACAACTCCCATCAGCCAGCACAGCCGATCGTTGACTCCGGGATGACAGCAGTTGTAGCCAGTCTGAAACATCTGGAGGGCAAAGAATGGCCCCTTTCAAATGATAATGCTTATTTGCTGAAGGTTAGTTAATTTTTAATTTGCCCCCTCTAGGGTGCACACCTTAACATGGTGAAGGGGTTTCAGAGTGTCAAAGAAGCTGAGAGCAATGCCATCAGGAGTCTAGACCAAGAGGCTAGACTCCTAGCAGGGACACAATGGTCAAAGCTGAGACACCAGACTAAGATGCATCCAGACTCAGAGGAAGGCAATGGTAAACCACCTCTGAATACCTCTTACTCATGCTGGGGAAAAAACAGAAGGGAGTAGAAAAAGAGGAAGGCCAAACAAGAGATGGATTGATTCCATCAAGGAAGCCACAGACCTGAACTTACAAGATCTGAACAGGGTGGTTCAGGACAGATGCTCTTGGAGGTCGCTCATTCATAGGGTCGCCATAAGTCGTAATCGACTTGAAGGTACATAACAACGACAACAACATTTTTAATGTAGCGACTGAAATGCTGCTGCTGACAGAATCGCTATTCCTAAAATTAGCAGGTGTTCTCCAATAACCTAAAATGTAATTTGGGGTAGAGAAATTCAAACATTTGGAAGCTAATTTGACTTTGGTCAGAGAAAAACTTGACAGGTCACTCTGGGAGTTACTTAAGATCTAGTGTGTGTGTTTGTCTAATGAGCGTGTGCTGCAAGACAGAGCAAAGCCCCCGTCCCCAAGGTGTGTGTGGGGGGAGGGAGTTGTATTGCTGCCCCTGCTAAAAAGAGGCCTTAAGCAAATGAAGTGACCTTTCTGCACCAGCACACACACAGCTGTATAAACTGGAGCCTCACGTTCAGTCCTCGGCGGCCAGTTACTCCTGCAACGTAAGCGAGGCATGCAGCGTCGTCCAGGGACGTATCTGTCAAGCGATTTCACACTGTTGCTCAAGCTGCCTGCTTTGAATAAACGCTGGCGAGGGATGGGAGAGGGAAGGATGTTGCTGGAAGCGGAGGCTTAAATTGATCATCTCCCGCAGGCTTCAAACAATGGCAATTCATACGTTGCTACATAATCTATAATCAAGCGAGACACGCTGGAGAACAGCGGCCTCCCAGGCCCTCAGTTGCAATGTGCTTTTAATCAGAGTGCTGGTGTGCGTCTTTGTGTGCACAAAGTTTTATACATAAGAGCTTTTTTCTTTTTTCTTGTTTATTGAAGGGTCAAAGATGACTTAATACATCTCAGGTGTTTGTTTGGGGTTTTCTTGGTATGCTTTTGTTGTTGTTCATATTTCCGTCATGGGTGTTTGACTTTCAGAGATATCTTTTCCCAGTTCAACAAACAGCATGCTTTGTTGGACTGAAGGGGCATTTTAAACATGAGTGCAGGGGCTTAATAAATCCACCGCTGAGCCGATTCCAAAAGGGGCCTCAGCAGGGAGAGAACAGTACAACATCTATACAAATAGATGCACACATGATGAGAGATGGAAAGGACAGGTTACTCTATAGGCCATAGCTCAGTGGTAGAGCATCTGCCTTGCATGCAGAAGGTCCCAGGTTCAATCCTTGCATCTCAGGGTAGGGCTAGGAGAGAATCCTGCTTGGAACACTGGAGAGCCGCTGCCAGTCAGGTGTAGACAATACTGAGCTAGGTGGACCAATGGTCTGATTCAGTATAAGGCAGCTCCCTATCTTCCTATGTGTATGTCTAGAGATTAACTCTGGAATATGATTAGGGATGGGCAAATCTGTTAGTTTGGGTTTCTCTCATTTTCCCACTCTTAAGTAGCCTGACATGTACATCAAGGATGGCCAAGAATTCCACTGAATTCTGATTTAGCACCAGATTCATCCACATATTCTTCATCTTTGAGGAGTGATCCTGTTTGCTCCGAACTTCAGTGGCTTTCCCAACACCGGTTTCCCCCCTTTGAATATGCCCTCTAATAGATTGTTCTTTTATTGATTTTACTCACAGCACAGCAGTAATATATATATATATATATATTTCTGTCACCCCCCGCCACTCCAATATTCAAGTTGGAAGAAAAAAGCCAGGTCTCACCCACCTTGACTTTAGGCTTGCCGAGGAGGTGGAGGGAGGGGCACTTAAAGCTGCTTTCCTCTTTTCCTTTCCAAAAGGAAAACAGCCGGTCTCAGTTTGCTAATGTGAAAACTGACCAGCCTCAGTCACTCACAGCAGAGAAGGAAGAGGTAGCAGCAAAACTGCTTTCCTTTCATCAACATTTTCTTTCAAAATAATGATATTTTCTCTCATTTATCAATATTTCCTTTCAAAATATCAGTATTTTGAAATAAAATATTAATATCAAAGTTTTTGGAGGGGGAAAATCAGACCAGTAAAAGCAGCAGACCAACTGACTGTTAAACCACTGTGGGAACTGTAGCTCGGTGAGGGGAATAGGGGCACTACTAGGGAACTCTAGCCTTCCTTCACAAACTACACTTCCCTGGATTTTTGGGGAGAAGCTATGACTGTTTCAAGTGGAATAATAGTGGGATAAAAGTATGGTATGAATGTGGCCCAGTTCTACTGGATCTTTTACCCAGATCCCCGAGGAAAGGGTGTATATTCACAATTTCTTTCTTTCTGTGTGTCTAGTGATCTGGGAGAGGGAGAGAGAAGCGATCAAAGGGCGCTGCAACCTCAGAACTTGCTCAGAAATCCATGTTCTCACAGGCTTAAATGTGGTTAGTGACCCCTGCTGTACATGGAATAGGGCGGTGTCAGTGTCTCCTCATTCACCTCTGGCAGCCCAATATCTAACCCGATGCCCTGAAGACTGTCCAAGAGATCTGAACCGTAAGGCCACCCACTGCCCATGCATTTTGACAGCTGTAAGGAAAGTAGTACTGCGGTCTTCAACTATCCTGAGCATAAGCAACAAACAAAACCCAAAAATCCCACACCGTTGTCTGAGTTCCTCTCATCCCCACCCAAAGCTCCAGACAATTAAATGGCCACGGGCCATTCAATGGCTGTGCTAGACTGCTGATGGAGTGGAGGATGGTTTGATTAGTCTAGCGTTTTTATTTAACTTGAATTTCCAGGAAAGCTAGTCATCCGCATCAGATACTGCTTTCCCTTACCAAAAAGAAAAAGGGTTATCTAAACTTTTTCACATATCACAGACGGGTCAGTCAGGTTCAGGTTTTGTCCAAAGGATCATTGGGAAGCAGTCTTCCTTTGTTTTGTTCTGAGATTCTTTTTTTTCCATTCCTTAAGACAAACACCTCTGAGTTTATCATTTGGAAGGAAGAGGAAGGAACAGCCAAGCCAAGGGTGAATCAGAGCTTACGGTTGTGTTGTTGGCCAATAAACACGTTCATTTTCAAGACTATCCTATTCAAAAGTCAACAGCTCCAGACTTCCAAGTCAAATGGAGATCTGTCTCATCTCAGCATCCTCGGGGTTTATCCACAGCATTGTTCTTTTGCATAATTCTTCCATGAGTCTCTCAGAGAGTGATATCCACACCACCTGGGTTTTAGATGGGGCTGGCTCTGGAGGAAGACAAGAAAGCTAGTAGCATCCCTAGGTTGTGAGCACATTGTGGTCCCTATGGTGGGAATTTGGCCCTCCACATCAGCCCTGCTGTTGCCTGAATCCTGAAATCGTCCCTCACCCCTAGACAGTCCTGTTGTGCAGATGGAAATAACTGAAGATCTAGTGAGGGCTGTGTGCAGTCTACAAAGTCTCTAGCAGAGCTTGGGAAAGTTACTTTTTTGAACTACAATTCCCATCAGCCCAATCCAGTGGCCATGCTGGCTGGGGCTGATGGGAGTTGTAGTTTAAAAAAGTAACTTTTCCAAGCTCTGGTCTCTAGGTTATAATCTCACTTTCTGGGTGACTTAGGCAAGTCACTCTCAGCTTCTCTTCCCCTGTAACACCTTAATGTTGACCTACTTTATATATATACAGTCCTGTACATATGTCCTTTCTGAGATGATGGCACGCAAAGAGAAAAATCCTAAGTCATTTTAAGCAATCACTGTGGTATTTACAGAGAGAGAGATGGCATTCAGGTTGCCCAGTACAAGACTACTATCAGAAGCTGCTAGATGTGGAGAGCTGCCCAGGTGGTGAAACATGGAACTGAAAGTGGCAGCTTCTTAGTGAAGTACCTGCAAGCCCTGACTGACTCTGTCCATTCAGGCCGGCCAATTTATTTTACCCTCCTGGACAGGAAGTAGTATAAGACGGCTTCCTATTCCGGCTGAACCTTGTTTGGTCCCAGGGTCTGAAGGCACACAAGGCCACCGTTGCTGAAGCTAAGCAGGTCTGGATCTGGTCGGTGCTGGGATGGGAGACTGTCTTGGAGCCACATGTATGCCACCTTGGGCTTCATGATGAAAGAAAGGTAGGATATACATGTAATAAATCCAGAGCTTGGAAAAGTTACTTTTTTGAACTACAACTCCCATCAGCCCAATCTAGTGGCCATGCTGGCTGGGGCTGATGGGAGTTCTAGTTCAAAAAAGTAACTTTTCCAAGCTCTGAATAAATCAATAAACAACATCAAGGCCTTCATGAGCTCTGATGTGTTCCTGTAGCCTTGGTTGTTCTTCGGCCCTGACTTCCAGCTTGCATCTTTACTCTGCCTCCTCATTTATCCTGTTTTTTATTTACTCTTCAGTCCTGACTCCTAGATTGTCTTACAGCTCCTGACTCACCTAGGCTACTGCTCATGGTCCAATCCCACCAATGACTGCTAACGGTGAAATTCAGACCTGGTACCGCCAGGGCCAAGAAGATGCCAGCATGGTTAATGAGCAAAGTCAAGGAAGCTCTTAGAGGCAAAAAGTCTTCCTTCAGAAAATGGAAGTCTTGTCCGAATGAAGAAAATAAAAAAGAACACAAACTCTGGCAAAAGAAATGCAAGAAGACAATAAGGGATGCTAAAAAAGAATTTGAGGAGCACATTGCTAAGAACATAAAAACCAACAACAAAAAATTCTATAAATACATTCAAAGCAGGAGACCATCTAGGGAGACAATTGGACCCTTGGATGATAAGGGAGTCAAAGGTGTACTAAAGAATGATAAGGAGAGTGCAGAGAAGCTAAATGAATTCTTTGCATCTGTCTTCACAGTGGAAGATATAGGGCAGATCCCTGAACCTGAACTAACATTTGCAGGAAGGGATTCTGAGGAACTAAGACCAATAGTGGTAACGAGAGAGGAAGTTCTAAGCTTAATGGACAATATAAAAACTGACAAATCACCGGGCCCGGATGGCATCCACCCGAGAGTTCTCAAAGAACTCAAAGGTGAAATTGCTGATCTGCTAACTAAAATATGTAACTTGTCCCTCGGGTCCTCCTCCGTGCCTGAGGACTGGAAAGTGGCAAATGTAACGCCAATCTTCAAAAAGGGATCCAGTGGGGATCCTGAAAATTACAGGCCAGTTAGCTTAACTTCTGTCCCTGGAAAACTGGTAGAAAGTATTATTAAAGCTAGATTAACTAAGCACATAGAAGAACAAGCCTTGCTGAAGCAGAGCCAGCATGGCTTCTGCAAGGGAAAGTCCTGTCTCAGTAACCTATTAGAATTCTTTGAGAGTGTCAACAAGCATATAGATAGAGGTGATCCAGTGGACATAGTGTACTTAGACTTTCAAAAAGCGTTTGACAAGGTACCTCACCAAAGGCTTCTGAGGAAGCTTAGCAGTCATGGAATAAGAGGAGAGGTCCTCTTGTGGATAAGGAATTGGTTAAGAAGCAGAAAGCAGAGAGTAGGAATAAACGGACAGTTCTCCCAATGGAGGGCTGTGGAAAGTGGAGTCCCTCAAAGATCGGTATTGGGACCTGTACTTTTCAACTTGTTCATTAATGACCTAGAATTAGGAGTGAGCAGTGAAGTGGCCAAGTTTGCTGACGACACTAAATTGTTCAGGGTTGTTAAAACAAAAAGGGATTGCGAAGAGCTCCAAAAAGATCTCTCCAAACTGAGTGAATGGGCGGAAAAATGGCAAATGCAATTCAATATAAACAAGTGTAAAATTATGCATATTGGAGCAAAAAATCTTAATTTCACATATACGCTCATGGGGTCTGAACTGGCGGTGACCGACCAGGAGAGAGACCTCGGGGTTGTGGTGGACAGCACGATGAAAATGTCGACCCAGTGTGCGGCAGCTGTGAAAAAGGCAAATTCCATGCTAGCAATAATTAGGAAAGGTATTGAAAATAAAACAGCCGATATCATAATGCCGTTGTATAAATCTATGGTGCGGCCGCATTTGGAATACTGTGTACAGTTCTGGTTGCCTCATCTCAGAAAGGATATTATAGAGTTGGAAAAGGTTCAGAAGAGGGCAACCAGAATGATCAAGGGGATGGAGCGACTCCCTTACGAGGAAAGGTTGCAGCATTTGGGGCTTTTTAGTTTAGAGAAAAGGCGGGTCAGAGGAGACATGATAGAAGTGTATAAAATTATGCACGGCATTGAGAAAGTGGATAGAGAAAAGTTCTTCTCCCTCTCTCATAATACTAGAACTCGTGGACATTCAAAGAAGCTGAATGTTGGAAGATTCAGGACAGACAAAAGGAAGTACTTCTTTACTCAGCGCATAGTTAAACTATGGAATTTGCTCCCACAAGATGCAGTAATGGCCACCAGCTTGGATGGCTTTAAAAGAAGATTAGACAAATTCATGGAGGACAGGGCTATCAATGGCTACTAGCTATGATGGCTGTGCTGTGCTACCCTAGTCAGAGGCAGCATGCTTCTGAAAACCAGTTGCCGGAAGCCTCAGGAGGAGAGAGTGTTCTTGCACTCGGGTCCTGCTTGCGGGCTTCCCCCAGGCACCTGGTTGGCCACTGTGAGAACAGGATGCTGGACTAGATGGGCCACTGGCCTGATCCAGCAGGCTCTTCTTATGTTCTTATGTTCTTTTTGGGGAGGGGAAGTTGAAATGAAGTCCTCTACTTTGGAATTCCCAGTCTAATATGAGCCAACAAGGTTGGCCTCCCAAAGCCCAGGCCCAGCTTATAATGGACTTGCCAGTGACCCCTCCCTGCCCCCTTTTCTACAAACAAATGTGGTCTTGCACAGAGGAAGCAGAAGGAGAGAGGGCTGGCTAGCAACAGCAGAGGCCTTGCAGAATGCATCCTTAAACTTAACACTATATGGCAGGGTGGGGAGCCTCCCTCTCTCTCTCTCTCTCTCTCTCTCTCTCTCTCACACACACACACACACACACACACACACACACACACACACACACACACACACACTGTGGCCCCCCCAAGCCTCTCTATCTGGGCCTCAGAACTCTCCCCAGGCCATGCCCCTCACTGCTTTGCACCAAAAGCTTTTTTGTTTGGCTGAAATGTGTCCTTGAGCTCCATCTCTTGCTTGTCTAGATGGACGATAGAGAGGTAGGTGTGTGTGTCTGTAGAAACCAGACTAGGATACTGAGTCAAACCCATTGGTCCATCTAGCTCAGTATTGTCTACTCTGACTAGCAGCAGCTCTTTAGGGATTCAGGCAGGGCATCTCTCCTAGCCGTCCTGGAGAAGCTGGCGATTGAACCCAGGGCCTTCTGCATGCAAAGCTATTGCCCCAGCACCGAGCTATGGCCCCTTCCCCAGTCACGTCTATGATGCGGGCTGGTTCCTAGGGGAAGGATGGTTGCCAGAAAGTGGTAGCTGCTGGTGCCTTTTGAGGCTGGTGGGGCAGAAGGCAGAGAGGCCAGTAGGTAGCGCCAATGACAGGCAGAGCCAGTAGTTTTCTCCCTACTGAGTTCTGTAAAGGCAATACTGAGATGAAGGAGGACGAAGCTGACAGCCAGGGCCATTGATGGGGAATTTTGTAGTTCATTGGACTGGGGGTCCTTGAGTAAAATCAAAGAACATGGGCTTGCAGCAAAAAGGTAGGCCTTTAATGGATGACAAGTGTACACTTGGTCAGTCTCCTCTGAGTGAGTGGAGAACTGCCCCATGGCACTGGTTGCCTGGGATTTTTATACATTTCCGGACAAAGACTTTAGCGTCTACCCATCAGGAGGTTACACATCAGTATGACATAGGCATTACAGTATTACACAGGCATTTGCACAGGTATTGCATAGGCATTGCATACTGTACTTTCTGCATCATGTTCTGGTGAATTTGGCAATGTTCAGTACTTCACATAAAAGTACATTTTCACTGTGAGCTAAGCATTCCAGCTAATGCAATCCTTTCTATGTCTTGGAGAGTACAGAGATGTTCAGAGATGTTCAGTGTCTATTCAGTGTTATCATAATTGTTTAGAGTTCTAGCTGTTCCATACAAACCATAATAGTCAAGGAAGACAGTTCCAAGAAGAAAACGGTTCGGACTGGCTACTAAACTTATGAAATGTTAAACGAAACTATTAAAATGTTATAAACCTTTATAAACCTTTATAGCTTTATAAAAGAATATATTTTGCTTATTGTTTGTATATAAAGAATTTCCCAACACCATTCCCTGGACTGGATGTCAGTAAGAAGGCAGGCAGGTTGGGGTTGGTTGAGAGCGGGCTGAGGTTGGTGGGGCAGGGCTCCATTGACCCTAATAAACCAGCTTCCACTGCCAGGAGGGAAGGTTCTCCACCCTCTCCCTCTGGTATGATCATTGCCAATGAAATGCATGGGGATTGATGTTCAACAGATTGCACCAAGGATGCCCCTGAACATGCTAGGTGTGTCCCGGACCCAGTGGAGACTGGTGGCCCTGATGTCAGTGGGGCAGTGAATCTGGTCCAGTTATAGTTTGAACTTTGAAGGAGCTGTCCAAGGTGCTTTTCGCTTCTGGTTGGCCACTGTGAGAACAGGATGCTGGACTAGATGGACCATTGGCCTGATCCAGCAGGGGTCTTCTTAAGTTCTCATGTGTCAATGAGGAAATGATGTGACAACATCTTGTAAGGTGGAATTATCATCTGCAGAGATGCCTATTTACACGGTACTGCTTAGCCAATCTTCATTTTCTGTGTCTTCTTCAAGTTCCAGCATTTACAAACTGACTTTCTTGGGAGGCAGAGAGAGCGAGAGAGGGAGAGGGAGAGAGGGAGAGAGAGGGGGGAGGGAGAAGGAGAGAGGGAGAAGGAGAGAGGGAGAGAGAGAGAGAGAGAGAGAGAATGCTAAGCAGCTGAACAGAATGGAGAGCAGCGGACTTACACCCCCATCATTGGTTGAATTGTGCGAGCCAGTCTCCAAAGACATTTGGATTTGATTTGCATTGCAAAGCATCATTTCCCATAACGTTGACTGTGTTCCAACATTTCCAACTTTATTTTTCTGGATGATTATTTACTGGTTTTAATGACTGCCGAGAGATGTCGTGTCTCTCGCTTTATGAGTTTACATCCTGGAAGGCATACACGTGTGTGGAATCAGCGGAGGCCCTCAATGATATTTCAAAGCGAGGGGGAGGGAAGAGTGGAGGTGGTAGAACCTTATGGACCATGATGCGGTTGAGTAAACAAGACAAATGAACAAGAATTTCCCCTTCTTGAGAGACAAAGAGCTGGGATGGTTATGGTCTTCATGTAAACCTTGGCAAGGGTGAGTGACACAAACTTTTGCTGCTGACGGGGAGGTTAAAAAAGCAACTGTGATGCAGAACCAGAATGGTGCCTTTCGATGGCAGCCCTGCATTATAGTGGCATGTTCACTATCCCATTGTCTTGTCATTGCTATCGAGAGAGAGCTAGTGTAAGGGCCAGAATTAAGTATTGCATGAAACATGGAGGTGCCATTGACAAAGGAGGGTGACTCCCTTATGGGGATAGGTTGTAGCATTTGGAACTTTTTAGTTTAAAGAAAAGGCAAGTCAGGCAACGTGACACAAGTGTATAAAATTATGCATGACATAGAAAAAGTAGATAGAGAAAAAAATGTCTCCCTCTCTCATAACACTAGAACTCATGGACATTCAATGAAGCTAAATGTTGGAAGATTCAGAACAGTGCATAGTTAAACCATGGAATTCGCTCCCTCAAAAGGCAGTGATGGCCACTCTGTTGGATGATTAAGCAAATTCATGGAGGATAAGATTATCAATGGCTAATAGCCATGATGGCTGTGACCTGTCACCATAGTCAGACGTAGTATGCTTCTGAAAACAATTTGCCAGTAGCCGCAGGAGGGAAATGCGCTCTTGCACTCAAGTCCTGCTTGTGGGCTGCCCATAGGCATCTGGTTGGCCACTGTGAGAACAGGATGCTGGACTAGATAGGTCACTGGACTGATCCAGTAGGCTCTACTTATGTTCTTATCCCTGAGTCTAGCTCTCTCCCATAACATCTACTGAACAGTGGAGCTCTTCAGAACATCTCCAGATTATGCATTTTACCACTACATTATACACTGCACCAGTGCTGTCCAGTGTTTCAAATAGGAATGGGGGAGAAATTCCATTCAGTTCGCATTTCAAGACAAATCCGATTTGCACTTCCCAAAATAGCATTACAATGGAAACACAGCCATCCTTCAAAATTCACACTTATTCAAATTTTGCAATGCAATTCGGCAACCAAACAATGTTTACAAAAATGCATATGTTAGGGGAAAGTGTGCATTCAGATGAATATATGAGTGAAAATGGCATACAAAAATGCATTATATGAAGAGAAATTGCTTGCAAAAATGTGTACATTAGTCAAAACTGCTGACAAAAATGTGTTTATTAGGAGAAATTTGCACTAAAATGCCGGAGAATTTTCATAAGGATTTTTTTCAAAAAAAAAGTAAATTGCTGCAAAAATGTGGAGAACTGAATTCGATGCTTGTCAATGAGAGAGGGAAGAAAACACCTCCCCATCCACTTTTCCCAGACCACACTTAATTTTGCACACCTCCATCATGACCCCTCTCCCTTGCCTTTTCTCTAAACTAAAACATACATAGGGTGGTCTGTGAGACCCCACAGGTGTTCCACCCATTGGTCCTCTGCTGCCTATACAGAAATCTGCACCACGGGGCATTTTCATCAGGTTTGCTTGGCCAAGCTACTCTCTGGGCGACGTTTCCACGTTCATGGTTTTCTTAGCTGAAGGAAAATGTTCAGCTTGATTTTTCCTTCCCTCCATTTAACCCTCGGTCCTTATTATGCCACTTTTATGTTGCTGGGTTCACGAAAGAGGCAGCCAAGAGCCTTGCATTCTTCATCACGATAACTTTGCAAGCATTTCCTATGAGTTTCCCATAACCGGAGCAAGGAAAGCGGGGTGAGTTTTTTTCCCCCTTTCTGTATTTCTGTCTTTTTCTTTTTTACATATATATATAAAAGAGACTTTGTTGTCTATAAAATCAGGTGGCCCATAGAAAACACTGAAAGCCAGCAAAATGGTAGGTGCTGGAAAGAAAGAAAAAGAAAGAAAGAAAGAAAGAAAGAAAGAAAGAAAGAAAGAAAGAAAGAAAGAAAGAAAGAAAGAAAGAAAGAAAGAAAGAAAGAAAGAAAGAAAGAAAGGAAGGAAGGAAGGAAGGAAGGAAGGAAGGAAGGAAGACCCAAACGTTATTGAATTTTTGGTCTGATTTTGGATTTTTTGGTGGCCAGCAAAACTGCATTCCCTTATTTACATTTGGGGGGGGGATTTTGAATGCAGGGGGCGGAAGCTCACAAGCACTTCCAAAACTTCACCATTCTGCCAGCCATTTTTTAAGTCCCCAGAAAGCCCCTTGGAATATCAGAAGAGCAGTCCTGGATCAGGCCATTGGGCCATCTAGTCCAGCATCCTGTTCTCACCCTGACCAATCAGATGGCATTGGAGGGCAACAGCCCTTGTTTCGCTTGTGTTCCCCAGCAACTGGTTTTCACAGGTATACCACCTCTGATACTGGGGATTTTTAAATACTGGCTGCTGGCGGCATAGAGGAGTCCAGAGGAGTGCAGCTGAGTTCCATGCCCCTATCCTCAGACTTCACCCATCCTCCTGAAATAATGGAAAATCCACCTGTCCCTCGACATGTAATGGGATGAGCATTTTGCAGAAAGAAAGAGTTCTTGCTATGCTCAGAATCAAACTGGGATTTTTCTTGCAGTGGGACTAGCACTGTCTGTGCACTCCCCGTCTGACCTTTTATAAGCAAACATCATTGGAAAGACACAGTGGTTCCAATCTACCTGTCCTCACAGGTGACCTGTCACTTGCAAAAGCAACTGATGGCCCTAGGTGCAGATGCACATGCCTGTTCACCTCACCAGACACATACAGTCAGCAAGGAGGCTTTGAGTGTTGCAAAGGCATTCAAGAGGCAGCTGGACAGCCATCTGTTGGGAATGCTTTGATCTGGATTCCCGCATTGAGCAGGGGGTTGGACTGGATGGGTCCAGTAAGGGGCATCATCTTGGTTATTGGATCAAAACAGAGCTACCAACTCAGATTATCTAACCATCTCCTAACATTTGACAGTGCCATGTCAGCGAGGAGAACACAAGCCAGGATAAGATCATCCTCAAAGCGCCGTCTCCTCAGAACCCCCCTGGTAACAAAAAAGACAGATGTTCCTTTCATCTTGATGGTTTTCTCCCTCTGGGCTGAAGTCCGTCTGTTATTTTTACGAGCTCTCAAGAAGGAGAGCTGTCAGGCCATCCTGACCTGCCTGCAGCTTTATTCCCCTCCTCTCCAACTCCAGCCCCTGAAAAACCTCTGTCCTTCCAGGAGAGGTCAGGCGAGCATGTGAAACACAGGCAGACCACTCCATTTCCACTCCCATCCCTGGTATTTCAGTGCTGCTGGTTTGGACCACAGAAAGAGAGAAAATTGGGAATCAGATGGAGCTTGCTTTATCGCAACACCAAGACACCCAGGGGACTGTGGGCATGTATTTGTTATTTAAAGCTGTGTTCTTCAACTTTGGGTCCCCAGATGTTGTTGGACTACAACTCCCATGATGCCTCGACCAGGGTCGAAGCTGGCAGGGGATGATGGGAGTTGTAGTCCAAGAATATCTGGGGACCCTAAGTTGAAGAACAGTGATTTAAAGAATGCTTTTCAGCATAAAAAAAAACTTCCCAGGACAGCTTGCAGATCCCTACACACAAGACTACCTGCCCCCAGGCTTACAATTAAAAAAGACACAGCACAAAAGGAAAAGTGGATTGGAATGGAGGAGGAAATACTAGGCTGCTGGTTGTGCATTCTTGGGCTGGAGATTAATGGATGGGCCTCAGTTTCCCTGTTCACAGTTGCCATTTCCCAACTGCCTGTCCTTGGTCTCCCTCTTCTTCCTCCCCGACCCATGCAATGCATCCCCCATTCCCCCTTACCCTTCCTATGTAAGAATTTGCGCTCAGAGAATAAGCTTGCCATGAGCGCCTCAGATTCTCATCAAATCAAATTCTCATTTCCATCCTCTTTCCATTTTCACGCAAGGGCCTTCCACTAAGGTCTGTTGAAACGCTTTCGTCGGCTTCTCCTTTCTCCCAAGCACTCACATATTGCCTTTCCCTAGAATGGAATCAAGAAAGGAAAAAAAGTATTATTCTTAGGCCAAAGAGCGGAAGCGGGCTAGAAAGGGAATGGTTCTTCCCTTAATGGGGACGGCTGGAAAGGAGACAAGAATCAAGGGATCCAGAGGCCTTGATGAGAATGTGGGGCAGGAGGGCAGGCAGCGGAGAGTCCTGCTTTCCATAAACGTCTTGAGCCTTTTCCCTTCTGGCAAGGAGTGACAGCCAGAGGAGATGGTGGGCGAGTTGCTCTGCTAATCATAACCTGCAGAGCAGGAGCTTTCATGGAATCATAGAATAGTAGAGTTGGAAGGGGCCTATAAGGCCATCAAGTCCAACCCCCTGCTCAGTGCCCCCTTTCGCCAGCCTGGTTCTCGGGCTATAACTCCCATCAGCTTCAATATCTTTGGGCAGCTTTCACCAACTTGGTGCCCTCCAGATGTTTTGGACTGCAACTCCCATCATCCCTAGCCAGTCTGGAGGGCAGTATGGCCTGAGCTCAGGCTGCTGCACAGCTGCCTTGCCGCTGCTCAGAAGGAGTAGGCCGGGGGGAACGTCTGTGTCCTGCCAGATATTGTTGGACTCCAACCTCCCTTCAGCCCCAGCCAGAATGACCAATGCTCAGGGAACCAAGATGGTGCGGCGTTAACAGGAATGTGTGTGGAGCGCTGTAACTTCCCTCTTATGCGTCAAACGCAGTCCTAGATTAGTCTGCGGATTGTAAAAGTGAGATGCAAGTTGATTACCGGACTTCTCTAGTGAGCTTTACTTCATGCATTTATTGGCAGACAGGAGTCCACAGGTTACAGCAAGAGTGGCTAGTTTCTGTGCAGCTGCTATCGCATGTTGGACAACAATGATAAATGACCTTATATAGGAAATGTTATCCTGATTTTAATTTTGTACTTTTTACTCACTTATGGCTTTATGTACTTTATATGATCTTGTTTACTTGTGCTTTTTTATGTACTGACCTTTGATTGAAATAAATTATTCATTCACCAGGGATGATGGGCCTTGCAGTCCAACGACATGTGAAGGGTCACAGGTTCCCCACCACCGGAACAGGCAGACAAGTGAGGTGGCAGCTGCAGCAGTGGCTGTTGCTTCTCTCAGGTCTGGGTATTGGGCAGCGGTCTGCGGTGAGCCTGGAAGCAAGAACAATGGAAGAAGTCAGGAGTCAGGACCTAAGGGCTAACCAGGAAGCTGGGCCAAAGAATCACAAAAGATAAAGGAGTGCATCAGAGCTCAGGAAGACCTCGTTGCTCAAGCAAGGCTCAACTGGAACAGGAAGCCCTCTTATATGATTTCCTGTCCAGGAGGATCCAATGGCCAGCCTGAGTGGGTGGCGTCACTCCAGGGCCTGAGGGTGCCTCCCTGAGAAGCTGCCCCCTGCAGTTCAGTGTCTCACCACATGGGGCAGCTGTCCACAGACCCAGCAACTCCTGACAGCTCCTTCCTGTTGAGCTTGTCACCCGAAAGAGAGTGAGTGGGAGTCCCGTGATGACAATCAGCAAGACCAGCAAGGCTTCAGGGGTGGTTGGAGGTCAGCAGTGGCTCCTGCCACGGGAGATGCCACGGTCAGCAGTGGCTCCTGCCACGGGAGATGTCTGAGGATGCTGACCTTTAATGACAGGCTTCCACAGTGGTGTAGTGGCAAATTCAGAAGTCCAGGGTCCCTTCATGATAGTCACAGCCACACGCCCTTCTCCACTTTCCTTAGTCTCTCTTGCTCTCCATGTTGTCTTGGAGTCCACACTCCACTACAAACAGATATCCCTAGAAGCCAATCACCACAAAAGGGGAGGCTGTGTGTTAGCTACTAAGAAGAGTCTTCTCAGTGGGCGATTAACCTCCTTTCACTCTGATTGGCTCCAGTGAACGTGAAAGTATAAGGACTCTTCCCAGTGGGCTACCATGCTCCCCTTTCATGCCGATAGGCTCATACATAGGGACCTGGCTGGGACCCCACTCCCAAAAAGTAAGTGGTCTATGACTCTACCCTCATTACCCCTGATGACTACACCCTTGGGCTTGCATGGAGGGTTTGATTTGTTCTGGCTCACAGCAAGCTTCTTCATCCTGAATGGTGTTGCAAACATAGATCCTGCATCTCCAAAGGATGAACTTTGGTGGCATGATCTTGGCGACATAGCTGACACTAAGAATAAAAGGGCATCAAAACTGATGTCCTCTTAATAAGGATCTGATTCCCCACAGTTACCAAAATTGAAGCTGAGCAGCACCATGGAGGGTTGACTAAGCAAACGAATTGCAGAGGTATCAGCATTACCTCTGTGATATGAGAAGGACTCATGTGATATTCTTCACTGTGACCCACTCTTTGGTCTAGACAACAAGAAGCTTCACGATACGCAGATAGTCTACTGAGACTAAGGAGGCTGACAGGCAGGCACACACACATACACACACACCAGACTGCATGTAAGGAAGAAGCCAGGCTGGTGGGTGATGGCTGATGGCAGACAGGTTGTTGGCCCATCCCCTCTAATGCACCAGCCTCCCCTGGAATGACTGGTGGCAAAAACCAGCTCAATTCTACTAGGCCTAGTCTTCACCAGGAATGAAGAATGTTGGCTGTTAGTCATGAACACTGCATGGAATCCCTGTGCTGAGAAGTAGCATGGCATACTGAATGCCAATAAGCAAAATGGGAGAGGGCTGTTGCCTCCACGCCCTGCTTGTGGGACTCTTGGAAGCATCTGACTGATGGTTTGCTCTAGCAGTCCTCTTCTAATGCCCTTATGGAAATTTGACTTTGCAGTGGCTTCACTGGGCCCATGAAGCCCCTGCCCCAATGGCTGGAAACCATGACAAATACATTTTGTTGGACAACCAGAATTTCGGGGTGGGGATGGGTTGGGTACATTCCAGTTGGCAACCCCTTGCCTCCCAAACCTGACTTATTTGTTTCCTTGCGTCAAATTTCAGGTGAAGGATGGCAGTTTCTTCTACTTTAGCACCATCAGTCCACCCTGCTGCCATGCTCGGCACCCCACGACAACTCATTAAGATGCTGGAACCCAGTAGTGCAAAAGTGGCTACTGTTCTTTGGGGTGAGCCCAAGCCACGCATTTGCCTTAGCATGGCGGGAGACAATATTTGGCAGTTGTTGATTCAGAACTGTTAACTGTATTAATCACGTAACAAACATTCCCCCGGCCCTGCCAGCTCTCGTAAATCCATCTAGCATGCAAACCTCCCATCGTAAACACATTCAGAAACACTTAAGCAATTCCTGCGACTGGAAAGATGAGCACGAATTTCCCTTCACATGCCTCTGCAGCTGAGGAAACCGGGCAGCAGCAGTGAGTGAGAAGAGAACAATGTGAGGGAAGGAATGAACAATCTCCTTGACCTGTGTGGTTTCCTTTTTTGCTCTGAATGAGCTAAAAGTTCCTACCTTCTAAAGGCCTGAGAACAGAACCCAGGGAGCACTCTGGACTCTGAAGTCACACAATAAAGTTCTTGAAGTTGATCCTTAGAGGATCTGGCCCTGGAGTCTACCTGGATGGGAGAACACCTGAGAGCAATATGGAAGCCACTCCAGGCTCCCAAAATGACCTTGGGGTTTAACATCCCCTCTTTGGGGACTTGGAGGAGGAATAGGGGAGAGAACGAATTTCCCACACAGCCAATAATGTAGGAGCCTTGGCTACTCCAGAAGCTCCTACACAGGAGAAAGTCACTTTTCCAATATCTCTCCAACTTGAGGGGGGCTGTGGGCACACTAGTTGCTTCAAAATCAGCCAGAATGGTTTTTCCGGCTGTGTTTTGAAGTGACTCTGCTCTCTGCTGGCCACACTTCCCTTCCCCATTGCTAACTTCAGACCTTTCAGGACCGCCCACAGCAAAGAGTTAGGCCAATCACTGTCTCTGCCTGAGCCTGCAGCTCTATTGGCCACACCTGGAAGGCAAAAGGGTTGAACTACCAATCAGTTGCGAAATCTGCCTGAAGCTGAATTTAAAAATAAAAATGCACTGGAGCTGATCCAACTGTGGATTTAGAGTAAAAAAGGATGGAGTTTGACTAGCTTTGTGTGCCCCTGTTTTCAGAAAAGAGAGTTGGAGACACACTGGAACTGGCACAACAGTAGCTGTGTCTCTACCCCAGGTCAAATTGCCATCTTGCTGGGATTAGTCCAAGTAGAACCACTTCCTGCTGAATGCCAAGGGAGCTTGCATTTGGTGCTAAATTCCAACAGTACAGGATGCAAGCCCACTGGTATTGGTTCCCATGTGGAGCCAGTCCCTGCCAAAAGCAGCAGGACTGCATTTGGCAGGGATTGCCTCCACTCGTGGCCTCTGATAGGCAGCTTGGGAGTGGAACCAATCCCACTGAAGCTTGCATTTGGTGCACCAAATGAAAGCCTTATGACCAAGGAACAATTGGGAGCTCATAGCTTTGAGGGTGTTCCTGATAGTTCCTTTGCAACGGGCTTTATTTGGCGCTGCATAAATTCAGCTCGGAATGCAACCTCTGCTGCTTTCCAGGACCAAAGCGGTTCTCCACAAAGGATGGAAAGAGCTGTCAGTTTCGGTTCTCTCCGTTTCTCGTTTTTCCAGTCTTAAATTCAGTTCTCCATATTTCTGCAACTTGTGAATTTTTTTTAAAAAAAGGCTTCATGAAAATTCTCCAGCATTTTAGTGCAAATTTCACTAAATTTGCATTTTAGTGCAATTTTCTCATAAACACACGTTGTAGGCAGTTTTGACTAAAGTACACATTTTTGCAAGCCATTTCTGATCACATAATGCATTTTTGCATGTTATTTTCACTCATATTTTCCTAATTTCTTTGCACACTTTCCTGATATATCCATTTTTGTAAACATTGTAAACATTGGTGGCTGGCAAACTGCAGCGCAAAATTCAAATAAGTGCGAATTTCAAAGGACGGCTGGGTTTCGGTTCTCATATTGTTTCAAAAAGTGTGAATTTGATAGGTTTGGCTTGAAATGTGAACTGAATTGAAATTCTTCCCCATCCCTATTCTCCACCCCTGATCTTGAACCTCTCTCTCTCCTCCTCTTTCCAACTTTATTTTGGAAACCTGATGCAATTTGGGAAGAGGGATGCATGGCCAAATGGTTGCAAGGAGACCTCTCATGAGCACCAGGTAGGCTGGGGCAAATGCCAGGAAGGTCACTGGCTTCTGTCTGTCTTTCACATTTTGACTAGGACAGCCAGCATGTGGCAAGTGAAGTATTTGGCAAAAGATGCAAGCCACCTGCCAACTTTTTCTTTTTTTAAATAAAAGCTTTTTAGATTGTTTTCAGCATTAACAATAACAGATATAAACTTGTGTGGCTTGACACATTTTAAGGATTCGGTTCAAGAAACACTGACATAGGTTGCTTTCATTCTTTCCAGGTAAGGTAGGAATATTTGAAGACCAAACATGTCACTACTCTTCAACCCAGTAAGTCCCTCCAAAATGAACCATGAGAAATGGGAGGAGAAAATTCACTGAATTCATTTGTAGCTCATTTAATGAAATTTGTAGCTCATGGACCTACAAAGTCATGTTCAGCATTAACAGCTCTAATTTGCTTTGAGTTTTTCTAATAAAGCAACTTGCCATATTAAATTGAACCATTTTTGTGTTGTGCGTTCTTCACTGGATTTCCAGTAGGGCTCTGCACAGCTTCCCCTGCCTGATCTGGGGGCCTTGTGGGGAAGGCACTTGCAAAGGATCTGTAGCCCACATGATTGAATCCTCTGCTCAGCAGCTGATAAGTGGAAAATTCAATCTTGCTGGGGTCTGCTTTCCCAGTGTGTTTCCTGCAGGGAACCCACTGCCAAAGCAGACCCCTACAGTCTTCTCCCTGACAGCCTCAGGTTTCTCTGGGCAGTCCGACCTCAGGCAATCTGGAGCTGTCTTGACCCAATTTGGCTGAAACCTGGGTCCCTCTGAATTGTTCCAATACAGTTTGGAATTCAGGCTTCAGCTGAATCCAGTGCACAGCCTAATTTCCAGTACCTAGGTATTATTTGTCAGGCATCTGCTAGCTGCCTGCCATCTTTATTTCCCCGAATGCCTCTGAGCCCTGTTGCATAGGATGTAGTGACATTACGGGGAAACAAAGATACTGGGTGGCTACAACTTTGGCCAGTACTTTGCTTTGCACTATGCGGGATGGTCTAGAAAGAAAGAAAGAGGGATGTCAGCAAGGCTGGCCCAAGAATAAATAGCATCCTGGGCAAGAAGTCCTTTTTTGTGCCCAACTCCCTGTGGTCATCTTGACAGAGTCACCCAGAAGGTTTATGGGGCCTGGTGCAGATGTGATATTGGGGGGCCTGCTGCTGCAGAAGGACTCATGCATGTGTGTACAAAGCTAGGGGACACGTGCGAGAGTTATTGCATCCATGGACAACATTAAGAATTCTTACCTGCAGCTCCCCCTTGCCCTGGGATCCCGCAGAAGGATAGATGGGCTTCATTCTTTTCTTACATGAGGATAAGGGAATAGGGATTGGGTTGTGCTTCTTCTGAGTACCTCCTGCAAAATCCAAACCCCTTCTAGCAGAGCATTTTTCTGCTTCCTAGGCTTAGTCTCACAGGTCTTTTGGTTGTGGCCTGCTGCTGGCCTTCTCCATTGCTTGCCCAGGAAGGAGTGCTCCCTTAAGGCCTAGCCTCACACCACTCCTACACCTTTCCCTGCAGTAACTGCCACAGAAAATTACTCTCCAGTGGCACCTTGCCTGGAAATCTTAGGTGGTGTTCACTCACTCACTTACTGTTTGAACTCTTTCTCTGACAAGAACAGGCCAATGTCTCTGCCTCAGAATCCCTCCTTAAAGCCTTCCCTGTTCCTTCTCTCCTTACAGCAAACTGTAACTTGAGATACTTGGCCTGGGCCAGTCATAAGCCTGCCTGACCAATTTTATCAATATTGCTGTAAAAATATAAAGAAAGATGTTTCCTTACTGGGATTGGTTTAGACTCCCTTACAGTTGGGCTGCAGGCCTAGCTAATAAGCAGGCCCCTCCCTTCTAGCCACCCAAGAATACATTTTATGGCCAGCTTAAGCCTCAAATTGGCATCTCTTCTGTTTCATACACAACTATGTAAAATATTTACTCCATCATGGCCAGGGAGAGGTTCCATTGTGTCATAATTACATGTTAAGATTGTGTCATCTTACGCTCTAACATACCATTTCCTCTTTTTATGAAAATGTTAAACAAAATACCAAGAATTCTGGTGAGCAATGTGACAGGGTCAGCACACAGGAACTGAGGTAGAAGGTCCCTTGCTTTGTGGGGGCCTGGGGCAAAGTGCCCCAGTGCCCCCTCCCGACAGTCATGCAGCTTTGCAGTGTTACCAAGTAGTATTGCTTGTGCAGGATTGCAAAACACAGCAGTTTAACAGGCCCAGGTTTTCCCCCAGCAATGTCTATGAAAAGGGCCCGGAGCAAGCTACCTCTTATTTGCTGCTCTGCTTTCAGTGAACTTGTGCTCCAGTTCTAGGATCCCAATGAAGCCTCTATCATGTGTTTTGGGTGACTCTAAAAGGATGACCTTCATGGAGTGTAAGCCTATATTCTGTATTATGTTCAGCACATACACAAAATGGCTCCTGCTGCAAGCCCTCCTCTCTGAGCTCCAACACTCCCTCTTCAGCTACTAGACATAGTAGGGTTGCCAGGCCCAGCCTCCAACAGGTCTTCTGTATCTTTAAAAGTTGTGCAGGGGGAAGGGAGAATTCCACCTTGGGGTTTTTCTCATTAGAGTGTTGCAAGAACACCTGCACTTGGCTGACTTTCTCTTCTCCTAAACATACAGGATCAGTCTCAGGCCATGAACCTGGCAACCCTAAGACATAGGCCCTCTGTTGGAGTGGTCTAACTAGTCTTAAAGGGATGGTATCACCTTGTACTACAATCTCCTAGGCTGTAGCTTCTTCTTCAGCCTTCTTCCCTTGGGTTTTTTTTTTACTTTGAAAGTTATCGTTGCCCAGAAATATAGAACTGCAGCAACCATGTGACCAAGCCTAGCAACTGCCTTTTATGAAAACAGTTTTGTAGCACAAGTGAGGCTGGTACCACCATACCACCTATCGCCGTGGAGTATATATAAGTGTCTTGTACACAATGGAAATTGAAAAAGAAAGGACTTTAAAGCTAATTGAAGGAAGATCATTTTTGTCGTTGGTACCCAGACAGCCAGTAGAACCTTGAAAAAAAGTTACAGACATTTGCTTTTTGCTACGTTAGTTCACTTCACATAGCACATTCAAAAAACGCAGCTACTGAGCTCATCTTGGTGCCCTTCTCAGCTCGGGAGCCGGGGCCACTGACCCACTCACTGACCCACTCACTGACCCATTCAGCCAGCCCTGGGTGTCAATGACCCCCTTCCATTAGTCCCTTACCCATTCTGTCCTATCTTTCTATGAATTTTTCCAATAGGGGAGAAGAGGGAGGGGGCTCTTTTCCTCTTAACTCCATCTAGATGTCCTGCTCTATATTACAGGCTAATGCTTCTGTGAGTACTTTCTTGATTAAGCTAAAGCCATGTTTAGCCGCGAGCTTAGCAGGCAGGGGGAAATCCATGTGAAACTCTATCAATCTCAGGGAGCTTAACAGGTTAGAAAAATGTTTGGACAAAAGGAGAAAGCAATAATAATAATAATAGAATGCATCTGGCTTGATAAGCAAGCCTGCCAATTTATAAATTTATACAGACGTCTGGAATCTGTAACGTCAGGGTTTCTGGAGCCCTGGGTAATAATCAGTTACTTCATTCTTCCGACAAGAAATGTGCAGTAACCTTCAGAAGGCAAGAAGGACTCTTGATCAAAGATGTCTCAAATCAAGGGCTGGGTCGGGCCTAGAACATGAATGTGTCACCTAAACAGCCTCACATGGAGGCGAGACCAAAATGGGACTCAATGTGCAAAAGCCCCCAGAAAGTCAGCTTTCTGATTCACAGTTCTCCCTTGCATATAAACTAAAGCACAGGTGGGGAGCCTTTCTCAGTCTGAGGGCCATGTTCCCTCTTGGGCACCCTCCTGGAGGCCGCATGGCAGTGGTGGGCAGGGCCAGAGGCAAAAAGGAGTGGAACAATGGACGTGACTCTCTCACACATACATATTCATGTGAGTCTGCGGGAATGTTTCTGGTGAGGAATGGTGGCAGAGTAAAGCACATGGAAAGCAGGGAGCGGGTGAATTTCTCACAAACAATGAGAAGAATGATATCGATACTGTTTGCCTCATATTGGCTGCCGATTAGCTAAGTTCAAGGTGCTGGTTCTGATGACTAAAGCCCTCTATAGCTTGCTACCAGGATATCTGAACGATCCTCTCACACTTTATACAACCAGTCGATCACTGCACTCTGCAGGTGAGGGCTTCCCATCTTATCAGGAGGTCCGTTCCTCACAACATAGGAAGTGGACCTTTAGTGCTGTGGCACCAACACTTTGGAATTCCCTCCCTTTTAATATTAGAAAAGCACCATCTCTGATGTCCTTTTGGTGGCTCCTGAAGACCTTCCTCTTTCAACAAGACTTTTCCATAAAAGGCCTTTATCCCAGTCTGCATCTGGAAGGAAGGGCAGAATCATCATCATCATCTCAGGTTCTAAAAATGCTAGAAACTTACTTTTTAAAAAAAATGAAAGCTGGGAATCGAGGGTGGGTGGGTATGGTCCATTCTGGGGCCTCTGAAGAAGGCCTTTGCAGGCTCCAGTTTGGCAACTTCTGATATAGAGGAAAGGCTGTAGCTCACTGGTAGAGCACATGCTTTGCATGCAGAAGGTCCCAGGTTCAGTCCTCAGCATCTTCAAGTAGGCCTGGGAGAGACCCTTGACTGAGGCCATGGAGAGCCCACTACCAGCTGATGTCAATGATACCAAGCTAGACAGGACCAGTGGTCTGACTCAGTGTCAGGCAGTGTTACTATGTTCCTATCCAGAGCTTGGAAAAGTTACTTTTTTGAACTACAACTCCCATCAGCCCCAGCCAGCATGGCCACTGGATTGGGCTGATGGGAGTTGTAGTTCCAAAAGGTAACTTTTCCAAGCTCTGTTCCTATCACATGGTGGCACTGGCACTTGCAGCATGCATGAGCCAAAAAGTGCACCCCAACAACTTTGGAAGTGAACTCCAGGTGTCAAGGTTCATGCACACCAGAAGCCGTTGTCTCTAGCCTAGCTTTGTTCAGAGAACATTAATGGCTACCACATGCCACTGAGATGTTGGGGCTTGCCAAATCTGTCTTGTTCTCCCTTTCCTGCCTTGTTCCCTGTCCACCTTTAAGAATGGATGGAAACAAGCCCTAATAATTGGATTCGTAGCTAATGCACGCGGGCTGCCCTGTCACTACTTCCACTTGCTCCCCAATGACTAGCAATGCAGTCCAGATGTGCGCTGATTAAAGGCTGACTGGAGATGGTGGGACGTTGGGCTAAGGGCAACACCCTGGACTTGATAAACAATGCTTTCTTTTCGGACTCGTTGTGCAATGAGAAATGGGAAGCAGCTGCTTTTGGGGTGGGCTGGGGGATGATTCTAGCTTTATTTACAAGCAACATGGAAAATGGGAAATTTTATCCTGGCCAGCTTGAACAATGATGGATGCTTCGGTATGTACAGATGGAAAGGTAATGTGTATGACTAGGGATGGACAAATCTGTTACTTTTGGTTTCTCTCTCTTTCTCAGTTTTCCAATCGTAAGTCCAGTTCCCCACATTTCCACATTGATTTATGATTTTTTTTTAAAAAAAACAACTTAATGACAATTCAACCACATTTTAGTGTCAATTTTTCCAAATATGCACATGTGTCTATGCAATTTTGCCTAATATGCAGTTTTGCAAAGCAGTTTTTCTCCAATATAACACACTGCTGTATGTTACTTTCACCAATTTATGCATTTTAATGCACACTTCATACTAGTAGAGGCATATTTGCACTCATTACCTGGCTGGAGAACTGCACCACAAAAGCCAGAGGAGTGCAGATTTCGAAGGATGACTGTGCTTTGGTTCTCATATTGTTCTGGAAAGTGCAGATTAAGCCGATTCACACTTAAATGCAAATTGAATAGATTTCCTACCCCTTCACTATGCGTGACCATTGGACAAGAAGAGGGCAGGGATGGGGACCCTGAAGCCCTCCAGACTATAGCTCCCATCAACCCCAGCCAGCATCGCCAGTGGCCAGGGAACAAGGGAGTCACAGTCCAGCAACATCTGGGGGGCTTTTAAATACCCCACCCTTGCCTGAACAGCTGATTAAGGATCCATTTCATCAAGCATCACGTTTCCAACTGTGTCAGCAAGTGCCTTCTGTAACATGCTTTGTCTCCCTCCAGGGGTGGCTGATGGCTCCATGTCACTGGGGCAGTGGAATCCACTCTGGTTTTAGTCCAAACTTTCAACTAAAATGCAGAGCAGATTCGTTGCCCTGCTGACATTGGAGCCATCAGCCACCACTATCTCCCTCCAACACTATGCATTTAGAGAAACAACATCCTTCACAAATGACCCTGTGAGGATCCAGGCTCTGACCCTATAGGGCCTGATGGTCTGGGAGATTCCTCTGGGAGTTCCTGCCCCACAGCCTAGGGTTGCCAGGTTCAGGGCCTGAGACTAATCCTGTATCTTTAGGAGAAGAGAAAGTCAGCCAAGTGCAGGTGTTCTTGTAACCCTGTAATGGGAAAAACCACAAGGTGGAATTCTCCCTTTCCCCTGCACAACTTTTAAAGATACAGAAGACCTCTTGGTTGCCAGGCCCAGCCTCCCAGAGGTCTTCTGGCATTTTACATAGGATTTCGAAGAAGTGTACATAACAAGAAATGATACAGAGACCAAAACAATTAAAAAAGCAAAACAAAACAAAACAAAGCACTCTCTTAAAAAGCCTGTTGGAATAAGAAAGTCTTTCTCATGCACCTGGAGTTCAGCAAGGAGGGTGCCTGTCTAATCTCAGCTGGGAGGGAGTTCCACAGGCTTGGGCCCATAACACCAAATGCAGGGCTTCCAGTAGTTGCGAGGCATGCATCTCAGCAGTGGCGGCTGGTGGCTCCATGTCAGAAAGCCCAAACTTTCAAGGAGCTGTCCAAGGTGCTTCACAAGGTGCTTTTCCTTGAAAGTTGGGACTAAAACCAGGAGTGGATTCCACTGCTCCACTGACATGGACCCACCAGCTGTCACTGCATTTCAGCTGGGGAGACTACCAATTTTACTGCTACTTACTGCCATTATTGCAGCTGCTGTTGTTACTAGATGATGATGGTGGTGGTGGTGGTGATGGTGATGATAGACCACTCAGTGCCAAAATAGACTTCTAAGTGGTTTACAAAGTTTAAAAACCCATTACACGGGCATTAAAATATCAGCATTCATAATTATCAATGTGCATGATGCTTCAAAAGCATAGAGAAAGGGATGGATCCAGTGCATTGCTGATGCGCATAGTGTCAGTGTGCAATGGAATGCCATGTGGTAGGTTCAGACCTACCACTCTCCTGCCCTGAGAAGGAGACTTCCAGTTGCATGGCCAATCTCTCTTCCCACTTTGAATCACCCCAGTAGTGTAGTGGCAAATTCAGAAGTGCAGGGTCCCTTCATGATAGTCACAACCACACCCCTCCCTGTTTTTTGTTGCTGGGTTGAGAATGAGATCCTTGTTAATGCCTTCTCCCACAACAACAGGCATCCCTAGGAGCCAATAAGCATAAAAGCGGAGAGTGTTAGCTACTGAAAAGAGTCTTCTCAGTGGCTGACCCATCTCCTTTCACTCCTGTTGGCTCCAATCAGCAACAAAGGACAAGGAAGCATGTTAGAAGACTCTTCTCAGTGGCTAACACACTCCCCTTTCATGCTGATTGGCTCATAGGATGCTGAAGACATAGGGACCCTGCTCCCCAAAAAGTAAGGGGTCTAAGACCCCCTGAGATCCTGGATGACTACACCACTAAACTCCCCACCCCTTAGTTTAATTTATCCTGTACAGTTTGACATCTAGAGAAGCTCCCCAAAGAAGGTGATTGGGGGCAGGGGGGAAGTGCTGTATCAGAGATGAGCTTGCCAATGTCAAAGCAAAAAGGAACTTTACCACACAGCTAAGGTCTTGTGCCTTTTGCTTCACAGCTCAGATCTTTTTGAAGCTGACTGGCATGCTGCCAACAGAGCTCATGTCTTCTGAAATTTAGCTGGCATCGCTGAAGACAGCATAGATCTTTTTCAAGCTAGCTAAGTACCACTTTGCAACAGAGCTCAGTTTTGTTTTGTTTTTTAAAAAAGGTTTTAATTAGCCCCAAGCAAAGGAGCGCAGGCCTTCCAAAATAAAATATGCACTTTGCAACACAGCTGGACTCTTTGGAAAGGTAAGAAGAAGCAATGCTCAGAAGACCCCTGGTTGTTTGGGACCTAAATTCTGTGGCAACACGTTTTGCTTTCACCTAGCAAGTTCACCTTTTGAACTGTTTTAATTGCCAATATAATTGTTTGGTGAACTTCAAAGGGAGTCAAAGTCAGGACCTTTAATTGTGCCTGGAAGCCAGAATAGGATTTGTGTTTGGACCTCTTGAAATAGCCACATTGCTACCTTCCTTCCTTATTTGTGAAACGGAGTTTTTCAAGTGAACTGCCCCAAATTTCAACCTGGGGAAATGCCAGAATCCCGGCCCTCCTCCAACATTTGAGTCACATTTAAGGGTTAACTTCTAGGATGGCTCAAACAGCTCAATACCTTTTTTAAGCCCAGCAGTCCCGTAATGAGCAAGCGACTCTTGCACATGAGGAAAGAATGAACTTGCTTGCTCTAAGGAAATCAAGGTGGTTAAATAAATACCGACCCCCTCCTTTAAACCTGACAAAACCAGGAGGAGCTTTTAATCATCATTGTAATAAAAAAAAGTTTGCAGAAAATGTCAGAAAGTATCTCTCTCTTTCTTTGTATATATTTCCTACAAGGTTACTTACAGGTGATTGCACTTTGATAATCTGAACTTTATTTGGTTTCCCCGGCAATTATGGCTTTTTTAAAAAAAAGCTTAGGCTGCATGTTCATCCAGGCCAACACTGTCATCTTGGCAATTAAAACAGAAAGGAGCCAACTTCCAAGGGTCCCTTGACTACGTCAGCCAAGACACCGTCAGATGCAAAAGAGTAGTGGAGGTGCTTAAGAACAGGGGTTGTCCAAGCCTCCGTGGCAGTTCCCAGCAGGAAAGAAAGGGTTAAGGTGCCCTTTGCTTGCGCCTCCAAGCAAGTAGCTGAGAGCATCGTAACGTTTCGTGTGGTTCTGGAATGAACATAGAGATTATTGACCCTGAACAGCTGGCTTAGAGTTGCTGTTGTACAAATCTATGGTGCAACCACACTCCGAGTACTGTGTACAATTCTGGAGGCTTCCTCTCAAAAAGGATACTGTAGAGCTGGGAAAGGGTTCAGAAAAGGGCATCCAAAATGATCAAGGGGATGGAACAACTCCCCTATGAGGAAAGGTTGCAGCATTTGGGGCTTTTAGTTTTAGAGAAAAAGGTGAGCAAGAAAGTGGATAGCTAAAAGTTTTTCTCCCTCTCTCATAACATTAGAACTCGTGGACATCCAATGAAGTTGAATGCTGGAAGATTCAGGACAGACAAAAGAAAGTCCTTCTTCATGCAGTGCAGAGTTAAACTCCAGAATGGGCTCCCACAAGAGGCAGTGATGGCCACCAACGTGGATGGCTTCAAAAGAGGATTAGACAAATTCATGGAGGAGAAGGCTCTCAATGGCTACTAGCCATAATGGCTATGCTCTGCCTTCACTGTCAGAGACAGTGTGCCTCTGAATGCTGATTGCTCCCATAGGAGGGGAGAGTGCTACTCTTGACCTAATGTTCTGCTTGCAGGCTTCCCTTTGGGGCAGCTGGTTGGTTACTGAGAACATCCATCTGGTTGGATGGCCTTATGTAATGTAAATGCACTGCCTTCAAGTCAATTCCGACTTATGGCGATCCTATGGATAGGGTTTTCATGAGGCTGAGAGGCAGTGACTGGCCCAAGGTCACCCAGTGAGCTTCATGGCTGTGTGGGGATTCGAAGCCTGGTCTCCCAGGTCGTAGTCCAGCACTCTAACCACTACTCCACACTGGCACTCCTTATAGGCCCCTTCCAACTCTACTCGTCTATGATTCTATTATTCTTTGAATCATTGGTACCTGCCTCCCTCTCTCTGCTGTGGTGTGGTTAAAGTGGTCACTTAGGGGCTGACTAGGAACTTTTGGCCAGCCCGCCTTGCTTTGCCAGCTGGGTTTGGGTTTTTTTGCCTATTCCACGCTATGCTTTCTGGGATGGTGTTTGGCTTAGCACGGGCGTTTTGGTTAACAGGTTAATCTGGTCCTGTTTGGCTTGTTTAACATGTGGATTTGGTCACTTTGGCAGGGAAGTGTAGGAAGGAAAAATGGGTAAAGGCAGCGAGGTGACACCTTTAGGCACCTTTGGGGGTGATTGGCAGCCCCAAAGGAGGTCTAAAACTCTGGGCTATAGGACCCAAGGGCAGGATACAGGCTGCCTTTGGGACCAACATACCTCATCCACTTGGAGTTTTGGGGCCCCAGCGATGGTGACATAAATGGGCTTCCCTTTGTGCCTTCAGGATGAGGGCTGGGCAGGGGTCGGCAGAATGGGTTACTTTTGCCACAGTAGAGGCTGGCCTCCCTAACAGCTGCAGGCAGGCTTTACCTGCTGTCATCATACAGTTCCTGCCCTTTGGTTTCTCCTCTGCAGGTTCATTCTTCTAAAGCGTAATTTAATTTAATAAAGTGGCCCATTAGTTCAAACCAGCTGTTTTGTGCCTGTATCTAATTTCAGCCCTTAACCGCAAGATGCAAACCGAGATGCAGCCTTCTTTCAAAATTCGCACTTATCTGAATTGTTCAGTGCAGTTCTCCCACCGAATAACACACGTACCAGAACGAAAATAACAGCAATGCATTACGGTCTGCGAAACAGCTTTGCAAAAATGAGCAATTTGGAAGAAATCTGCACCCAAATGATGACGAATTTTCATGAGGAAAAAGAATCGCAAAGTGATGTGGAAATGTGAAGAACTGAAATTAAGGCTGGAAAAATGAGGAAATGAGAAAAACCAAAGACAACAGTTTCACCTATCCCATCAGCTTGTCACAGTCTTCTCTACATCCCCTTTTACCCAGGCATTTTGATAGCTGAAGGGGACTGTTTCTCGAGGTCACAGGATGAAAGAAGAATGTTTCTAACTGGAACTGCTTTTTAGAATGTTTTAAACTATTCTTAGGATGCTTTTCTTGTTGTTTTGTCGATGTGTTTGCCACCCTGGGCTCCTTCGGGAAGAAGGGTGGGATATAAATTCAAGAAATAATAAGTAATTAGTAATTATAGGTAATAACAAATAATAATAACATAGGTGACATAGGTTGCAACAAAAGAGAAGTGGCAGCAATGGAAAGGGTGAAGGGGGGTGAATAGTTTTACCTCTCCCCTCCATTGTCCGTGAATTTCCCCCAAAATTCAGCTTCAACTGGTTGAACTTTTGGTCTGCTATAAGTGGAAGGCCACTTCACATAGATGTTTGAAATTGCATTGTTGGGATGGATTTTCAAATTATGATGGAACCCACTGTTTAAACATGGGGTTGTAGTCAACTAAGTCCTACTCAGAGTAGGCCCATTGAAATTAATGGACCTAAGTTACTCCTGTTTCTTAACTTCAGTGGATCTACTCTGAGTAGGACTAGCATGGAATACCACCCATGACCTTCAAACCAACGTGCTTTCCCTGCTAGTGATGATGGCCAGCAAATTTCTCTTGCAGTTCCTTCAGGCTGAGGCAGGATATGCCCTGTTCCCCCTTTTTTCCATGCCAGCAGAATAGAGCATTTGAAAACGCTTGGAAATGCATGGAGGGATCTGATGCGAATGGTCTACCTCCAAGGGTTAATGGAGGCCTGTGCTTCTCCTCAAGTGGTTCACCATTGCCTCTTGGGTCAACAATAAATCTACTTGCAAAAGTGCATTTCAGCTTTGAAACCCTTGTGACCTCAGTGGAAGGACTGCCGTGTGTGTGTGTGTGGGGACACATTCATAATAAAACTAAAGTTTCCCCCTTTTATGTGGGGAATAAAGCACAATCCTCTTTTATTATCTTGCCTAGAGGCAAACTCTCTTGGCCTGACAAATCTGGTTTTTCCCAAGCAGGAGATGTCCTGTTCCCCAGTCACTAAGGTATATGAGACACATGTTCTCACCTCATCTGATTGCTTTTCCTCCCTTAGCCTTGCCAGATTACATGTGTTATGAATTCTACAAGATGCTTCAACCAAAGGCAAGTTCAGGAGTGCACGGCTGCCTCCCCGTTAATCTTTTCTTTTTTGCTGTGAGGCTATAAGGCTTAAGGCTCTCCTGATAGGGAATGGACAGCCCTGGAGGTAATCGGATTCCTTTTTTTTTTCCCTCCCAAAGCAATGGAGAGCACAAGGCTAGCTCTGCAATGGTGTTTGCGCATTAAGCTCCTTTGGGCTCAATCCACTGGAAACTCTTCTTCATGAGCCAAGCAATGAATTCTATCATAGCACTTGAGTCCTGGCAGCAAAGCAAGGATAAATTAGAGAGCATTCCATAAAGTACACCTTTGAACTTGACAATTTCAAATGACTCACTTGAAGCCTCTGAAAAGGAAGGGGTGATGTTAACTCCTACAGCTATCACAGTTGGGAAGGTTGATTGGAAACTGCCTTTCCCAACATCAGTTTATTCGCCCACGTGGTCCAGCATTATCTCAAGTAAAGATTTTCTTATCACCACTAGCTGAAACCCCTTTAACTGGAGATGCCAGGGACTGAGCATGGGACCTTCAGGATGAAAAGCATGTGCTCTCCCACTCAGTTATGGACCTTGTTCAAAGATCCAACTGCCTTCCTAGCCAGTTTCCTGCTTTTAATGTGTGTGTGTGTATGTATAATGCTTTGCACTACTCAAATGCTTAATTAACCACCACCACTACTGCTACAGCCACAAGACAAGTCTTCCAACCACTTCCAGGCCATGCACTTGTGGTTGAAGAGCTTCTCCTCTGGTTGTAAAACAGCCACAAATAATATTGCCCCCACACCCAAAGGGAAGATTCGGGACACAAACATGGATTTGTGTTATATTTATTTAAATATAACAAAATTTGGAGAACCTGCGGGCCAAACCAACCATATTTTACTAAATTCAAGCTGTCTGGGCAGGTGAAGTTCAATCTAACTCTGGTGGGAACCATCCTCACAATCCCCCTGGGCATGTGACCAGCTGTAGGCTGTGGCTTCCCAGCCAAGGAGAAGGTGGAGGAAATATGCCCTTGCTAAGTGAGCCTTGGGTGTATACCCAGCCCATGCACGCAGGCGTTGCTGTGCTAGCATTCACCCAAAATGTGCAAGCAAGGCCTCAAGGAGCATCCCCCAGTTTCCCTCAGGCTGAAAGCACCGGGAAATCCCTAGAGGGGGCCCCTGTCCCATAATGCCTCAGTATACCCAGAGCTTAGAATAGTTACTTTTTTAAACTACAACTCCCATCAGCCCCAGCCAGCATGGCCACTGGAGTGGGCTGATGGGAGTTGTAGTTCAAAAAAGTAACTTTTCCAAGCTCTGAGTATACCTAATTTTACCTCTCAACCTGTTCTTCTGCCTGGGCTCAGTGCCAACAGGCAAGCAACCACACCACTCCAAGAGTCAAATGAATTAAGCCCTGCAGTATGGAGTAGGCAAAACAAGAGGGATGCCGAATGCCGCCCCCCAAATTCCTACTTAGCCCCTAAAAGGTGGCTGGCTAAGCTCATACTGAAAGGGCAGGAAGGTGGGTGCAGCCAAGACGTGATGAGGAAGAGTTAGGGGTGGAGCTGTGTCTTCAACCCAGCCCCCAGCCCTGCCTAATTGGCCAACCATGGCCAGGTGACCTCCCACTTCCTGTGGGCCAAACCACCTTTGAAAGGAGGGGGTGAAAGCCAATGTACCTCCACATACAGCAGGAATGATGTTTCCAGGGCGTATAATGATTTTCCAGGGTGTATAACACCTCATGATCCAGAAGATCAACAGAAGCTGAAGGGAGCAGAGGACAAAACTGTCCCTTGTCCCAGAACAACACAACCAATTAGCAAGCCCTGCACTGAAGCAGGTTAAACATATAATTGCTTGTGCAATCCTAACTATGTCTACTGAGAATAAGTCCTACTGAATTCAGTGGGATTTACTCCCGGGTAAATGTATTAGCATTGCAGCCTTACTCATGTCGACGATTGTATCTGCAAATCTTGCAAAATGTTATCTATATGAATTTCCCCAAAACCCAGCCATCTTTTTGTACTAGGGGAAAAAATCAGCTTTGTCAGGGAAAATTAAACCTCTACTCCTCACGATTACAAAAAAGTCTGCAATCTACCAATAGCCCCCAGCAAATACACAGAAACGTCAGGTGTATTTTCCCCCCCAATTTTGGCAGGTCACCGAGCACCTAATGTGTTATCATGAAAATCTCAGAACATGCAGTTCGAGATCAAATTAAAAACAGACCCAACCAGAGTAAGTTCCCTCTACAAGAAAAGGCGCCTGTCATAGGAAAGCTGGTTCCATGCCAGGTCTGTTTTTTTAGCTTTGGTGGCCTGCATGGGAGGCAGAAAGCAAAGTCCCCAAGTGGGTTATTGAAAGGGCAAAGCACCACTTGATTCTCTGAAAGACGAGAGTGAAATGAGACCCTCCCTGTTAATGATCAAAATATGAAGATATGGAAAAAAATCCATTTTGCCACTTTACGGTGACCACCAGTTCCTCTCCTGATAGAGGCTCTATATCAGTGCCAGCTGGTGACTCCCTGTCACTGGGGCACTGGAGTCAAGTCTGGGTTTCAGTCTGAACTTTCAAGGAGCTGTCCAAGGTGCTTTCAGCACCTTGAAAGTCCAGACGAAAACCTGGAGTTGATTCTACTGCCCCTCTGACATGGAGCCACCCACTGCTGCTGCTTTATATATCATGTCAGATGTGGGGCAGGGAAACACAGGACTCCCTGCCGAAAGCAGGAATTGCAGGGGTTTGTGCTCCTTTGCAAGTACTGATGTGATCACTGGCACTTGTAAAGGCTAGGAATGGGAAGAAATTCATTTCAGGTGCTCTACATTTAAAGCTGCATTATACCACTTTAAACAGCCATGGCTTTCCCCCCCCAAATCCTGAGCACTGCAGGTTGTTAAGGGTGCCAGGAGTTTCCAGGAGCCCCCTCCTATTCCCCTCACAGAGCTACAATTTCCTGAGTGGTTTCACAGTCAATCCCCAGGGAACAAACTACAATTCCCCAGATTCTTTGGGGGAAGCCATGACTGTTTAAAGTGGTATGATACGGCTTTAAACACACAGTGCAGATGCAGCCTCTGTTTGAATTTAAAGGCAAACTTACCTAATGTGCACTTTCCAAAACAATATACGAACTGAAACACAGCGATCCTTTGAAATTTGCACTTCTCCACATTTTGCAATGCACTTCTCCAGCCAAGTAACACGTGCAACAGTGCACCTACTAGGGTAACGCTGTTAGTGAAAATAACACACATACATGTATGAAATTAGAGGAAATTGCTTGGGGAAAATGTGCATATTAGGGGAAATTGGATACAAACATGTATACTAGGAGAAATTCACACTAAAAGATCGATGAATTTTCATGACGACTGACTGAATTTTCATCATGATGATTTTCATTTTAAAAAATCACGAAGTGATGTGGAAATATGGAGAACTGAAACTTAAGCCTGAAAAAATAAGAAATTGAGAGCAAGCCAAAATGGCCAGATATGGCCCATCCATAGCAAAGGCAGAGGGCTTTGGGACCGCTGGCCACCAGCTGACTGGTGGCACATGAAAAGTGCTGTCCATTTGCTCACACGGTTTGCTTTCAAACTGGAAGGGGACAGGAAAATGGATCCTCTGAAGCTACTGTGATGTCAGGTGATTGACAGATGGGTCACCCCACCCACCTGTCAAAGTTGGCCCATGGGGTGGGGGATGTAAGATGTACCCCACTGGCTGGATCCAGTTCTCCACCTCTTCTCTATCATACCTGAGTTAAGGAGGCTAGTTTAGTGGGTAAAGGACAGGGGACACAGCCCTCTGAGCCCCAACACCTTGCCAGTGGCCCACTTCCCCCCAGCCCTGTGGTTGCTTCACTTTGTCTAATGCAGGACTGGGGAGCCTTTGGCCCTCCAGATGTTGCTGAACTACAACTCCCATCAGTCCCAACAAGCATGGCTAATGGATACAGATGATGGGAGATGCAGTTCAGCAACATCTGGAGGGCCAAAGGTTCCCCATGCCTCTTCTAATGGTAGGGCCAGTCCTGAACAACAAGAGCAACGACAAGGACAAGTACTAGGAGATGCATTCATTTATCTATGATGTCACATATAGTTTTATAGTAAGAAACACCCTATTGCAGGCATTGAAAATCCACACTGCGGGTGTTGTACTATGCTTGATTTCATGGGAGGCCAGTCCTAGGAAGGCAAACTGCAAGAAGAAAAAAGAGGAGGCATGCTAAAAACGTTTTTAAAATTGCATAATTTAGGGACAGTCCCTCTAGGGAGTGACCTAATGTCCTCCTCTCTGATCTCCATTTGGGCCCTTTCCTTGAGGAAATGAAACCAGTATGTGCCCTTCAAATCAGTGCAGGGCTCGGGCCAGGAATTCTGGCAGTCCCTCTTGCGAGAAGCGTTTGCTTTCTGAGCCAAGACGTTTTTCCTCTGGAGAGTTTCCCAAGGTAATTCTATCAAACAGAACCAAAAAAAAAAACCCCGGCAAAGTCCTGTGTTTCTTATAAAGCAGCAGATGTTTCCGTATGGTGCCAGCGCTTAATAAAGGGCAGCGCATTCACACTGTCCAGGTTGTAAACCTAATAAATTGCATGTAATACAGAAATACATATAGTACAGCCGGATTGCAAACAGACTCAAAAAGATCCCTGCCTTATATAAATGTAAAGAGGGATGGTATGAGGTTTCACAGTCTGGGGGACGAGTGGGCGTGTGGTGTGTGTGTCCAGTTAGTCAGCCGCTTATAGGTGACTCTGTTATGGCTGGATCCTCTGGGACAGGGGGAGGCTGTATTTCAATGGTAGAGTATCTGCCTTGAATGCAGAAGGTCCCAGGTTCAGTCCCCGGCATCTCCGGATACAGCTGGGAGAGACACCTGCCTGAAAACCCTGCAGAGCCACTGTCAGTCTAAGCTTTGTGAGTCTTCACCTTAAAACATACATACATAGGAAGCTGCCTTATATTGAATCAAACCATTGGGTCCGTCTAGCTTAGTAGTGTCTACACTGACTGGCAGTGGCTCTCCAGGGTTTCAGGAAAGGGACATTCCCAGCCCTACCTGGAGATGCAGGGACTGAACCTGGGACCTTCCACATGCACTACCGCTGAGAGCTAAATGGACCAATGGCCTGACTCGGTATAGATTCCTATAGGAGAAGCGCTGTGGCTCAGTGGCAGAGCAGATGGTTTGCATGCAGAAGGGTCCAGGTTTAATCTCCAGCACCTTCAGGAAGATTTGGGAGAGACCCAGTTCCTAATCAACTGCTAGTCAGTGTAGACATCGTACTGAGCTAGATGGACCATTAATGTGACTTGGCATAAGGCCATTTCCTGTGTTTCGATGAGCAGGCACCCAAACGTAGAGTGAGCCCCCGATTTCACCTGTAGAGAAAAACCAAGGGGGTCGTGGAAAGTCATTCTCAAGCAGAAATGAAATGAAATCCTTTATTTGCATTAGCTACAAGCCATTGCAATTAAAATGTATTCAGTAAAAACAACAGAAAGCAAATATACAACTTAATCAGATCTCCTGCTAAGATTCTAACATTTCTCTAAGATACCAGTCAATAGAATTAGTGCATCCACGGCCCCACATAAGAGAGACAGATAAGTAAAGCTAGCAATAAAAAAAGAATTATATCAGGATAAAACTCACGGAACCATTGTAGATCTTATTCTGATGGCGCCTGCTAAGAATTTTGCAGACATTTCTGTCACCCTCCGTTCGTGATCTGCAAGAAGAAAAATCACACAAAAGTCGGTTGGATGCCCTGGAAAGGGTGCCAACAGTGGGACAATTAGCTCATTTCTCAAATCTCTATAAAAAGAGCAGAATAGCAATACGTGAGCTACCGTTTCAACATTGCCATCTCCGCAAGGGCAATGCTCCTTAGGATTTTTGAGGGCAAACATTGCAAGGAAACGTGTGTGTTTGCCCAGGGGGTGAGTAACGTATTCCTAAGGGCAGAAGGAAATGTTACCAACAAGGATTCTCCCTTCCATCTGGGTGAGATTTAGGCATAGTTAGTTGTCAGTGGTGAGCCAGGATCCAGGAGTTCAGACAGTGAGTCAGAGCCACAAAAACACATCAGATCCCGGAAGACGTTGTTGCTCAGGTAAGGTCCGAGCCCAGACAGGAAATCCTTTTATAGCATTTCCTGTTAAGAAGGTCTTGATGGTCGGTGGAGACAGTCTGTGGGGAAGACAATCCAAGCTGCAGTTCTGGTGGCTCATCACATGGGGCAGCTAAACAAAAGAACCGCATGATACTGCTTCTGTCTCTGGTTCCTGTTGACACTGTTCTGTTTTGAGTGATGGCTTCAGCGGTACGTAGGCAAGGCAAGACAAGGCTTCAGTAGCTCCCTGGGCTGCTCCATGCAGGTCTCAGACTGGAGCTCAAATGTTTCAGCAGCAGTCTGAATGGGAGCTGCAGGTCTATCTCAGTAGTTTGCACCACCTTCCATGAGAGGATCTTCTTCGTTTAAAGGGCCCTGGCCTGCTTCAGCAGCTGATGATTCCAATGGAGCGAGGAAGGCTGTGGTTCCACTGGGTCTTCTGGGAATGGGTCCTCAGAGTCAGGGGAGGGCCATGCAACTTCCTTTGGCCAGAGTGGCACTGGAGCAATGGTTTCCTCTTGCACCAGTGCCTCTGCCTCAGTATGTGCCTTGAGGGCCATCTCCTCTTCCTCTCTGAAACCCCTGCCTCATCCCTTGAAGAAGAGAAGTCTGGCCACAGCATGATCAGGGCAAACACTATCCTCCCAGGGTGCCTACTACAATTTACCCTGTATCTTGGCATCAGTACAATGTGCATATTTATCCATCTGTTTCCCAATTTATTAGCTGCTAGGAGAGCGGGTGGAGAAACATGCAACATGAGGATGTCAGGGCACTACTGTCAGGGCAGCCATGTGTCCTGCTTTACGGAGGACAGTCTTCTGTTTGAAGTAGGGTTGCCAGGTTCAGGGCCTGAGACTGATCCTGTATCTTTAGGAGAAGAGAAAATCAGCCAAGTGCAGGTGTTCTTGCAACAGTGTAATGGGAAAAACCACAAGGTGGAATTCTCCCTTCCCTTCGCAGAACTTTTAAAGATACAGAAGACCTCTTGGTTGGAAGGCCCAGGGGAGAGGGAGAATTCCACCTTGTGGTTTTTCCCATTACAGGGTTGCAAGAACACCTGCACTTGGCTGATTTTCTCTTCTCCTAAAGATACAGGGTCAGTCTCAGGCCCTGAGCCTGGCAACCCTAGTCAGAGGCGATATGCTTCTGAACACCAGTTGCTGGAAACTGCAGGAGAGGAGAGTGCTCTTGTGGTCCGGTCCTACTTTTGGGCTTCCCATAATGGGCACCTGGTTGGCCACCGTGGGAACAGGATCCTGGGACAAGATGGGCCATTGGCCTGATCTAGCAGGCAGGCTCTTATGTTTTATTCTCTTAATGGTACATGAGGGAAGTGAAGGCAAAGGAACATGTTTTTTTTCTTTAGTACGAAGACTTGCCCCTCGTACTTACCCAGTTAGCCTTTCAGGAATGGGTCAGAAAGCTGAGGAAACAGGCAACAAGTATTCACTTGATCTCCTTTATCAGATCAGGCCATTTCAGTGGTATGTAAAAAATGAGCCCTTTGAGGGCTGAATGAAGCATGACTTGATCCCTTTAATCTTTGCAAGGGCAAGAGGTCTCCAACATATCTCAGAAGAAGAACTGGGAGGGAGGGAAAGGCGGGAGACCCCAGAAACAACAGTCTTTAGAGACTAAAGGGAGAGAGGAGGGATTGCTGAAGGGATGTGCTTCAGCCTTTGTGTGAAATCTCATCTGTGGCTGAGTTCAGACAGTAGTTTATTCCGTTGTCCCAATGTTTCTGTACCTGATAATTTCCACCTTTAATTTGGTCTTTCATACTTCTGGAAATCTAGCAGAAAATCGTGGGAGTTTAGTGGTCATTTCTGTGTGAATTGATTCCAGAAAAAAATCCGTTTGCAACCCCATTAACTGAGAAAAACCATAGGAGTAAAGTGATTAACTTTGGGGCGGTATACCCGCGTACAGTTTCCCCCCATTTTCATGGCAGAATCATGGGGGAACAGCAGTGCCGAAAGAGTGGGGGAGTAGAGATGTGTCCAGTGATGGTCATAGTTGGGTCACTTCACACCCACTGGTGTGAATGAAACTTAGCGTGACATGGTGGTGTATTGGTCAAAAAGCCACCGTTCCATAATGCGACAGGTACTGCAGAGTGAAAGGGGCATTAGAAATCGGGACAGATGCCCTGCCAATATAATCAGGAAATCTAAAGCAATAAAACTCATGTCTGAATGCAGCCTATGTGTGGCATCTTATGAAACAAATGAAATGTCATGTCTTCACCTGCTCAGAGAGCCAGCTGCAGCTTGCATCCCTGCTGTCTGATGTGAAGTCTGATGACGACGATGACAACGATGATGACGATGTTGATGACGATGATGATGATAATAATAATAATAATAATAACCTCCATACTTCCTTGTGGTTAAATGTACACCCAGCTTGTCTTCCATGGAATACAGGGTGGCATCCATAGGACCCAAGGAAGTCTCCCTTGCAGCTACTGGCCAGACTCAGACCTGCTTAGTACCAGCGAGATTGCAGTTCTCTTACACCAGAAGTGGGGAACCTAGATTACCCCGAGGACCATATTCCCTCCTGAGCGACCTTTCCAAGGGCCATGTACCTGTGGTGGGCAAGTCAGAAGTGAAAGTGGACAGGGAAACAAATGTAAATTATGTCTTTGTACAGTAGGCTAGCTTCTACACACACACACACACACACACACACACAGAGTCCCCCATTCAGACAAGCAAGAGTCATGATGAGAGTTCAATGACGCATTCCAGATAGGCAAAACTGTTTGGGTTTGAAGCAGGGCCAGCAAGGGGTGTGACCTGGGGAGAGTGGGTGTGGCCTGCAGAGAGTTCCGAGAGCCAGACAGAAAGGACTGGAGGGCATCTCGAGTTCTCCCTTGTCCTATACTTTCAGGCCACCCGTATGAGGTACAAGAGCCCAGGCTCCATATTGAAGCTCCAGATAGATAAAAGCTGGATTTTAACAAAGCAGCATGCTTCAAATCAGAACTTGGAAAAGTTACTTTCTTGAACTACAACTCCCATCAGCCCAATCTAGTGGCCATGCTGGCTGGGGCTGATGGGAGTTGTAGTTTTTAAAAAGTAACTTTTCCAAGCTCTGCTTCAGATGACCTCAGCACTAGGTACTGATCTACATGCTCAGCAGAATCAAGTGGCAGAGTCCTTCTGGGACTTCCCCATGTAATGAACCCCCCAAATGAACCAAAAGGAAAACCTCCCCAACCTGATGCTCTTCAGATGTGTCTGTTCTACAGTTACCATCACCCCGACCGTTGGCCTTGCTGGCTGGGGCTGTTGAGAGTTGGGGTCCAACAATACCTGGAGGGCACCAGGTTAGGGAAGGCTGCTCTCTAGCCTGTACGTGAGATGGGAACTGCCAACTCCAACATATTACTGAAGAGAAGGCTGAAATGTATTTTATACATAATAATACTTGAGTATGTGTTTTATTTCACTGACAAGAATGTATGTTTCAATTATATTCCAAGCTCACATAAACATTCGCACGAAAGTTAGGTTATATATGTTTGTCTAATCACAACTGAATTATATACTTGTGGCAGCATGTTCAACAGACTAAAGTAATAAAATGTGGCAGCAAAGAGAACTGGTTCACTTGTTAACAGTTGAAAGTCTTTACTTGTTAACAGAAAAAGAATTCTGAAGGCGTGCACACACACACCCCTCTCACCATTTGTTGTAAGTTGTATGAAATCCCCCCTCACAAAAACTGCTCTGAGTTCCATTGAATTGGAACCACAGGACTGGAATGCTCAGATCCACATTAGAATTCGGAGGGACGTGTGTGCCCATGTATTGGGTTGCACTGCATAATGGGATCTGTAGTGTTCATCAAAAGCCTAGTGGATTTTTTTTGGCAAGAGTCTCAGTTGCTGGAACGAAAGTCTTTAGCCCAAATTCCATCTCTTGAGAGTTATGACAGCAAGGAGAGTGCTGTTGCGCTCAGGTCCTGCTTGCAGGTTTCCCACAGGTATCGGGCTGGCCACTGTGAGAACAGGACACTGGGCTAGATGGGCCACATCTCACCCCTCCTCCTGAAGGAGTCCAGGACAGCAAACATATTTACAGCAAAACATTTTAACAACTAGCATTCTAAAAACAATTTAAAACATTGTAAAAACAGTTGCAGATAAAAACATTCTTCAGTCTGTTTTAAGAGCAGCAACTCTTTGCTGAAGTCTGTGGAAGAAGAAGCAAGCAGAAGGTAGACAGACCTCTTTGGGCTCAGGGTCACTGACCTGCAGCTCCATCATAGCAAAGCAGGAGTGGATCATGCCATCCAGCAAAGGCTGCAGCCAGTGCTCCATCGGGGGCTCCGTGCCGTTGTTGGAGAATTGTTGGAGAATTTCTCCTCCCCTTTGAAAAATTCAGCGAAATGGGCCTCCCAGTTTCTGTCCTCCCAGTTTCTCTGCCCTCAAACAGGATGAAGGACAGCTGTAGCAGAGAGAAGGCGTTTAGCTCCACACCATGGATGGGGCTATTGAGTAATTGTTAGTGAGGCGGGTGATTTTGTGAAAATTTGGCATCAACGGCACCAGATCCTAATGATTTTTTGGTGCAAAAGGTGGCATGTAAACATTCACCTGTTTAGGAGGCATTGCCCTGAATAGACTTCATTTGCTCACTCATTCCCAATAGGCTATGACCAGTCATGTGACCACTGCAGGATGTATTGCCCTGACTCTAACATGGTTTTGTTTCTCTTGGATAATGTCAGCATGCAACCATATCTGATTGACAATGTGATAGCACTGTGATATCAAGATGGTCACTACATGATCCCTGATTGCCTAGGATCACTCTAGTAAGACAGGCATGTAACAACAACAACAAATGTATATCCATTGTTCTGCTCATTTTTGCCTCTGTCCCTGCCTACCCCCAACAGGTGTCTCCTACTGGATTGCCTAGAAGGCACTGTGGCTTTCAGGCTGAAAAAGTTTCCCAACCCCTTTTCCGGAAGAGGGGAGACAAAGAAAAATCTCAGAAATTTCCTCAGATTTCCCCTCCCGCACTATATCGGGTCATTATAGCCTGCGGATGTGGTGTTTTTGACATATGACAAAATAAACTAATTTGAGAAGACAGCTAGGGCTGAAAGGGAGGGGTCTGTCAGCGGGATCTGGAGTTCTAATATGTCATTGTGACACTCGCATCTTTTGAGCATCACCCTCCTTCAAAGTGCACCCCATTTTGGCACACTTTGTTCTCAAGCTATCACCAGTGGGATCTGTTAATAAAATCCAGAACAGCAGCTGGGAGGAATTATCTCTGCTGGGAGGCTAAGCCAGAAAATTGGCCGAAAGGTCAGGGTACGGTACAAAATGTGTCACCCTTGCTAAGACCAGATGGCTTCAGGGGAGATAGGAGGGTGATCCTTGCTCAGAGAGGGGATGTAAACAACAATGACACAGGGATGGTGGCTCTCAAAAGTCTCAGAAGACACTCTCCCTTCTCAGTTAGGCTGCTACATAAGAGCCGAACTACATGTTACACTGAATGAGGTGGTCAACTGAAATGGTACATGAGAACGTAATACGCCCTGCTGGATCAGGCCAAAGGCCCTCACAGAGGGCAACCCATTATGAAAAGTCTGCGAGTGGGAATCTGCTCTTGGGGAAATGGTGGGAACCATTGTTAAAGGCAGAGTTTCAAAGCATGGAGAAGATCAGGTCTTGCTGAAGCAGAAGCAGCATGGCTTCTACAAGGGTAAGGCCTGTCTTGCTAACCTTTCAGAATTCTTTGAGAGTGTCAGCAAGCATAGAGACCAGAGCTTGGAAAAGTTACTATTTTGAACTACAACTCCCATTAGCCCAATCCAGTGGCCATGCTGGCTGGGGCTGATGGGAGTTGTAGTTCAAAAAAGTAACTTTTCCAAGCTCTGATAGAGACACTTATGCCATGAGGTACTGGACTGAATCCTGGACTGTATTCATCAGGCAAACTGAGGCAGTTCCCTCAGGAAGCAGAGAGTGCCTCATTAATGCCCCCTCCATTCACTTGCCTCGCTAGCTGGCCCACCCATCTTGCTTGATGCCATCCAGCTCTTGCATGGCTCTTCAGAGTGCCTGCCCCATTTTCAAGGGGATCCTTCCTCAGAGTGAGGCGTTCTGGATGAGGTGACTCAGGAGACTGCCAATGCCACCAGCACTAGAAAGCCTTTTTCAAAATCAGCTTTTTTTTTTCCAGACACGGAAAGGCTGCCTGCAATACCTCCACATTAGCAATACCAAAAAATAAAATAAATAAATAAAAGTAAGTGCAGTGAGGAGGAAGAGGAGGAGGAGAAACATTGATGAGGGTGCAATGCCTTGCATGGCCTGGCTGTATATCTTCAGACCCCAGCCTTTTGGGGAGCTTATTTTTTTAATGCCCCCCCCAGCAAAAACCTGTCTACAACTTGTAACTGAACATGATGCATGCTGTTCTCAGCTTGTTGCCCTCGTCCCTGCCTTTCTTCTCTCTGTTAATCTCTCCCCCCAGGAGATCAATCGATCTATTGATCTGTCGATCTATCGATCTAAAGGATTCCAGTTGCTGGCAATTGCAGAAGGGGAGAGTGCTTTTGCGCTTAGGTTCTGCTTGTGGGCTTCCCATAATGGGCACCTGGTTGGCCACTGTGAGAACAGGATGTTGGTCTGGATGGTCCATTGGCCTGATCCAACAGGCTCTTCTTACATTTTTATTTCTTCCATCCTTTTATAAAAATAGATCAAGGTGACAAACAACATCACTATTAAAAATGATAACAAATCTTTTTAAAAAGAATTCAGTAAATAAAATCTGAACAATCTTCATCTAAGAAAACAGGGTTGAAATCTATCTGGGGGATCCCAGTTCACTGTGAATTTACACAGAAGTAGACCTACAATGTAGTTGTTCTAATTTATTGGTTTGTATCCTATGTTAGTCATACCCAGAGTAGACCCATTGAAACGAATGAACATGACCAATTTGGGTCCATCAATTTAAATGGGTCTTTGTCAGATTCATTGTTATCTTCAGGGTAGTAAAACCGTGTTCCCAAATTTCAGGCATTTATGATTCACAATATTTGTTCTGTAAATGAAAAACTCCTCGGTTAAGGAATATCACACACACACAAAAACCCCAACCATCTAACACTGAGGTGCCTTTTTGTCCTAACAGATGTTAATCTATTAAGGTAAAAAAAATAATAATTCCCAACCCCAGGCAGCAGACAAGTGTCCTCCTGACACAACACACATGGCTTTGCTTTGGGACATTTTACCAAGACATTTGATTTGGGAAAAATACCTCATTAAAGTTTCGTACCACCACATATCAATTTTATACTGCATTGAAAGTTGCATGGGGTAGAAAACGATCCCATAAAGCTGGCTGCGTCCAATTTTCAGTTTTCTTGGGAGAGGATTAATTCAGCAAAATAAAACTATCTGGTTGCCCATTAGCTACCAGGCTAAATTCAAGGTTCTGGTTTTGGCGTACAAAGCCCTATACAGCTCGGGACCAGGATACCTGAAAGACCGTCTTACCCCTTATATGCCCAGTTGGTCACTGCACTCTGCAGGTGAGGGCCTCCTGCAGATACCATCTTATCAGGAGGTCCGTTCCACACAACATAGGAAACAGACCTTTAGTGTAGTGGCACCTATCCTTTGGAATTCCCTCCCCTTAAATATTAGACAGGTGACATCTTTTGTTATATTTTCAGCTCCTACTGAAGATCTTCCTCTTTCAACAAGCTTTTTAAGTAGAGACCTTAGTTCTCCAGAACTATCTGGACAGGGACGACCTCGCCTCCGTTGTTCATGCTCTGGTAACTTCAAGATTGGATTACTGTAATGCGCTCTACGTAGGGCTGCCCTTGAAGACAGTTCGGAAGCTTCAGCTGGTGCAGAACGCGGCTGCCAGACTATTGACGAGGACCAGTCGGTCTTCGCATATAACACCTATTCTGGCGCGTCTGCACTGGCTCCCTATTTGCTTCCGGGCGAGATTCAAGGTGCTGGTTTTGACGTTCAGAATCTAAGGCCCTCCTCCGGGTACCAGCTCATCGGGAAGCCCGGAGGGTGGTTACTAGATCTAGGGCCTTTTCTGTGGTGGCCCCTGAGTTGTGGAACAGCCTCCCCGAAGAGGTACGCCTGGCGCCTACACTTCTATCTTTCCGGCGCCAGGTAAAGACCTTTTTATGCTCCCAGGCATTTTAATCTTTTAATTTTCTTAATCTTTCTACTTTTAACATGTATCCTTCTTAATTTGTGTTGTATTTCATTTTTGTTGTGCTTTCTGTTGTTTGTTTGTACATGTTTTTGTGATTTTTTACTATGATATATTGTATTTTATCTTGTTTGTTCACCGCCCTGAGAGCTATTCTGCTAAGGGTGGTATATAAATTGAAATAATAAAATAAATAAATATAAATAAATAATAGAACCTTAGATTTTAATTCCTCCAGAATTCAGATTTTAAATCCTCAGGATAGGGACTTGTCTTTTTGCTTTTGAAGCATCATGCACACTGATAATTAATTATGAATGCTGATATTTAAATGCCTCTGTAATGGGTTTTTATACTTTGTAAACCATGTAGAAGTCTATTTTGGCACTGAGTGGTCCATTATCACCATCATCATGATTGTCCATCACCATCACCATCACCATCACCATCACCACCACCACCACCACCACCACCACCACCACCACCACCACCATCATCATCATCTAGTAACAACAGCAGCAGCAATGATGGCAGTAAGTAGCAGTAAAATTGGTAGTCTCCCCAGCTGAAATGTGGTGACAGCTGATGGGTCCATGTCAGTGGAGCAGTGGAATCCACTCCTGGTTTTAGTCCCAACTTTCAAGGAAAAGCACCTTGTGAAGCACCTTGGACAGCTCCTTGAAAGTTTGGGCTTTCTGACATGGAGCCACCAGCCGCCACTGCTGAGATGCATGCCTCGCAACTACTGGAAGCCCTGCATTAGGTGTTATAGGTCCAAGCCTGTGGAACTCCCTCCCAACTGAGATTAGACAGGCACCCTCCTTGCTGAACTCCAGGTGCATGAGAAAGACTTTCTTATTCCAACAGGCTTTTTAAGAGAGTGCCGTCTGCCTGGTTATTTTGATACTGACATAAAATGTGGTTCTTCTGATGTGATTTAACACAATGTTCAAGTGCACAATCCCTATTCTCTGGAAAAGGTCCAAACCAGTTCCCGTCTATTAGATTCCAACAAGGGAGAAGAACTCTCTGGCAAGAAACTCCGAAGTCACATCATCTTAATGACCATCAGAGGCCTCTCCCAAAGTAAGGGGGGGGGAATATATCATTTTGAGTCTGGATTGGTCATAAATAACCTTTTTCTCTCTCTCCTAAAGGCAATAAAGAAATGAGAACCATTTGTTGTTAGTTATTGTCTCTGGGCTCAAAAGCGAGAAGACACAAACAATAAGGATCATGTGCTTGGTAACCAGGAATGGGTAGAATCACACAGCTCCTGAGGATATTTGAGGTAGTATTCTCATGCCAAGGATGGTCTGGTATCATAAATCTGCATCCCACCTGCTGTTTCCCTATATGATCAGACAGTTTCTAGGGTTGGAAAAATGCACCGAGAGAGGGCAGGGGCAAGGGAAGTGAACAATGAGTGTTAGGGATGACCAACATCATCCCAGATTTGCGCATTAGGCAGCCAAGAATCTCCCACATACTGCAGATGGAGATCCAAGACGCTTGCTCATTTGGATCTTCCGAGGTGGCTGCATGGAATGAGCAAGACTTTCCTTCAAAAGCAGGACACAGGAGCCCCTCGTAGCAGGCGTAGGGGGACCATTTTCAGTTCATTTCTTGGCAACTTTCAAAGGGCCACATGGTGGTGGCGATGGGTGGGGCAACAAATGTAAATTTCCCCTTTGTACAGTAGGCTAGTTTCTACACACATTCACATGCACTCTCTCTTGTCCTTCACCCAGACAAGCAAGAGGCATCATCAGAGCTCAAGGACACAAGAACAACTCAAGGAGAATGTGAATTAGGGCCAATGAGGGGTGTGGCCTGGGGAGAAGGAGTGTGGCTGGAGAGGGGGTGTGGCCTGGAAAAGTCCCAAGGGCTAGATAGAAAGGTCAGAAGGGCTACATCCAGCCCTGGGCCTCAGGTTCCCCACCCCTGCCTTACCAACTCTAGAAAAAAAGCTTGTGGTAGGATTGCATCATGGCTGCAGTCTTGGCCTATGAACATTCACTTTAGTGTTTGACATGAGCCTCTGTGGCTATGCTGAAACAAATACACAAATGTTGGGATGAAGCCTGCCACCACACACACACACACACACACACACACACACACACATTGTGCTACCTGGTTAGAATGTCTGTGGGGGTGGGGCGATACAGTCTTGTTGCTGAAGGATCAAAGCCAATTGAGTTAGCCATTTCAACCTGACAATCCAAAAACAGGACCTTTGGACAACATCCCCCCATCATCAGCTACGCAGGAAGCAATGCTTCCTTCATATGATCCGGGCAGAGTGGTGTGGTGTAACGTGTGTCTCAAACTGGAAAGTGCTCAAACCCCTGCTTGGCCAAGGAAGTGAAGGACCACAGCTTGGTGGCCATGGGTTGCCATAGCTGTGGCTGCCGGCACACATGTGCCCTCAGATGTCTTCTCTGGTGCTCTCACATTAGACTTGAAAAAAGCAAACCCCATTGCTTCCAAACTTAAATGCTGGTGAGGAAGGGGGAAATTAATGTGTATGCATATACATGGGTGCGGGGCACATCTCCATGACTGTGGCAGTTTCTCCAGTTTTCAAATGCGCCTACATTCCCCCTCCAAAAAAAGGATTGGTGGCTCTGGGAGTAAACGACAGTGCGCTAGATGGAACAAATGGCCTCACCTGATGCAAGGTGGCTTCCTATGTTCCTAGGAAGCTCACTGAGCAACCTTGGAGCAGTCACAGCCTCTTAATCTCACCTACCTCTCAGGGTTGTTATGAGGAAAGTATGTAGGAGGAACATTACTCCCCTGTTTATGCATTTCGGCACCGTTACAACTCTGTAGATACAGGAATAAGAAATATAGCTGCTTTGGAACTGGCTAGAGCAGGTTCCTTGTTATCTGTTCTGAGCTTCCCTCATCCTTTGAAATGCCTCTCATTTTAAAGAGAATTCCCTTTCCTTCTTCTTGAAACTGACTTTGCCTCAATCCCAGAACACTGAACCAAGATTTGAAGAGTTCCACGACAGTCACATGCTCATCTGTGGTCAGTTTCAACCCTGGGGTGGTGATGTCCAACGAATGAGCCCATAAATCCTTCCAAAGAGCATGGGATGTCTGCACCCTTTCCTCAGCTGCATATGTACAGCACATTGTCAGGAAGCGCTTATGACTTCGTTCCTACAATTGCATCCAGCAGCAATTCTGTCCCATTTCCAATGGACTTCCATCTTGCTGATGACAACGTATGACGTATGACCCTTTCACATCCTTTGCAGGAATGATGACCATTTTCACAATGAAATGGTGACAATGGGCAAGGTGTTTTTTCCACTATCTTGTGCACAAGCCCTCCCCCTCTGGCCTCCACAATAACGCCAGACAACCATAAGACAAAACGTGCCAAGAAACTCAGGGATGGGGGCGGGGGGGAGGATTTTTAGGCAGAGCTCAGAATTTGGGATACTATCATTAATAGCTTTTGTCAGAGAGCTCGTGGAACATTATGTATATGCTGTCATGTCAGTTTGCGGGTGTGTTTGCCTTCTTCTAATAGCCAGTAATGAGCATGTTCAAGGGCTAAGGCCAGTAGTGTAGTGCCAAGTTCAGAAGTGCAGAGTCCCTTCATGATAGTCATGCCACACTACCTCATAGCCACATCCGGTCATTTGCTTGCTTACTCTCCATCATCATCTTCACATTCCCCAGTCCTTCCCACATGCAGTTTTGCCCAGAATAACAGATGTCCATAGAAGCCAATTAGCATGCAAGAGGAGTGTGTTAGCTACTGAGGAGTGTCCTCTCAGTGGCTGACTTACCTCCTTTCACTCTGATTGGCTCCAATCAGCAGAAAAGGACAAGGAAACAAGTTAGAAAACTCTTCTCCGTGACTAACACACTCCCCTTTCATGCTGATTGGCTCATGGGACACTGGAGACATAGAGACCCTGCTCCCCAAAAAATAAGGGGTCTAAGTCCCCCCCAAGACCCTGGACCACTACACCCCTGGTGACAGCATGGAATAGAGGGGCTTCTTCCTATGGCCTATGAGTCTTGGGGTTTGTCCACTATAGCTCTGTCCAATTTCAAGAGAGAAAAGCCAGGTGTGTGTATCTCAAACGGGGCTGGGTAGAATAACCACAATGACTGGGGGGGGGGGAGAGACTTGAACCTTCACACTGAACAGGTGGACTAAGACAATGCTTCCCTAGCCTTTTCTCCCCATGGGCCACTTGAAAGTTGCTGATCGTCTTGGCAGACCACTTAAAGATTTTTCTCTGTGTTGTCGGTATGACAATACGCTGTGCTAGATGCTGTACGATTTTTTTCCTTAAAAAATGCATTTTAAATGCTTCTTTCATTTCTTATATTGTATTTGATAGTATTATAATTTGCATTCCGTAGAATTCTAATTGTAATACAATAAACTACAATAGAAGCAATTAAAAAGCAATATGAATATTTCACATGGGCACACCATGAATGACGTTTGTGGACCCCAGTTTGGGAACCCCTGGCATACAAAATATCAGGAGGAGTTCAGCTCTGGCTCAAAGATGGGCATTGCAGAGAGAATAGCCATGATGTTAGAATGCAGCGGGGCCATCCAGTGATGCTGAATGTTAGAAGATTCGGGATAGACAAAAGCAAGCGCTTCTTCACACAGTGCTGGGGATGGGTAAGAATTTCAATTCAGTTCGCATTTCAAGCAGAATTTATCAAATTTGCACTTTCCAAAACAATATGAGAACCGAAACACTGCCATCCTTTGAAATTCACATTTATTAGAATTTTGGGATGCAGTTCGCCAATTAAACAATATTTACAAAAATGCATATATTAGGGGAAAGTGTGCATAAAAATGAATATATGAGTGAAAATAACAGGCAAAAAGGCAAGATGTGATGAGAAATGGCTTGCAAAAATGTGTCCCGTTGTCAAACTGCCTACAAAAATGTGTTTATTTGGAGAAATTTGCACTAACAAAATGCAGATTACTGCAGATATGTAGAGAACTTAATTGAACATTAGAAAAGTGAGGAATGGAGAGAACCAAAATTAAGAGATCTTCCATTCCTACACAGTGCATCATTAAACTACTGACTTCTCTCCCTTAAAATGTAGTGATGATGGCCACTACCTTGCATGACTTCAAAAGGGGACTGGACAAATTCACAGAGGATAAGGCTATTAATGGCTGCTAGCCATGATGGCTATGTTCCCCCTCCTCTGTCAGAAGCAAGATGCCCCTGAATACCAATTGCTGGGAAATCACAAGTTGCTGTTGCTCTCGTGTCCTGCCTGTGGGCTTCCCAGAGGCCATTGTGAGCACAAGATGCTAGACCAGATGGGCCTTTGATGTGATCTGTCAGGGCTCTTGTTATGTGATTGTGGAAGATGAGGCTATCAGTGGTTAAGGTTGGGTGAATCTGTCAATGCTGGTCTCTCTTAGTTTCTCACTTTTCTGTTCTTAAGTTCAGTTCTCCACATTTCTCAGTTCATGATTTTTATTAAAAAAAAACAGTCCTTGTGAAAATTCATTACCATTTTAGTGCACATCTATTCTAATATGCAGATATTTGTATGCAATTTTGTTTAACGTGTACGTTTTTGCAAAGCATCTCTCCTCTAATATTTATGTCTTCCCTAATACAACCCATTTATGTATGCTGTTTGCACCAATATATGCATTTTTATGCACACTTTACTTTTGTATATACTTTTGTATGCACATTATCTGGCTAGAGGACTATATTGCAAAATTCAGAGCAGTGTGAATTTTGAAAGATGGCTGTGTTTGACTTTGTGCTTTATATCCAAAAGTGCACATTAGGCAGGTTCACCTTTAAAGTTATTTATAAACAGTGACATTTAAACATAGTTTTCTTTGTTTGTAACTGAAAATAAAAATCATAACTTTTTGAAGGACCAGAAATTCTGTTGATTACTCAACATGCGTAAGGAAGGGGCAAGTGTTTGCTGCTTGGAAACATTCTATTTCCTCTAATAAGTGTTTTCTGGCTCTGGGTGTTTGAAATGGTTTCTGGGGATAAAAAATAACCATACCTTACCACTGGAAATAGCATTAAATGTAAATGTACTGCCCTCAAGTCGATTCCGACTTATGGCGACCCTGTGAAAAGGGTTTTCATGAGGCTGAGATGCACTGACTGGCCCAAGGTCACCCAGTGAGCTTCATGGCTATGTGGGGATTCGAACCCTGGTCTCCCAGGTTGTAGTCCAACACCTTAACCACTGCACCACACTGCCTCTCTTGGAAATCGCATTAAGGTCAACATATATCCCTTAAAACTGTTAGTGTGACTTTTCCCCCTGAATCAGGATGATGGTTAAATATGAACTGAGTTGAATTTGTCTCCCATTCCTGTCAGTGGCTACTAGCCACAATGGCTATGATCTCCCTCCATTGTTGGAGGCAGTATGCCTCTGAATACTAGTTGCTGGGAATCACTAATGGGAATCATAGAATCTTAGAGTTGGAAGGGGTCTATAAGATCATCAAGTCCAATCCCCTGCTTAATGCAGGAATCCAAATTAAAGCATACCCAGCAGGTGGCTGTCCAGCTGCCTCTTGAATGCCTCCAGGGTCGGAGAGCCCACCACCTCCCTAGGTCATTGGTTCCATTGTCGTACTGCTCTTAACAGTTACGAAGTTTTTCCTGATGTTCAGTCAAAATCTGGCTTCCTGTAACTTGAGCCCATTATTCCATATCCTGCACTCTGGGACAATCGAGAAGATTGGGAAGAGGGCTGTTGCACTCAGTTTCTGCTTGGGGACTTCCCACTGGAGCATCTGGTTGACCACTGTGAGACTGGACTGATCCAGCAGCCAGGGTCTTCTTATGTTTGTATGATAATAAATTACTTTGCCGTCTGTTCTGGTCTCCTCGAGCAAGTGGGCTGTCATCTATTAATTTCTTTAGGGGGGCTTCTTCCTCCCCCTCCTTTGTGTGCCCTGGCTTCAGGGCCATATATTAAAACAATATATGACAAACTCTCACCCACCACTTATTGACGCTGGTAATTACATAAGAATTAAAGAGGCTGTGTGTCTTGGAGTGGTCTCAAAGGCCTGCGGTATTCCCACACAGGCACACAAGAACTGTGGGGTCCATTCGGTTCTCAGATGCACGGCTGCTGCCAGCCTGCAATTTCTTATGAACATGACACTGCTATTACCCACTTACAAAATGCTTCCTGTTAATGGGGTGAGCTGGGGAAGAAGAACACACATCAAGACACATGCCCAGAAAGAGCAGAAGCTTGATAGATGGGCTCCCAAAGTTTCCTTGGCCAATGTTTGCAGTGAGATTCATCTGACTTTCTACTCTATTCCTACAGACACAGAGAGAGAGGGAGGGAGGGAGAGAGAAGAGGGTGATGTCACTCTGATCAAACCCAATGCTGTGGAGCTAAGCATCTGTCATAACAAGCGTGCAAATGTGTGGGCCAGCAGCAGCTGTGCTGCATGGAGTGCTCTCCCTGGGATTAGCTCCTACTACTTAATAAGCAAGACTTAACCTTGCCACAACCCTGTGACTCCCTTTGGACTCCTTCCCTCCCTCTTTCTCTCTCTCTCCCTCACGCACACGCTTGTCAAGATTCTCCCTAGGCCATGTGCTTCCCCAAGGCCACAGTCCTCACCAGCCCTGCTCTGCACCTTCCTCAAGGGCTTTTGCATGGCTTGAATGTGTTCCTGAGCTGGGGATGTAAAATGGCACCATTTTGCATTCTACCCCATATCTGTCATATGCATCACTGCTTCCGTTCTGCTGCAGTTCAGGTTCTGCAAAAAACCCCAATGCTATTTGGGTTTGCTGTTTGCTGTGGCCAAATATAATAGCAGAATTAATTATGTTATTGCTATGTTATTCCACACCATTCATTATGTGGGGTGGGGGGGAACATCATTAATAATAATAATAATAATAATAATAATAATAATAATAATAATAATAATAATAATAATAATGACAGAATGTTCTTCATGGTCATTATTAGTGTGAGTAGTTTTGCTGGAGAAGAATATTTTAGACCCATTTACCCCCTGACAAAGGCCAAACCACAGAGTGGCCGAAACGCGTTGGGGGTTTGTCATAATAAACATATTTTTTCAAGCATTTTGGGTTTCCCCCCCTTTTTTCTTTCTTTATACAGAATCAGACCATCGGTTCATCTAGCTCAGTATTGTCTACAGCACTACTCTTCACCCTCGAGTCCCCAGATGTTGTTGGACTACAATTCCCATCATCCACTGCCAGCTTAGCCAATGGTCAGACATGATGGGAGTTGTAGTCCAACAACAACTGGGGAACCAAAGCTGAAGAACAGTGGTCTACACTGACTGACAGTGGCTCTCCAGGATTTCAGACAGTGGTCTCTCCCAGTCTTACCTGGAGAGCTGGGGATTGAACCTGGGACCTTCTGCATGCAAAGCAGATGCTCTGTGATGGAGCTACTGTCCTTTCCCTAAGAAAAAAATTACACAACTAGCAAAGCTAGCATTACACAAAGACATCCTCTCCAAATCTCTCTGCGAAAGGCCAAGTAGGGGGAGTGATTTATCAGGGATAAATAAGTACTGGGTTTGGGGGGGAGGTGAAATCAGGACTGTCCCTGAGCACAGGAGGGGAGCAAGCACGGGGCAGGCGAGCAGGCACAGGGGGCAAGCAAGCACAGAACATACAAATGAGAACATACAATTTGAAACTTTCACTGAACAGAGCAAACCAAAGAGGGGTGGATTCCAGTTGTTTGGCCAAGCCAAGCCTTGGAGATTTCTCTTCCAATGTGTCCACCTCTCTGGCAAAGTGGCTCGCTGTGGCTCCAAGACAGAAGAAACCGGAGTTCTATAAACCTATGATTTACCTACATGTGCAGTGTAGACAAGAAACATCAATTTCCTACACAGAGACAAGTTCTAGAGACCCTGAAGACAGAACTGAACCCTGCACTAGCAGCACATGCTAACCACCTAAGTTATAATTACCAATGTTGTGAGGCAAAACCCTGTCCACAGTAGCTTTCATTGTGCAATTTACACATAAGCAGATCTACATGGTAGGCTTTCCAGGACATTGACACAAATTGTCCCCTGTACAATGTCCCCAGATTTGAGCCAGTCACCACGTGTCATTTTCCATCTGGAAACAAAATGGAACACCTGGGGCATAAAATGTCCCCAAAATGCATTGGGGTGTATTTCCTACCCCAGCCAATGCTAGCGGATTAGGGTAGGAAAAACACCCCATCATTTTTTTCATAGAAAAATGGTCAGGGAGAGGTCAACAGAGAACAACATTCTACCTCCTCTACATTAGTGGTTTTTTTGCCTCTGGGTTTTTGGGTGTTGTCAAGCACACTTCTCCTGACATCACAGACACAAATGTTATCTGGGATCAGGAGATCAGCCCACCATACATTGGAAATCTCATTGGGGTAGAAAATACACCCCAAAAACCATTCATGTGGGGGCTTTGTTCTCGACATTGGATGAAGGAGATAAAACAAGTCATCTCAAAATAGGAAAACCAGAGACAGCCATTTCCCAGGAGATGGTGTCATAAAACAGGGTCTGGCCTGGTATTTACCAGCACTTTGAGCTGAGGATGGGCATATCTGTCTCTTGAGTTTCTTTCAGTTTCTCATTCATCCAGTCATAAGTTCAGTTTTTCTCATCAATTTGAGGTTTGTTTTTTAAAAAGCCTTCATAAAATTCACCAACATTGTAGTGCAGATTTCTCCAAATATGCACATTTTTGCAAAGCGATTTTTCCTAACAAAATGCATTTTTGTATGTTGTTTTCACAAATTTACATAAATTCAAAATACATAATTTTTTATGCACACTTTACCCCCAGTATATGCATTTTTGCACACATTACTTCTCTGGAGAACTGCAGCACAAGATTTGGGGAAATGTGACTTTTGACGGATGGCTGGCTTTCAATTCATGTATCATTTCAGAAAGTGCAAATTAGGCAGATTCATCTTTGAAGGCAAAAACTGAGTCAAATTCCTCCCCCATCCTTAGTTTGAGCACATGATGTTATGGATGCTGCAGCATGAGGCAGGAAACCAGCACATATTTAAAAAATGGGCACATTTAATGAGAACACCGTTGTATTATGCATACTGAAGGGGTAGAAGTGAATCTTCTCCCTCCACAATCTCAGTGCAATCTGCATTGCAGGTACCGGGGGGGGGTATAATAATGTCCTCTCTGCCCTGTTATCCTGATCCTTACTGTGTTTCTTCTGGAACAGAGGACAATCATTAAGCCACGGCTCTAAACACCACATCGCAATTCCACCCCCTGTGGCCTTTAAAAATCAGTGGGGCCTAAGTATTTAGTGATCCTAGAGTGGCTTTATTATATTATTATAAGTCAGACCAGCCAGGCTGGTGGATGGGTTTCATGGTCTTAGAATTAATGAACCTCTTTCCTAACATTCCCATAACAGATTGCAATGAATATATAACTCCTTTACATTTTCTAGAGGACCCTAGGCTATATCCCTCAGAGGTAACAGCTACATTTCCATTCCTCATTTCAAGATCATGTTCAGATGCCTTGGAGTCCCAGAGCCCCTTGATTCAGAGAATGTGCAGCCCTTGTTTCACAGCTAAATAGAGAGTCTTTAAAGCTTAGAATCTACACACACACACACACACACTGCCCCTGCTTCCACCAGCCCTCCAGGATGAGCGGCATTTTCGGCACATGCCATCAAGGTGATCCTTGCAGGCAAGTCCCTGGCTCCTTCCTCTCCGCTTCTGGACAGTCTTCTGTCTAAGGGAACCGGACAAATTGCTCCCGTTGTTAGACTCGCCTGTCTGTGCAGCATTCAATCTTCTTCGCTTTTCCTTGGCTTAGGCAGAAGGAGATCTATTATGGCCCCCTTAAGTCTCCTTTCAGCTCTCCTGTTCCAAAAGCGCACAGCTTCCACCACCAGCACTCTTTCACCTCCACCTTCAACTTTCCTTCATTGGATTCTGATCCTTATCTGGCCTCTTGACCTATTGATCCAGATGTCTCAGACCACATTCCCTTGCTGGAAGGAACACACATGCACACACGCATGCACAAACACACACACATGAAACTGTTCCAGGTGAGGAACCATGTGTGTTGAAGCAGACAGGGTTTATATTTATGTTCGGGTTTTGTTCCAGTGCCAGGCATCCAGCTCTGGAACAAGCGTTTGTCGTTCTGTGGCTTGGGACTGCTGATCAGAACAGGGGATGGTTCAGCAAGAATGGACATTGGCTTTTGACACCAGACTACGTTGTAATTTGCTACCGGATGATGGCTGAGGATTTTCCCCACATTTTCAGAGTGGCAAATACTTTTGGTTTGAGAGCGCTGTGTCTCCTTGGGAAGCACACATTTTCTCATTCCTAGATTTAGTTCTTGTCTGTCTCCCTGCCTCGAGCTGTGTATAATCATGGCCAGCCACAACTCTTTTTAGGCCTGCAGAACATTCCCCTCTCTTTGGTTTTTCTGCAGTTGACTTTGACATATTTCTTTTTTAAAGAAATGTGAATTGGCCCCAAACACAGCATGTTTTGCTTTACTATAGATGTTAAACCATCATATGAGGCATCGTGCAGTCAAATATTGCAATGCCCTTATTCTGAATTGGCTGCCCTCATTCTGAATTGGCTATGTTTGCCCTCAAGTGAGATCATCATAGTCTGACTGGCTACATAGCACTGTGAAGTCATCATACTTGATGATGATGAGCCACCTATGTTCACAGTGCTTTACAAATGACAGGCATGGCAGGTCCCTACCCCAAGGGGCTAAAATAGGCACAGGGAAAGGACCTAGAAATGGAGGAACAGAGGTAGTAGTAGGCAGAAGAAGAATCTGCACATGCTTTGGATTCATTACAATAAAGGTTAGGGATTAGGAAGATGACGAAGAAGAAAGTTCAGAGGAAACAGGAGAAGGGTAGCAGGGAGTGAGGAGATAGGGAGATTAAGGTTGGGTGGGCTCCATAATGTTCAGACCAGGCATCCCAACCAGTCAGGCTCTTCAGGCTCTTCAGGGGCTTCTGGCAAGGTAAGAGAGGCCATAGAAGAGCCGTCTGGTGTCACACTGAAGCATCTGTCTTGATCCCTCATCCCTGATTGATTAGGGGAATCACTCCAGGAAGGGCAGAAAGCTCTTAAAACAACAACAGCAGCAGAGTGGAGGAAACGATAGACCCTCAAACAGAAACTTTAGAAAGGGCATATTTAAGAGGGCTTTTCCCCCCAGAAAATGTTATGACCAATGAATGTTACTACTGACCAGAACACTAAAATGGCTGGGCATTTTGAGGCAACCCTAACACTCGCTCAGTTGTAATTCCGGCTATGTTAAGCGGGACTTAGTCCTCCTAAGTAAATGTTCAAAGGCTCATGAGCAAAACCTTGCCCAGAGTGAGTGTTTGAAATGAGCTGTATTAATAGTTCCTAAGTGGTCTCCCATCCAAGAAATGACCAGTGCCAGTGCTGCTTAGCTTCAGCAAGGTGGCGGCATCCTGTACCTTCAGGCTGCGGTTCCAGGACCTTTATGTTATGTAGCAAGAAGTGGCTCACAGTTGGCTCTTCAGGGTCACCTGATCTCTTGGGTCCAGAGAATTTGGGGTCATGTCACTGTGTTACTGGCTGCTTGCAGTTCCTTCTTCCGGGTAGCTGCCTTGGTGGTGCCTGATCCACACAGGGCATTATGTCTGAGCTGTGCAATCCCTGTGCACGCTCATATGAATGGGAATTTTAACAGAGGGAGCTACTACTACCTCTCAAATTAGTACTGATGCATATGTGCGCATTGATAAGACAATTTTGATGTGATCTTATGTATATTTATTGTATGAAGATTCTTTTCTGTCAGTGCTTAATCAATGACCATGCACCCATGTATCCACAGGTCTGTCTGTTATACACACAGTCATTTACTTCAGGGATGCGCAATCTGTGGTCTTCCAGATGTTGCTGGATTCCATCTTCCATCAGCCCCCAGCAGCAGTGCTAATGGTCAGGGATGATGGGAGTTGTAGTCCAAAAGGATCAGGAGGGCCCCCAACTCTATATCCCTAGTGTAAATAATGTGCTCATGTTCAATCACATCAAAAGTGACACCATGCACATGGTTAACACAGAAGAGGGAAAAGATTCAAATGGTGGCAAATTACACATGCTTCAAGTCTGGGTGGATTTTAGAAATTCTCCGAGCTAAAACAGAATTTGGGGTGAGGAGGGAAATGAGGGAGGGAAACTAGGGAGACTATTGCTGTCCAATGTCACTATCAGATGTGTTCTATCATAAGTCCATTCCATCCTGGTTGCTGTGCTTTTTTCTGAACCACATAAAACATTTGCATTTAAATTCTACGCACTCCTGTCTACACTTTCCCCTAATACCCCTGTGCATTCACAATTGCATTTCTCACTAAACACCCCTTTTCATGCACGCTTGTCTCTTTGTTTCCCCCCTAAAATACATATTTTGTGCACTTTCCCTCCTAAATATGCATTTTTGCATGTGTGGTTTGAACAGAAACCCCGCCACAAAATTTTTGAGAAGTCTGAAATCCTATAGTTGACTCTTTCCTAATCTCCAAATAGGTCTAGGACCTACTTCGAAAGGTCAGTTTGGTTTAAAATGTGTCCCAAATAAAACTCTCCTCCACCCAGGGCAGAGCGAACCCACAGCATCACCAGGGAAATGGAAGAGAGAAAGCCAACTCTTCCCTAATTCAAGCCAAATTGGTGTTATACATGTTCTGGGAATTGTCTGCCAGCAAAGCCCACTGTGCTACCAATTTGGTCTCTAAGTAACTGTCCCAGCCCACCTACTTACAACATAATCCTTTATTGATTCCCATACACACAAACACCCCCCCCCTCTCTCTCTCTCAGAAAAAGCACGGTGCTCCTAAAATCCATCCACCCTGGCGGTTTCCTGGAAGAAATAAAGGGTCTGATATTACATGCCATTTTGTAGCTCTCTTCTCTGAAATGATTATAAGTCTTCACTCGAAAGGATTTTAATAATGCAATTTTTTTTTTAAAAAAAAGCACCACCACTTAGTTTTTTCTGCTTGGAAGTTGCCAATGTGTATATGCTCACCCCGAGAGAAATTTAATTAGGAGCCGCGCAGCTAAGCTGCGGACCCTAGGGGTCATTAGCCAAGAGACGGGATTCTTACATTATATTAAGCCTTTCCTTTTATTGTCTCCTTCTAAAACTCCTGCTTCTATTCGGGAAATGCTGGACTTTTAAAAGAGGTCAGTTGGATAGAATAATGGGTATTATTATTATTATTATTATTATTATTATTATTATTATTATTATTATTATTATTACTGAAGACTACTGAAGACTGAGAGCCAGTGTGGTGTAGTGGTTAAGGTGTTGGACTATGACCTGGGAGACCAGGGTTCGAATCCCCACACAGCCGTGAAGCTCACTGGATGACCTTGCGCCAGTCACTGCCTCTCACCCTCAGAGGAAGGCAATGGTAAACCCCCTCTGAATACCGCTTACCATGAAAATCCTGTTCCTAGGGTCGCCATATGTCGGCATCGACTTGAAGGCAGTCCATTTCCATTTTTCACTGAAGGCTGCTTCCTCTTCCAACAAGCCTTTTAAGTAGAGACCTTATCCCAGTCTGTGTCTGTGTTGGAATTGCTTTTTACAATGTTTTTAAAGCTTTGTTTTTTTAAAAAAAGATGTTTTTAAAGATGCTTTGTTTTCATGTTTTTTAAAGATGCTTTGTTTTAATTTGTTTTAAAGTCTTTGTTTTGAAGAAGTTTTAGAACGTTTTTAGTGGTTTTGTTTGCTTGCTGCCCAGGGCTCCTTCTAGGAGGAAGGGCATGATATAAATTTAGTAAATAAATAAATAAATAAATAAAATAATTATTATTCAATTGAAACCTCCTGGATTTTCCCTTCTTTGGCAACAGAACAGCTGCCATTGCAGGAGAAAAGGGACAATGCATCTAAATTGGAGAGAACCCCATTCCACGCCCGGGACTTACTGGGTGAAGGGGCAAGTTTGTGGCCGTAGCCGCAGCCGAACCGCCATCTTGGGGGGGCGTGTGTGCAGCGTGCTGGCGCATTGACATGGTGCGCAGGAAGGGGGTGGGGTGGCAGAAGGCCATTTAAGTCCATGCCACCAGTTTCACTAGGGCTTAGATTGCTGATCAGGGCACTACAGCATACCCATTTCACAGAATGAAAAACTGGCAATGCTCAGAAACCCCCTCCCACCAAATAACCAACAAAACACCCTAGTAGACACATCCCCAAACAAATAAAACACAGACAAAAATGGAGCAGACAACGCCACTCCCTAAATATAGGCAGTTCTCTAGCCTCAGAATCATCAAACAGCCAAAAATACTCTTTTTTTAAAAAAAGGGGGGGCACAGGAATCTGCCTTATAATGAGTCAGACAATTGATCCATCTAGCCTAGTATTGTCTACACTGGCTGGCAGCAGATCTCCAGAGTTTCAGATAGGAGTCTCTCCCAGCCCTACTTAGAGATGCCTGGGATTGGACCTGGGACTCTCTGCAAACAGATGCACTGTCCCACCACTGAGGGACAGGAGGGCCTTCTTGGACACTAAGGGAGTGTCTGAGGCCATTGCATGCCGATGGATGCCATATTGTGGACCCCAAGCTGAGATCCACAATGTCTTCTCTTTGGCAGGCTTCAGTCCTAGAAAATGTATGAATCGAGAGTGTCTTTTACCAAGAGCTAAGTGCCTTTTCCTCTCACTAAAATACTCAATAAGTAGTCTTGGGCATTGCACAGAAGCAGATTTTGACTAAACTTTAGGAAGAAGTTTGTAACTAAGGGGTGTCCAGCAGAGGAGTCAGCGGAGGCTAGTGGCTCTGATGTCAATGGGGCAGTGAATCCACTTTTTTGTCTGAACCTTCAATGAGCTGTCCAATGTGACAGTTCAGACTAAAACCCGGAACGGATTCACTGCCCCGCTGACATCGGAGACACTGACTGGAACGCGCTGCCTCAGGAGGTGGTAGACTTCACCATTTTTGGAGCAGAGGTTGGACAACTGTCTCTCAAGGATGCAATTGTTGCATCCTGCATTCTAGATCCTGCATTTTGCAGGGCATTGGACTAGACAACCTCTAAAGTCCCTTCCGTGATTCTGTTTTTCTATGAAAATGGCAGGTCGTCAGCTGGTGAAAGGAGTACTTTCAACACTGCAAAGTTCATAAACACACACACGTCAATTCACAGTCCCTGGACATTACAAAAATGATTTTTTTGCCACCACTTCACTGCCTGCACACACCGTGGCCAAACTGGAGAGTACATTCTGACTCACCATTCGTGAGCTCATAATAGATGCTATTCGCTAAACAGCATTCAACCACCAGGCCTGTTCCCATGGCATGTGTAACTGGTGATAGAAAAGCACTGCCAATATTGTGTTCTCACTCTGACACCAGGCCTGGCTGCAACATCTCAAGCCTCAGGCTCTGAGCAAAGGATTCAGCCATACATAGATCTATCCGGCAGTCTCCGAGAACCATTAAGAAAGTATAAGATAAGGATGGGGAAGCTTTTTCAGCTGGAGAGCCACATTCCCTTCTGGACAACCTTCCAGGGGCTGCACGCCAGTGGTGGGCTGGGCCAGAGGCAAAAAATGGGTGGAGCAATCAATGTCAAGTTTACCCTTGTACAGTAGGCTAGTTTCTACACAACCCTCAGACCATCATCTCTATCTTCTCTCCTGGCATGTTCAGACTGCAAGGACACATTCCATCTGGAAAAAATAGTTAAAGGAGAGTGCAAAGTATAGGAGGTTGGGCCCAATGTCCTGTAGGACCCTGCAGAGTTGCGTTGTGGAACGGAGAGTTCTGAGCGAGCTTATGTGCGTGTGCTTGAATCTTTGCTAAGATTCTACCTTCCCTGCAAATTAGTCAGACAGAGGCTTTAAGCTTTAAAATAAGAAAGAACTGCTTTATTCTGGAAGTACATACTTGATAGGAAAGAGTCCTATATCTAGCTAACCAGCTAAGTTGGAGCAATGAGCACTGCGCCCAGTACTCGCCCTCATGCTGGTGGAGAGGGAGAGACAAGGAAAGATGTCTGCTCCCCTCTCGAGAGAAAGAAGACTGGGAAGGAGGGAAGGAACTGGGATCAACATCCTTTGCATATCAGTCTGGCAGGAAGGGAGAGACAGCAGGAGATCAAAGGGATAGGTATAGCCTTGCAACCAAGAGGTCTCCTCTCTAGCTACCCTTTTTAACCCCATGCAGCCTCAACCTACAAGTTGAACCTCATACATTCCAACACAAAGAAGGGCGGTGAAGGGTGTGGTCTGAGGACAGCGTGTGGCTGAGGAGAGTCTTGAGAGCCAGACAGAGACAACCTGAGGGCTCCATACAGCCCCCGGGACTGACAGGACAGCAGCTTGTAAGGAGTAGCCAGGGCTGGCCCAAGCCACTTTGCTGACTGAAACAGAAGGCAATCCCCCACACACACCTCACTCCACATACAGAAGTCTGGCAGATGAATCTGGTTTTAGCACTGAGAATGGGTCAACAAGAATTGGACATGTTTGGCCTGGAGAAGAGAAGACTGAGGGGAGACAGGATATCACTCTTCAAGTACAGGGAAGGTTGTCACAGAGAGGAGGGCTGGGATCTCTTCTCGATCGTCCCAGAGTGCAGGACACGGAATAATGGGCTCAAGTTGCAGGAAGCCAGATTTTGACTGGACATCAGGAAAAACTTCCTAACTGTTAAGAGCCATACAACAATGGAACCAATGACCTAGAGAGGTAGTGGGCTCTCCGACACTGGACGCATTCAAGAGGCAGCTGGGCAGCCATCTGTCGGGAATGCTTTGATTTGGATTCCTGCATTGAGCAGGGGATTGGCCTGGATGGCCATATAGGCCCCTTCGAAACCTGCTATTTTATGATTCTATGATTCAATCCTCCAGCAGCAAGGTTGACTTAAGGGATGCAGGACAAGCTGTGTGTGGCATGCAGGTCTCTCCCCCAGCACATTGCCGCCACACTCCTCCTCTCATCAGCTGCCTCTCTCTGCCCAGTGGTAGGGCCGGCCCTGGGAGTAGCACTTTCACTGCAGTAACAAATGGGGGAGACAGAATCTACATTCTTGTAAGCAGAAGAGAAAGAAGTTGGAGGGGAACTTTTCGGCCACATTCTGATGTTTCTTATTAGAAAACTTCACTAAAAATGTAGTCAAAGGAAGAAGAAAAAATACAGAATGCACAATGTGCAACAGCACAGAGGGAAAAAGCTAAGAGGCAGACCCCCCACTGATAGGGGTGCAAGGTAAATCCATTTCGGTCCTCTCAGTTTCTCATTTTGACAATCTTAAATTCAGTTCTCCACAGTTCTGCAGCAATTTGCATTTAAAAAAAAATATGAAAATTCTACAACATTTTAGTGCAAATTTATCTTAATAAGCACATTTTTGCATGCATTTTTGACTAATGTACAAATTCTTGCAAGCAATTTTTAAAGATAATTCATTTTCATGAATATATTCATTTTATGCACATTTTCTCATAATATATGCATATTTGTAAATATTGTTTGGTCAGAAAACTGCATCACAAAATTCGGTTAAGTGAGAATTTTGAAGGATGGCTGTGATCTCATATTGTTCCAGAAAGTGCAGATTTGATAGATTCAGCTTTAAATGTGAACTGAATCAAATTTCTTCCCCGTCTCTCCCCACTCATCCTTTCAGGACTCACCCTGGCAGTGTGTGGCAGATGCAAAAAAAAAAAAAAAAGGCAAATTCCACTCTAGGAATCATTAGGAAAGGAACTGAAAATGAAACTGTTGATCTCATAATGCCATTAGAATAATCTATGGTGCAATTGCATTTGGAATATTGCATACAGTTCTGATTGCCTCACCTTAAAAAAAGGTATTGTAAATATTGGAAAATGTTCCAAAAAGGGCAACCAATGATCAAAGGAATTGAATGACTCCACTGTGAGGAAATGTTGCAGTATTTGGGGCTTTTTAGTTTAGAGAAAAGGCGAGTCAGAGGTGAGCTTGGAAAAGTTACTTTTTTGAACTACAACTCCCATCAGCCCCAGCCAGTATGGCCACTGGATTGGGCTGATGGGAGTTGTAGTTCAAAAAAGTAACTTTTCTAAGCTCTGCACAAGTGTACAAAATTATGCACGGCTTAAAGAAAGCAGATAAAGAAAAGTTTTTCTCCTCTCATGACATTAGAACTTCTGGACATCCAATGAAATTAAATTTTGGAAGATTTAGGACAGACAAAAGAAAGTACTTCTTCACGCAGCACATAGTTAAACTCCGGAATTCACTTCCACACTTCCACAAGAGTGACGGCCACCAGTTTCGATGTCTTTAAAAGAGGATTACCCAGATTCATGGAGGGTACAGCTATCAGTAGCTACTGGCCACGATGGCTATGCTCTCCCTCCACAGTCAGAGGCAGTATGCTGCTGAATACCAGTTGCTTGAAACTGCAGGAGGGGAGAGTGCTCCTGCACTCAGGTCCTGCTTGCTGGCTTCCCAGAGGCATCTGGTTGGCCGCTGTGAGAACCGGGTGCTGGACTAAATGGGCCACTGTGTTGTCCATTAATACAGAAGACCTAAAAAAGAGATAGCACAACTCAATGGAGGAGGATAAGGCTACTAGCTACAATAGCTATGTTCTACCTCCACTGTCAGAAGCAGTATGCCTCGGACTACCAGTTGCTGGGAATTCCAAGTGGGAAGAGCGATGTTGCAGTCAGGTCCTGCCTTCTGATTCCCCGGAGACATCTAGCTGGCCGCTGTCAGAAAAGGATGTTGGGCTAAATGGGCCTTGATTCAGCAGCCAAACTGTCCATATGTTCTTATGTAATGAGCAGCTGGAATGGAATCATTTCGAGGACAGGAGGAGCCAGAAGTGGATTGTCTTTCAGCAGAGCTGATGGATAGGCCTTGCAATCCCATTTTTCTCCCTCTCCTACTTTCAACTGGAAGAGCCAGAGTTCAGTGGTAGAGCATCTGCTTTGCACACGAAAGGTCTTGGGTTCAAATCCTGGTTCCTCCAGGTAGAACTAGGAGAGACCCCCCACACTTGAAATCCTGGAGAGCTACTGCCAGTCGGTGTAGGCAACATTAAACTAAACGTACCAATGGCCTGACTTGGAACCAAGGCAGCTGCCTTTGTTCCTTTGTTACCTTCAGGATCCGAAGCAGCGTGCCTTTGATTACGGGATGCTAGGGAACAACAGCGCAAGAGGATTATTGCCCTCATGCGCTGCTTGTCTGCTTCCCAGTGGCATCTTCTTGGCCACGGAGACTGAACAAGGTGGAAAGCCCAATATTAGCTTAATCAGAGGCTTAGTGAGGGCAGCAGACCAAGGCCGGATCTCATTGTTTCAGGTTGCCGCCAGCTCTCTGTGTGTGCAGACTAGTGTGGCTAAACACATGCTGTCTGGAAACACAGCTGATGGGTAGAAGGGAAAATCGGGGGTGTACCACCGTCCCCAAACTTTACCAAGTGATCCCCAAAGGAGCCAGTCCTAGGTTAACTCCTCCTGGTGGTAGAGATTGCAAGTTACAGCAAGGATGGAGAACTGAGGCCTCTCTATTCCCAGCTCTGCTTTGCTCCCTCCTCCTGGGTTTCTGCCTGTCTCAAATGTGTCCTTGAACTCTAATAATCCCTTTTGCTTGCCTGGATGGAGGACAGAGAGGGGTGTGCAAGTGTGTGGAGAGATGAGCCTCCTGTAACAAAGGGCACATTTAAATCCATTGCTCTGCCTCATTTGTGCCTCGGGGCCCCCACCCACCCACGGGCAGGTGGTCCCCAGAACGTAGCCCAGAAGAGAAGGTGGCCCTTGGGCTGAAAAGAAACCCCAGCAGTACAGCACTGATTGTACCTCTTCATTCCTGATCTCTGTATTGCCTCACGCCCACCTCCCAGTCCCCTCCTGAAGGTGTAAACAGAGTGTTGACACAGGACAAATGATCCCAGGCCAAGATAGTGGAAACAGACTCTTCATCTGTTGGCAGGGAGCTTTCCAAGTTAGGGATCTGGTCTGTAAACAATGCTCCCTGCCTTAAATCAATAGCACCATTTTAAATCCAGATGTCACAGAAATCAGCAGAAAAGCTCCTCACACCATACACACACACACACACACACAGAATCAACAAACCTGTAACCTAACATACGAGTACTTAATCGGCGACATGTAATAGTCGTATCAGAAGCAACCCCTGGTTTCCCTGCAGCGAGCAGAGTATCAAGTCAGAAAGTCAACGTAGCTGTGGTTTCCTTATTCGCACTAGTATTTGTGTGTGTGTAAAGCTCTACAGTACACACAGAGCCAAAAGGCTAAGCCTGAAGAAGCTGGTGAAGCAAAAACATAAATGTGATTACCATTTTTTTACTAGCTCCTCTGAGACTAGGAATTTCATTGATATGGGCAAGACTTGACTCCATGGCTGTTTACACCTGCAGAGTTCATGCACAAACATGGACACACACACTCACACCAGCATTAGTATGAGCCATTCATGGGAAGTTGCTAAGGAACTGCCATTTCTGACACCACTCAGGGATCATCGTTTGCTATTTGCTGTGGTGGTCGCCCAACTCCAGAGATTCCTGGATGATACGGATTATCTAGATCCATTTCAATCTGGTTTCAGACGTGGCTATGGGACAGAGACAGCTTTGGTCGCCTTGGTGGATGACCTACGCAGAGAACTGGACCGGGGGAGTGTGTCTCTGCTGGTTCTACTGGACCTCTCAGCGGCTTTCGATACCATCGATCATGGTATCCTTCTGGGCCGCCTTGCCGAGATGGGACTTGGGGGCACTGTTTTACAGTGGCTCCGATCCTTCCTGGAGGATCAAACCCAGAAGGTGGTACTGGGGGACTCCTGCTCGACCCCTTGGCCATTGTCCTATGGGGACCCTCAGGGTTCTGTTTTGTCCCCCATGTTATTTAACATCTACATGAAACCGCTGGGAGAGGTTGTCCGGGGTTTTGGTGTTCGGTGCCATCAGTATGCTGATGACACTCAACTCTATTTCTCTTTTCCACCTGAAGCCAAGGAAGCCGTACAGACCCTAAACCAGTGTCTGGCATCAGTGATGGACTGGATGAGGGTAAACAAGTTGAGATTAAATCCTGACAAAACAGAGGTACTCCTGGTCAGTTGGAGGGCAGATCTGGGAATAGGGGTTCAACCGGTACTGGATGGAGTCGCACTCCCCCTGAAGTCTCAGGTTCGCAGTTGGGTGTACTCCTGGACTCAGCTTTGAATTTGGAGGCCCAGATTGCTGCAGTATCCAGGAGCGCATTTGCCCAATTAAAACTGGTGCGCCAGCTGCGCCCGTTCCTGGACCTGCCTGATCTGACCAGGGTGATGCATGCCTTGGTCACATCCCGCTTAGACTATTGTAACGCGCTCTACGTGGGGCTGCCTTTGAAGACTGTTCGGAAACTTAAATTGGTACAAAGAGCTGCAGCCAGAGTACTAACTGGGGCTGGTTACAGGGACCATACAACTCCCCTGTTACAACAGCTCCACTGGCTGCCAATTTGTTTCCGGTCACAATTCAAAGTGCTGGTTTTGACCTACAAAGCCCTATACGGCTCAGGTCCAGGCTATTTGGCAGATCGTATCTCCCTACATGAACCTGCCCGGGACTTGAGATCTTTAGGTGAGGCCCTTCTTGTGTTCCCTACACCTTCGCAAGCACATTTGACGTGGACACAAGATAGGGCCTTTTCGGTGGTCGCCCCTAGGTTGTGGAACTCCCTCCCTAGTGAGGTACGATCAGCTCCCTCCTTGCCGTCTTTTCGGCGACAAGTAAAGACTGTTTTATTTCAGTGGGCATTTGGGACAGAGAACGACCAGGATTAATGTCTTATAGGCTTGGTGATCATATTATATGATTATTATTTTAAATTGTTCGCTGTTTTAACTTTTATCTTATAGTTTTTAATTTTCACTTATAGTTTAATTCTTTTTAATAATATACTCTGTATGTTTTAATGATGTTGTTTTTAGTTGTAAGCCGCTCTGAGTCCTATTGGAAAAGGGCAGGGTAAAAATAAAGTATTATTATTATTATTATTATTATTATTATTATTATTATTATTATTATTATTATTATTATTTACTATAAATACCGATTCATATTTTTCCCTCAAAAACATCAATATTAATATTGATAAATGTTTAAAACTATCATTCTTCATATATTTTTTTAAAATATCAATATTTTAAATGAAGTATCAATATTAATATTGACATTTTGAGGGAAATGCCAATATTAATATCAATATTTTTGAGGCATTTTTTAAAATCCAATTTGGCTGTGGAAAAGCAGTAGAAAAAAACCTCCAATCCGCAGGGACAAAAAAAGTGGGTATAAATAGGAAATCCACTGTCAAATTCGAATGTTATGAAATTCGAGCTCATTCCTAATTTTTACTAGCTCCTCTGAGGCTAGGAATTTCATTGATATGGTCAAGATTTGACTCCATGGGTGTTTACACATGCAGATTTCATGCACGGACACAGACACACACACACTCACACACATCAGCATTCGAATGTGCCATCCTTGGGCAGTTACTAAAGAACTGCCGCTACTGACATCACTCTGCTGGGCCTTCTTTTGGGGCATTTCATTGAAGCTTATGTGATGAAGCAATTACAACAAAGCAGCGGGGCAATTATAATGAAGCACATGAGGCAATCAGTGAATTGGAATGAAGCATAGGGGGCAATTACAATGGTATCCACGTGATGCTCATTAGAGTAAGGCATTTACCACCTCAGTCTTCTTCCGTAAGTATATTCCCCCTAACCTGCCATTTGTGTCTGATGGAAACATAGGAAGGAGGCATAGAGCCACTTGCTGACATGGAGGACCAACATCTGGAAAGGGAGGTCTACTGGCATGCAAGAGATGATGCACAAGGGCCCCCTCATCCTTGGAGTCAGCCCTGGTAGAAAGGAACACACTGACTCAGACCACTAGCCCCATTTAGCTCAGTTTTGTTTACTCTGACTAGCAGCAGCTCTCTAGGGTTTCAGGCTCATTTCAGCCCTACCTTGAGGTGCCTGGAATTGAACCTGGAACCTTCTGCATGCAAAGCAGATGCTCTACCGCCGGGTAGCAGCCCATCCCCAAAATATTTATAATCTAAGAAAATTATATCACAATGATGGGTGGAGAATATGAAGGGAAGCCTTTGGGGCATTGCTGGGGCCATGGTCTCTGGATGCCGAGATGAAGAGACTTAATCTTGTGCGCACTGGCATCTTGGCGTTCTCTCAATAGGCCCAGTGGTAAAATATTGGCACTATTGGAAGGCTGCAGCCTGCAAGGCCATGAATCTTCAGCCTACGGGATGCCAACACATCCATCAATAATAAAGACAGATGTGTGCGGAGCAGGCCACGGTGCTCAGAGAGATGCTGCTGCCAGAAGAGAGAGGGGGGCGAGGAGGGGGGAAGACATATTTCTAGGATCAAGCCACATGTAACATGGATATCCTATAAATCTCCCCAGGAAAGGGAGTCAGTCACATCTAAGCTCCCCTGGATTTTCATCTCTTTCCTCTGCAGTAAAAAACTCAACGTGAACTGGGCTCGGGTCCCAGAGCAGACAGCTTCTGGGGCTGCCAGACTACAATTCTGAAACAAAAGGACACGGGGAAATGTTAGGGGCTGCCTTACAGAGCTCTGCGGAGAGGAATCAAGTCATACTTTTGGTCGTATCCAACCACATTCTACTCAGAGGAGACCCACAGAAATGAATGGACTTAAGTTAGCCATGTCCATTGATCTCAAGGGGTAGGCCTAGCATTTGATACAGCCTGTTGTATTTTAGCCAATGATTTATTTATTTATTGCAAAAATAAAAAACTGCCTTACAGAGAGCTTCCCCGCCCCAGGGTACTACATATAAACCAGGGATGAGGAACAGGCTCTAGCTGGTCAGCCAGATCCTCTTCTCAACCCCCCCCCATTACCACCTGCAGGCCAAGTTTCGCAGGTGGGTGGGGGTGCACAATGCCATCAGATGAGCCGTTTTTCTTTGCTCGCGTGACCAAAGGAGTGTCATTTTGCAAGTGCTGCTGATGAGCTGACTGAGGGTGCTTGCAAAGCCCTGTGCTTTTGCACAGGCTGTGAATCACATCGGTGGTCACAAAGGTCATTTGGCAAGCACTGTCGATCCTTGGCACTCGCAACGTGCAGGGCTTTGCAAACTCTACTTTCACGTGAGCCCTATCTTTACCTGCCCCACACCTGATGTCATTTATTTATTTATTACACTGATATCCAACCCTTCCTCCCAAAGAAGTCCAGGGCATCAATCAGCAAGCAACAAACCAACAAAATAATCTTCAAAAGAAATCTGATACAGATGCAGACTGGGATAAGGTCTCTGCTTAAAAGGCTTGTTGGAAGAGGAGGTTCTTCAGTAGGTATTGCAAAGAGATGGCACCTGTGTAATATTTAAGGGAAGGGAAATCCAAAGGGTAGGTACCACAGCACTAAAGGCCTGATTCCTATATTGTGTGGAACAGACATCTTGACAAGTTGGTATCTGCAGAGTGCAGTGATCGACTGGGTATATAATGGGTGAGACAATCTTTCAGATATCCTAATCCCAAACTGTACAGGGCTGTGCATCAGATCTGGCTGAGTCCCAAGCCAAGTTGGGCAATTCAGATGTTTTGGGGTCTTGACTGAGTCAGGTTAAGACACAGATCATTATGAGTCGGATTGGATGGCCGGAGTGATCCGGGGCTGTCAGAGGGCAAGGCTTCGGGCAGGAGAACCTAGAAGAAGGTTGAGACCTCCCAAGCGGGAGCAATCCTATGGGGCACAAGTACTCATTTGCAAGTAGGTTTCCTGCTTGCAAAATAGCATCCTACAGAATTGACCCCTGCTGTTGACTGGGAGGGCAGTATCCTTAACTGGGTTTTTTTTTTCCATCCTTCTGCACCTTTTGTACAGGGAAAAAGATCCAGAAGGTGTTGGACTTCAGCAACCATCAGTCCCAGCGAGCATAACCAACAATCAAGGATGATTACTGGCTGTCCCTGGATGGCTAAGAGCTCCCATGGGAAAGCAGGGACGTTCCAGCTACAGCAGGGCTGTGGCTCAGTGGTAGAGCACTTGTTTGGCATGCAGAAGGTCCCAAGTTCAATCCTTGCCCAGGTAAGTCTCGGAGTAGGGACAGGAAAGTAATTCAGAACCAACCTAATTTGCACTTTGCAAAACAGCGTGCAAACTGAAACACAGCCATCCCTCCAGATTCACACTTCTCTGAATTTTGCAATGCAATTCTCCAGCCAAATCATGTGCGCAAAAATGCATCCACTGGGTAAAGCATGCTTTAAAATGCATATATTAATGAAAATAACATTCAAAATACATGATATTGCCAACATTGTCAATATTAGACACAATTGCATGCAAAAAATGTTCATATTAGCCTGGGAAAGAGCCCTGCCGGAAACCCTAGACGGCTGCTGCCAGTATGACTCAGTGGAAGGGAGCTTTCTATAACCGTCGCATGAGGAAGAGCGTAGCTCAGTGGCACAGCATTTGTTTTGCATGTAGAAGGTCCCAGATTCAATCCCTGGCATCTCCAGGTGGGGCTGGGAGAGACCCCTCATCTGAAGTCCCTGGAGAGACGCTGCCTGTCAGTGTAGACAATACTGAGCTGGATGGACAAATGGTCTGGCTCGGTGTAAAGCAACATCTTGTGGTCCACAGACAAACTCCAGCTTGCTGTGTTTTTCTTTACATTTTCAAAACATATCAATCGGAATTCAGGTTATAGAACAAATTACGTCTTATATAAAAGAGCTAGAGTCAACCCAAATGAAAAGAAATGAAGTTTTCTAATTATTTATCTGGATCTTAGGAGTGGCCAGTCCCAGCTGGGATTATTGGGGACCAGTGAGGTTGTTGACTTTTTGCCCCATGCCTTCCACACATAGCCTGAAGAGGATTCTGTTGATTTAAAGGTCATGTGTATGGCTAAATGCTTTAATAGCTTTGCAGATCCAAAGGGTCCCTGAGGCTGGGCTGCTTTGCTTTGCTGTGGAACCTGTGAGAAAGGGATGTGCTTAATCCCTTTATATCTGCAGTTTTCCACACTTCAACCCTATTTTCTTGGATATACATGAAAGGACCACGGAGTGTCTTGGGTAGATACCTTTGGCTTGAGCAATTGGTTTGATTGATTTGCTTTTCTGCACAAATGTGCATGCAAGTTTCGTTTCTGGTTTTTAAGGAGAAGGTGTGCAATGGATGCACATTACAGCAGAGAGTGCATGCATCTTAGGACCAAGGCAAAAGGCCATAGCCAGTGGCAAAGCATTTGCTGTGCATGCAGAAGGTCCCAGTTTCAATCTCCAAGTAGGGCTGGAAATAATGTATTACTTATAAACCTTTATGTGTGCATATATCCACACACACATTTTCATCAGTGATAATTATCTGATGTTCACCAAAAAGCAGTCCAGAGCAGTTACAAAACTTACAAGATTCCTCCATCCAGAGGTGACACTAATAAGCACATGCAAATCCTTTCCAGTTTCATCTTACAATTAAGGGGCTTCTCCAATCTGTTTGCGTACAGGAGCTTGTCACTTTCACTTTGCACACAGTTCTCTGAGCATGTGCAAGCTGACACACCCTACTTCATTTCTCTTTTTTTCTTTGTCACTGAACAGATGAAGCAAGAGTTTGTGCATCCAGCAACTGATAATCGCCCCCCTCCCCACAACAGAAATTAAATTGGATAGACTCAGACATAAGGTGGCTCCAGAATACTCGTCTGCACAAGCTGAACTAGAACATCCATTTCGGAGATTGAACATGGCAGGTTGTTACTATCCCTACAGTGAAGAAATAGCGTGTCCGGTCATCATTGCTAAGCTAGTAAGACTTTTTCCCTGTAGTATGCCTAACAGTCCCTAATAGAAGATGTAATTAGAATTATTATTGCAATTAAAACTTTTTTCCTGTGTATGAGTATGCTCTATGCTAGAGGACAAAAAACTTTGACTGTGTGTAGTATGATGCAATAACTGGGAAAAAACAGAGCCCTGCGAGATCAGGCCAATGGCCCTCATAGTCCAGCACACTGTTCTCACAGTGGCCAACCAGATGCCCACAGGAAGCCCACAAGCAGGACCTGAGCACAAGAAAACTCCCTATCTGTGGTTTCCAGCAGTTGGTATTCAGAAGCATTTTGCCTTCAGCCATAGAGCTAGAACATCTCCATCAGGATTAATAGTCCTATCCTCCATTAATTGTCTAATCTTATCTTAAAGCTATCCATTCTCTGCTGCTGGGCACTATTTCTTTCAAAGTTCCTTTCATACCCTCCTCTTTCCATTTCTTTTGCTATGCTTCTCTCTTCTGCTCTCACTCTGATGCCATAACCCTGAAGCCAAATCAGAGTGAGGGCAGCAGCAGAGATCCTTACCCTCACTCTAATTTGGCTTCTAGGTAGGAATGTTCCAAGAACAAGGAACCGTGCCCTTCATGTGCAACCCTACCAATTCAAGCTTGCCGCATTGTATTAGAACTGTCCAAGTAGGTCCTTACTAACTCATGGAGTTTCAGCTCACAACTTTTCTTAGGGGGAAAGCCCCATTGTTGTTTCTCAGTCAGATTAAATCTGGTTTAAAATGTAGAATCTGCCCTTACAATCCAGATGGTAAGACTACAAAGTGTCATGGTCAGATACTAGACTAGATTTATGACAGTCATTTCATTTTTATTTCAACTCCCTGATGCCTCTAACTTGAGGGCTGTCTAGGCAGTTATCTGTAAAATTTCTGTAAAATTTCCCCCTATATCTGGTTAATATCAGTTAGACAATTTCTCACAGATGCCATGGAAGGAATGGCGCCCAGGGAGGGATTTGACTGAGGGTGGGGGCGAAGTGCCTTATCTTCCATGTTGCACATTACGTTGGATCAAATGGTGTCTCCTTTGGTATCTAAGGTATTTACTTAGCTGAGCAAAGCTTGTTCAGAGGAAGGGAGAGTTATAATAACTTTTCTATTTCTCTCTCTTTCTCTCTCTCTGGGAGAGAGGAGTTATAAATCAAACAACATTTTTCCCCTGGCTGCCTTTCTGATGAATTAATATCTCGAGTGACAGCTTCTCCTTGACAGTTTGAGAGAGCTTAGAAAAAACTGGCATGATGATCTGGAATGGGAGACTAGAAAAATAACCCACTGATGGTCTATGGGGGGATGGGGGGAGAGGGAGAGCGAAGTCACCCCCTTCTGAACAGTGGAAATGTTTTAACTTGGCCAGCAAATGAGATAATGCGCTCTCCAGATATTCTCTAGCAATACCCAGCATCTCACTATAGTGGTGGCCTAACAATGTAAAAATCAGAAAAGGAAGGATATGGGCATTAGCGCAGATTCCAAGGAGAGGGGAATGTGATGAGAAGTGGGCTGGGAAGGATTATGAGGCCTCAATACCTGCTGAGAAAATGATGCCAGCCGCCACCACAATCCTCAACTCTACCCCCACGAGCCTAACATATTCCATCTTGTCTCAGCTTGTGTCTTATTTATTTATTTATTTATTTATTATATTTATACCCTGCCTTTCTTTTCATGATCGAAACCCAAGGTAGCTTACATATGGTTCCCAGGCAGTCTCCCATCCAGGCACCGACCAGACCTGACCCTGCTGGCCTCATGTGCCTTCAGACCAGTCAGATCTTAGTCAGATTATACCACCAACTTGCTGAGTTTGGGCTTCAGGGCTCACTTTGTCAGGGATCTTGACTGGCAAAGTTAGAAAGGACTCCATAATTGGGCCCCTTCAGAGATGCCAGCCCTGTGTTCCCAAGACTGGACTATACGTTTTGATGGATGAAGTCGTGAGAGAGACATTTGGCATCTCAAATATTGCATGAGCCTGAAGCTTCCTTCAGAGAACTTGTTTTGCTCAGCCTGCTACAGAAGAATGTGTCTTTTCCTAAGCCAGTTCAACAGTCCATTTAGTCTAGTGCCATCCATTCTAACCAGAAGCCGGCTTCAAAGACCTTAGGCAAGTTTCCATTACCTGCTTGTCAAGTTCCCACAGGCCACTCTGAGAACTGGCTTCTTCACCAGATGGGCAACTGGTCTGATCTAGCAGGGCTGTTCTTGCATTTTTTTCCTGCTTTCTGAGATCCTTGGAACTGGAGATGAAAGGGACTGAATTTAGGACTATCTATTAGCATCCTTCCCAAGCCAGGTGTCCTCCAGATGTTGGACTCAGCCAGCATGGCCAATGGTCAAGGTGGATGGGATTTGTTGCCTTACATTGGCTATCCCTGTTCTATATACTCAGCCGCTGAAGTGTGGCCCACCTCCAATTTTATGTGTGAGTTTTGCGGTACATCAATCTGAAAGGCTAAGATGTGCAAAACTCCTCTGAGATATGTCATTTGTTTTTTTGTTTATTGGCTTCATCTGCAATTCCTGATGTTTCACTGTGCATAACAAAAGAACATAAGAAGAGCCTGCTGGACCAGGCCAAGCGGCCATCTAGTCCAGCCTCCTGCTCCCACAATGGCCAACCAGATGCCCATTATGGGAAGCCCACAAGCAGGACCGGAGCGCAACAGCACTCGCCTCTTCTGGTATTCAGAATCATATTGCCTCTGACAGCTGAGACCCTTTCAGTATGTTTCAGTCACTCTAAAACTGAACAGCAGTTGTGGCTTGGTAGAGCCTGTGGAAAAAGAAAAAAATTCCTTAGCGTACTTCAGAAGCAGAGCTTGGGAAAGTTACTTTTTTTGAACTACAACTCCCATCAGCCCCAGCCAGCGCCATAGTGGCTGGGGCTGATGGGAGTTGTAGTTCAAAAAAAGTAACTTTCCCAAGCTCTGTTCAAAAGTTCCTCTTCCATTGGAAACCTCTCTGACCCATCAGCCCTTCTGTACATTTGGGGTTACAACTAACCCTAAAAGGGTATGAAAATATTTCAAACGTTTACCCCAAATGTGCAAATAATGTCATAAAATATAGCCAGTTGTTCTGTGGGGTTTGAACTGCCCCACCGCATCAGAGCAGGCAGGGCCGGTGTCAGGCATGCCGGGGCCCTTGGGCACCAGTCTGCCCTGGGTCCCGGCACACACACACACACATGCACACGCACGCCCCACTTACCTGTCTCTCCTGTTTTTTGTGGCTCTGTGCACTGTGCCCATAGGGCTGCCATTAATCAAGATGGCAGTCAAGGTTTCCCTAAGGGGTTGAAGCCTCCGCTACCATCTTGGTTAATGGCATGCATGGCGCTACGTGCGCACATCCCTGCCTTCAACCAAGATAGTGGCAGGGGCATCAGCACCTTAGGGAAACCTCGGCTGCCATCTTGGTTAATGGCAGCCCTGCATGTGCAGTGTGTGCAGCCACAAAAGACAGGAAAGACAGGTAGGTGGAGCCAGCGAATGGGTGGGCGGCTTGCAAGTTCCCTCCCTGCGATCTGCCAAAGATCGCGGAAGGAAAGTGCTACTCCTATCCCACTCTATTGAAGGGCCCCTCAGGGCCCCTCAGCCAGGGCCCAACTTGGCCACCCTTTGACTCAGGCCCTGAGAGCAGGGATAGCCAACATGGTGCCCTCCTGACATTGTTGGACTACAATTCCCAAGGTTCCTGATTATGGTCAGGAATGATGGAAATTGTAGTCCAGCAACATCAGGGGACCCAAAGGTTGGGAAAGGGTGGATATTCTGTTCCTCCAAGGTATGGGAGGGAGAATCAATGGAGAAAACTCAAGTGTAAAGGTACACACTGCAGGAGTCTCACAATCTGAACAATAAGTAAAGAGATTCAAATATATAGAAATAATATATATGTTATACCAATACAAAAGATCAACATGGGTTGTACTCAACTAAGTCCTACTCAGAGTAGACCCACTGAAATAAATGAACCTAAGTTATCCATGTCTATGAACTTCAATGGGTCTACTCTGAGTAGGTCTAGCCCTGATTGCCACCCCATAAAAATTGTACCGACACATACAAAAACCCAAACAGCAGTGAATCGTATGAGCCATCAAGTGCGGATCTGGTTAAAAAAAAAAAGATCCATTTCAATAATACATCTTTCTCAAATCCATGCAACTATTTTGCAGAAAACTCAAATCTAGCACCCAAATGGGTACTTTGAGTTGATAAAGCGGTTAAGATAAGGAGGAGTTAACTATTAGCTATTCAATCAATTTTTACAATTATTATTCATACCTGCAGATTGGTTAGCTGAAGGAAAAGGTGTTCCAGTAAGGTATTGAAAGTCCATAAGATCTCATAAGAACGAATACTGGGGGGGGTGTCACTATAGATCCCACATATCTTCCCTATATAGTTACACCATAAACAATTATCCTAATGCAATTTCATACTTTGCCAAAAAAGATCCGATTGCTGTAGTGACTTCTAATTAGCAGAGGTAGGTAAATATCTTGGGTGTGAGCTCCAAGTCCCAACTGATGGGGAAGTTACAAGTAATAAGTGCTTGGAACAGGTCCTTTTGTGTGGTGGTTCTCCATCTCTGATCCCCAGTAATACACACTGAGCAGCTTTTTTCTTTAGGTTTAGATGTCTGGACAACACATTCCTATTCCACCAGGCTTTTAAATGTGCTTTAAATGTGACATTGAATCTGCTTACATTATAGGTCAGTTGTTCCATCAGTGTGATTGTTAGTTACTGTTTTTAACGGGTTGACTTTCCAAGATTTTAAATTGTCTGCTTTTATTATGTTTTGATTGCCTATTAAGTAGAAAGGATATTTAAATAAATAAATAAACACACTTAAGGGAATTTGACCTTTCCGTGTCTCTTTTTGATTAAAGAAATATATTCTTATTATTGTGAGCTAGGAGCCAATAGTCCTTTTTAATAAAACTCAGACGGAGCCAAAAGGAGTGGGGGTGGTTTGTGCAAAAAACATTTGTCAGCATTGAAATGTGCACATATACATCCCCAATGATTTATTTCTCTAGGCTTTGCTTGCCTTTGCATTCTTGACTGGCTTGGCTCACTCGTGGTCTGTCCAAGAAGCATTGTTTTCAATCTCAATCAGTTTTGTTTGTTCTTAGTGGCATCCCTGATTGGCTATATAGCAGCATGACACTATCTTTTTTTTTACAATAATTTTTATTCAAATTTTCATAAAACAAACAAAACAAAATCATAAAACATTCAAAGACAAAAAACAAAACAAAACAAAAATGATTAAACAAAAAAATAAAATGTTGACTTCCCATTTGTCGCAGATCAAATCAGTTATAGGTCTACAATATATAACAATCCTGTTTCTTAAATTATATTATAAAATCACTTTCCTCCAGTAGTTATCTTAATTAATCATCAAATCTCATAAACATTACTTTATTCTTTCCACAAAAAGTCAAAGAGAGGTTTCAATTCTTTAAGAAATATATCTATCAATTTTTCTCCAAATAAACATGTCGATTAATCCATCTCGTTAATAATAATAATAATCTTATTGTCATAACCATAGTCCAAATAAACATATCGATTAATCCATCTCATCAAAATCTGTTAGGTCCAATAATTTCAATAGCCATTATTCCATTATCCATATTAATTCCATCTTCCATCTTCAATAGTCCTGTTAAGTCCAGTAATTTCATTGTCCAATCTTCCATTATCAGTATTCCATAATAATCTTGCTGTCATAGCCAAAGTCATATAATAAGAGTCTGATGGGAATTTCCTCTATCCCAAATATTTTCTTGCCATCGATTCTGAATAAGTTGCTGAAATATTGTTGTAAAGTCATATCAGCAGCATGACACTATCACAGATAGCAGATGTGTGCACGCAGAGAGGAGGAAGACTGAGATGTGGATGCATGTAACAGAGGTTGTAGCATGTCAAAGGAAAGAGCCTACCAATAACTATCTGAAAGCCTTGGAGATTCAGAGACAAACCTGAAGCCACCTTAATCCTCTTATGCATTTCGGGTCATATTGACTACAGAGGAGAAGAATATGCAGTGGTGGCTGGTGGCTGAAGCACCTTGGACAGCTCCTTGAAAGTTTGGACTAAAATGCGGAACAGATTCCACTGCCCTACTGACATGGAGCCATCAGCCACCACTGAAAATATGTAACACACACCCCTCCCAAAGTATAACATTTCATACTCCATATATCTCTAGGGAAGTTGGGTGAATTCTTCAAATTCACATTTATGCTTGATTTTGGAATGTTCCAGAACTCCAGTGTCCACCCCAGAAAGAAATCCACCTTTTTTTTTTGCTCCAAATATGAGATTTTAATTCATAGTGTAACCATGTTGTGTATGTTATGTTGGCATTACTGCTTCCAAATAATTTCTCTGATCATTAACTACTATGGCAACAAATCACCTATACTTGGCCAACTCTTTAGTTATGCAAGGATTCTATAGGGAATGTACCAGATTAACTGCTTAACAAAAGAAGTTGGATGTTGAACATGATTCCTTACATAATGAAAGACTTTTAAATGTAAGTATAATGAACAGCACAGGAACATATAATTCACTTCCTTGAAAAAAAATCCAGAAAAAATCCTACTTTCACATACAGAACCTGACAAAGATGGTGGTGACAGGGGGTGGTGGTGGATTTGGGCTACAAACAGGATGGTAAAGTAGGGGTTTGCACATCCCTCATCTCCGTGTATTATTCTACATTATAAGAGTTCATTTAGTGAAGAAGAAAAGATCAGTATCACATTTTGTGTGCATTTTAATTTCATTCATTAAAATGAGATTGGAGTCAGTAAAAGTGAATGAGGCAATGTTAAGCACATCCAAAGTATTGGGGGTTATAAATGACCCCAATAATCGGGAAAGCAAAGAACACAATAGCTGTTTTTTGTTACTGTAATAATTAATTTGAGGTGTTGGACTTCCGGGAAGGGTGACTTCGCTTGTGCCTGCTTTTGAGACGGGCTCCCGCCTCAAAAGAAGCTTATTCAGATATAAATCAGTCAGAACATTTTTTTTTTGACTGATGAAATTTCTCCCGGGCAGGGAGAAACGTAGAGATCAACCTCAAAAGCCTGTTTTTGTTGGGAGGACTGGATTTCATTAATTTATGAGAAAAGGTCCAGCCAGCAATGCCGGACAGACTTCCGAACAAGCTCTATCTGATTAATGCGATACGTTTATCTTTTCTTCAAAGAGAAAACAGACTAACAGGCAAGCACCCTTCTTTCTATTATTTTTTTTACTTGGTTTAAATTGTTGCAGCAAAAAGAGATTTATCAAATGAATCAGCTTTAAAGAACTTCTGGGTGAGCTATAACTCTTCTCTGTTATTCACGAAATTAACAGCTTATCTCTGTTTCTATTGCAAAAAGCTGTCCTGGAAGTGCATTCTAAAGATATAAACAGAAGAGGGATTTCTATTCCGAGGAACATTATATTGTCTGGGACTATTCTCTTTTTGGTCTATTTTATTTTGACGAATCTGCTTCTTCACGACGCCACTAACTGTTTTGATGCTGGGAACTAAATTTGTTTTGTGTTCTTGAACATAGAGAGATAAGGCAGGCTGCTCTGTTTATACTGTGATGTCATCAAGCCTGGAATATTAACCCGATTGTTGCTGAAATAAGAAGTGGTTCTTCTTTATTTTTGTTTTGTTTTGTTTTTGTGGTTTTAAAAATGGCAATCAAGAAAGTGGCTGAGAATCTGGAAGTAATTATGTTTCAGAAAATAATGGATGAGATTGAGATAACGAAACAAACCCTGCGACAGGGCAGTAAGGAGCTGAAAATTGAACTGAGCAAAATGACGCAGGAGCTTAAAGAAATAGGGGATCTTGTGAGAGAGGAGAATGAGATCAGAGATGAGAAAAGAAAAAATAAAGGGAAGATACAAGCCCTGGAGATTGGAACAAATGTGGAATTGGAAAAAGATCTGGAGTTTATGGATATTAGAAATAAAATCTACTGTTTGGAATTTAACGTTATCTCTGAAGAAATTAATGAAGATATTAGAGATAAAGTTATCAGTGGCTTGGATAATCTTCTGGACTGGAATGACGTGATGGAGCTTGATATAGAGAAAATCTATGGAATTAACTGCAGCCATGTGACAATGGAAAAACTCTCAAGAGATGAGCCAGTGCATTTTGTAAAAAAGAAGAACACAGATATGACTTTACAACAATATTTCAGCAACTAATTCAGAATTGATGGCAAGAAAATATTTGGGATAGAGGAAATTCCCATCGGACTCTTATTATATGACTATGGCTATGACAGCAAGATTATTATGGAATACTGATAATGGAAGATTGGACACTGAAATTACTGGACTTAACAGGACTATTGAAGATGGAAGATGGAATTAATATGGATAATGGAATAATGGCTATTGAAATTATTGGACCTAACAGATTTTGATGAGATGGATTAATCGATATGTTTATTTGGACTATGGTTATGACAATAAGATTATTATTATTATTAACGAGATGGATTAATCAACATGTTTATTTGGAGAAAAATTGATAGATATATTTCTTAAAGAATTGAAACCTCTCTTTGACTTTTTGTGGAAAGAATAAAGTAATGTTTATGAGATTTGATGATTAATTAAGATAACTACTGGAGGAAAGTGATTTTATAATATAATTTAAGAGACAGGATTGTTATATATTGTAGACCTACAACTGATTTGATCTGCGACAAATGGGAAGTCAACATTTTATTTTTTTGTTTAATCATTTTTGTTTTGTTTTGTTTTTTGTCTTTGAATGTTTTATGATTTTGTTTTGTATGTTTTATGAAAATTTGAATAAAAATTATTGTAAATAATAATAATAATAATAATTAAGATGAGGTGTTTACTATCCACGGTTTCTTCATCATCGTAATTATAATCTCCAGGAGGGTTTTTTTTAGGGCGAGGACAAATGAAACTCTCTCTTCGGCCTAGGGATGGAAGGATCTGTCTGTTTCGGCTCTCCCCATTTCTCATTTTCCCAGTCTTAAATTCAGTTTTCCACATTTCTGCAGAAATTTACCAATTCTTTTTTTTAAAATCCTCATAAAATTATTCAGTATTATAGAGCAAATTTCTCCTAATGAACACATTTTTGGATGTAGTTGTGACGAATGTACACATTTTTGCAAGCAATTTCTCCTAATAATAATGCATTTTGCATGTTATTTTTACTAATATATTCACTTTTTTGTACATTTTTCCCCTAGTGCATGCTTGCTTGTAAAGATTGGTTGGTTGGAGAACTGCACCGCAGAATTCAGACAAGTGCAAATTTTGAAGGATGCCTGTGTGTTGCTTTTCATATTGTTTTGGAAAGTGCAAATTTGATAGATTTGGCTTTACATGTGAACTGAATCAAATTTCTCTCCCATCTCAGAGTTCCCTGGGGAATGTTTTTTAAACCACTCTGGGAATTGTAGCTCTGTGAGGGGAGTAGGGGTCTCCTAACAACTCTCAGAGAACTCTTCACAAGCTACATTTCCCAGAGTTGTCTGGGGAAGCCATGGCTGTTTAAAGTGGTGTAGAACTGCTTTAAATGTATAGTGCAGATGGAGCCTTTCAGCCTGGTAGTCCTTCTATTAGTTTCTGATTAACACTACCTGTACATTCCCCAACAAGTGATGTTCTCTAGGTAGTTGACCATAACATTTAAAACCATGCAGATTAAACTAGCAGAAGGGGGGGGATCAAAACAGAGTAAAACAACCACCTCATGTACATCGGCAGTAAACATTCATACAGCAGAGCTAAAGACACTAAAAGGTCTTACGAGGACGATCTACCCCAATATTGCCTGCCCTGCCTGGCATCAGTGTTCAAGGGTGTCAGGCAGAGGCCTTTCTCAGTCTTGTGACAGGAGATGCCTGGGGTTGAATCCGAGACCTTCTATATGCAGAGAATGTGCTCTGCCACTGAGCTACAGTACAGACCCTCCCTATAATCAGTGGAGACTGGTGGCTCCGATGTCAGTAGGGCAGTGAATCTGCTCCGGATTTTAGTCCAAACTTTCAAGGAGCTGTCCAAGGTGTTGAAAGTGGGGCAGAATCACTGCAGATTCCAGATACCATCACTGTAGCCCATTAACTATAAGCAAGCACAGCCAGGTTTGGTGTTGTGGAGAGCACAGGAACAGTGTCCTCCAGATGTTGTTGGACTCCAATTACCATCAGCCCCAGCTAGCACGGCTAATGGTCAGGGACAAGGGGGGTTGTAGTTCAACAGCATCTGGAGGGCTGCAGGTTTCCCATCCTTGTGCTAGCATGTCACACAAAGATGGAGGAAGGCCAGGTTCAAATCCCCATTCAGCCATGGCACCATCAGTTGGGTGATCTCAGACTGTTCCATCCCTATCTCTCAGCCAAGCCTACCCCACAGGGCTATTGTGATGACAAATTGGGGATGGGGGGGATAAATGTGTTCACCGCCCTGAACTTCTGAGAGGAAGGTTGGGATAGAAATGTAATAGAAACATAAATAATAAATAAATATAGTGATCTCTAATTGAATTTAATATTTATGTATTAATTATTTTAACAGTAAATTGGGACTTATTGTCAAATGTGTCTCATTATTTATTTATTTGTGAAAAGATGACAGGGACTGAGCCCTAGGTTCCTCCACAGCAGGCTTATCTAACAATTACTTCATTAACCTGAATACATAATTAAAGACTTTTAAATGTAAGCATAATGAACAACACAAGAAAATATAATTCGCTGCATTAAAAAAGTGCAAGGCCGGTCGTTCCATTAGGCCAGGGGTGGGCAATGTCCACCCTGCCAGCCTGATTAAGCCCCCGTGGCCTCCTCATTTGGTCCACGATGCCATGCCCTCCCAGCCACACCATGTCTGCCTTACACCTGACATCATATGTGGCATCAGGGGTGGGTCACGTAAAGATTTAGCTCAGCCAAAAGGGATTTGCGAGCATTGCTGATGAGCTGACTGGTTCTTCCTCACAAAGCCTGGGGCAAGGGGCTTTGTGACTGTCAGGTCCTACAAAGCGCTGCACAAGACCTGACAATCAGAGGAGTCTTGCTGAGCTCTTCACAATGAACTTCTTAAAACCCAACAATCAGCTGACAGTTGGGTCTTGCTAAGTGCTTTGAGATTTGGGGAGGCTGGGAAGATCTATGTTAGTTAAACTAGTATAAAACCAATATAAATATGTAGTGTAGGTAATAGATTTTTTTTAAAAGGACACATTTCCAATCTGGTGCCCTCTGGATGTTTTGGATTACAAATTCCATCACCCCTGCAAGCTAAGATCCTTAAATGGGGATGCCAAGGATTGAACGTAGAGCATTCTGCATGCAAAACATTGAGTGAGGGCTGAGGAGGCACCCCTCCTGCGATATGGGGTTAGGCTGCCCCTATCAGCTGTACCTTTCGTTTTGAATGGCCAACAGGTCTGCCTCCTTTCCCCAGTCCATCCCATTTCTTTGACATGATCCAACTCTTTTTTTCCTCTTTCCAATGAGATGTTTCTTGATCATCTCGTCCTCTTAATTGCTTTTAACAACACAGAAGGGAATCCGTTCCACACCATACCGGGATGGAAGTGTCCCGTCCATATTTTCCATGTCTTTTTTATTAGGTCTGACTGGAGGGATATGGTCCCTGTTAAGTGTTGCTCTGTAATAGCTTTCACATGACGGCTCAAGAGAAGGCCTTGCCATGTTCTTGCGCTGTTGCCTTCATCCTGCTCCAAGAAACGAGGGGAAAAAATGCTAATAGTTTATTTCTGCTTTGAACATGTGCAAGTTCCGTATCTGGAGACGCTTGGCAAAAGTTGGGAGAAAAACAGGACAATCTTGATACGCCCCTCTCCACCACATTTCAAACAGTTTCATTGTCAGAAAAGTGAGCATGGAGATGACAACAATGGCAACAACAAAAAAGGCAAACAGGCTGACAATGGTCCAAACCTCTCCGGAACCTTTTCCCTCTCTCTTTTTTTCTCTTTCAAAGATTTCAACTTCAAATACTTTTGCAAGTGTGAGCTTGGAGGATGTGGCGTTTGTTTGAACACATGGATGGAAAATGTTTCTGCTTTGATCACTATCAGATGTGTGCACAGAAACAACAAATATTAATTCAGGCTTGCCGGAGGGGGGGAGGGAAAAGAGAAAAGAAAAGAAACAGCAAGCCCTTGGGTGTCTGGATGCCAGTCATCCGTTTCATGAAATCATAGAGCTGGCAGGGAGAGGAAGCGTCTGCATCAGGAACACTTGCTCCGTGAGCCACCCTTCACAAAATCCACAAGCCATAGTCACAGATCTTCCCAAAAGCTGTAGGACGATCCTATAAATTTATGCGTAGCATGACTTCAGGGGTGGCCAATATGGCAGAGTGCAGGAAAGGGCCTAGGCCTGGTACTCTTCAACACTTTTATTAATGGCGTGGATGAGGAAGTGCAGGGTATGAGTATCACATTTGCGGATGATACGAAATTGGGAGGGATAGCTAACACCCTGGATGACAGAAACAAAGTTCAAAGGGATCTTGATAGGCTGGAGCATTGGACTGAAAACAACAGAATGAAATTCAGCAGGGTTAAGTGCAAAGTTCTACACCTAGGAAAAAGAAACCAAACACACAGTTATAAAATGGGGGATACTTGGCTCAGCATTACTACATGTGAGAAAGATTTTGGGATTGTTGTTGATTAAAAGCTAAACCTGAGCCAACAGTGTGATGTGGCTGCAAAAAAGGCAAATGCTATTTTAGGCTGCATTAACAGTATAGTTTCCAAATCATGTGAAATACTAATATCCCTCTATTCAGCACTGGTTAGGCCTCATCTCGAGTACTCCATCCAGGTCTGGACACCGCACTTCGAGAAGGATGCAGAGAAACTGGAACGGGTTCAGAAGAGGGCAACGAGGATGATCAGGGGACTAGAAACAAAACCCTATGAGAAGACACTGAAAGAACTGGGCATGTTTAACCTGGAGAAGAGAAGACTTAGGGGAGATATGATAGAATTCTTCAAGTACATGAAAGGTTGTCACACAGAGGAGGGCTGGGATCTCTTCTCGATCATCCCAGAGTGCAGGACGCGGAATAATGGGCTCAAATTACAGGAAGCCAGATTTCAACTGAACATCAGGAAAAACTTCCTAACTGTTAGAGCCATACGGCAATGGAACCAATTACCTAGAGAGGTAGTGGGCTCTCCGACACTGGAGGCTTTCAAGAGGCAGCTGGACAGCCATCTGTCGGGAATGCTTTGATTTGGATTCCTGCATTGAGCAGGGGGTTGGACATGATGGCCTTATAGCCCCCTTCCAACTCTACTATTCTCACCACATCGGCTGCAGCCTGGAACTGGGTTCGTGTAGTGCAACTGAGAATGCTGAATGGAACCATCGCTGTGGTCAGCCTGAAGAAGCTCCACCAACTTTGGTGCCTGCCCATGAAAGCAAGCCTAGAGAGCATGATTAGGGTGATGTCAGCAGCTTCCAGGAACCCTCTTGGCTGTGAGAGTTTTGGGGACCTGTGAGTTTGTTTGGGGCCTGGGCAAGAGACAGGATGGATGGATGGAGTCCCAGGTGAGAGGTGTTGAGTGAGGAGGCTTGTCAGAATGAGAAACAATTGCTACCTACATGTATTTATTAGTGATTTCTGTTAGTGGTTTTATTGTGCGTTTTTGAAATACTTCTTGTTGCTCTTCTACCTTTCTGTACACCGCTTAGAGATACCTCTAGTATATGAAGTGGTATAGAAATGGTCTAAATAATAATGATAATAAATAATAATATTCTGTTTCTATGGCTAAGTCATCTACTGATGTCAGCAAAACAGACAAGTGGACTCACCAAGCTATACAGATGGAGACCACATAGAGATGATGTGAGATTCTGTAAAACGCAGATAATATCTGCTGAGACCCAGGGGCTACTTCTCAGCAACCTTCCAGGGGCCACATGCCAGGGATGGGTGGGGACAGAGGCATAGAGTGGGTGGAGCACTGGATGTCAATTTCCCCTTTGTACAGAAGGCTCGTTTCCACACACACTCGCTTACTGTCTCAGGGACGCATTCTGGCCAGGCAATGACACTCAAGGAGGATACAAATCAGGGCTGGTGAAGGGTGTGGCCTGGAAAGAGGGGTGTGGCTGGTGAAAGGGGGTGTGGCCTGGGGCTAACCCATTGAAATGGGACCTTTTCATCACAGCCAGGCCTTAAAGTGCCAGGCCAGGCCAGTGGCCTCGTCAGCCAGTGGCCTTGACGCAAGCTTTGCAGGAGGGAGACATTGGCCTGGTTTTGAAAATGGTGGTTGTGTGTGAGTAAATCTAGTCTGTTGCCAGGCGGGTTGCACCCATTCCTGATAACCCACAAAGTTTCTCTGTCGGTATGTATCACATGGTGCCTCCTGAGTATAGCAGTCTTACAGTCAGGGATGAGGAAGGAATTCAGTTAAGGCCACATCCACATCACACATTGATTCCACTATTATTCCTATTTAAATAGTCATGGCTTCCCCCAAAGATTGCTGGGAACTGCAGTTTGTGGAGAGTGCTGAGAATTATTAGGAGACCCTCTCTTCCCCTCACAGAGCTATAGTTCCCAGCATTTTCTGGGAAGAGGGACTGACTGTTAAACCACTCTGAATTGTAGCTCTATGACATACATGCCTATCCCTATCTACCACCAATAGGGTTGCCAGGCTCAAGGCTTGAGAACGATCCTGTATCTTTAAGAAAATTCAGCCAAGTGCAGGTTTTCTTGCAACATTGTAATGGGAAAAAACACAAAGTGAAATTCTCCCTCCTGCACAATTTTTAAAGATACAGAAGACCTCTTAGAGGCTGGGCCTGGCAACCAAGAGGTCTTCTGTATCTTTAAAAGGAGTGCAGGGGGAAGGGAGAATTCCATCTTGTGGTTTTTCCCATTACAGGGTTGCAAGAACACCTGCACTTGGCTGACTTTCTCTTCTTCAAAAGGTACAGAATCATTCTCAGGCCCTGAGCCTGGCAACCCTAACCATCAACAATGGATACTGTAGGCCAGGTGTGGGGAAACTTCGGCCCTCCAGATGTTGCTGAGATACATCTCTCATCATCGTTGGCCATTGGCCATGCTTGCTGGGGTGGATGAGAGTTGTAGTTCAGCAACACCTGGAAGGCTAAAGGTGCTCCATGCAGGCAGTAGGTCAACAGTACTCAGATGACTCATGCAATGGGTGCAGGAAGCATCCAGACCTTCCATTGGGCCTGCCACTGCTGTTTCTAAATAATTCCCCTAAAGCTCATCCATGAAGCTCTGTGTGGGGCTGCTCTTGAAGACGACTCAGAAACTTCAACCAGTCCCAAATGCAGCATCTAGATTACTGGCTAAGGTTCCATTTTGGTCTCCTAAACCCCTGTTTTAAAACAGCTGCATTAGTTGCCAGTTCTTTTCCAGGCCCAATTCAAGATGCTCACTCTACTGCAACTCAGGCTCCAAATATCTGATAGATACATTCAGCACAGCCTTTTGCATTTTATACTGAATATTCACAGAATATTCTCTGAATATTCACCTTTTCCACATATTCACCCAATATTTTGCTGAATTTCTAATATTTCTGGATAGTTCTTTCCTGTTCATTTTAAGAAATCAAGACATGGGGAAAGTTTTACTACACACAATGCAAGGGGGAAACTCAGCTCTTAGCCTTTATCTACCTGGCACCCTCTAGGAGTTTTGGACTACAATTTATTTATTTATTTATTTATATACCGCTCCATAGCCAAAGCTCTCTGGGCGCTTTACAAAAATTAAAAACATTGAACATTAAATCAAATATACATTTTTAAAAAAACATACAAAGTTTTAAACCATGAAGCACAGATAAACAAGGTAAAAGACCTGGGGTCAGAGCTCAGCACATGAGCTTTGCTGGCTAGGGCTGATAGGAGTTGTAGTCCAAAACGTCTGGAGAGCACCAGGTTAGCAAAGGCTGACTTAGCTGTTGTTTTCAACATCATCTCTGCATTTCTTATACTTTGCAATTCTGCCCTAAGGATTCTTGGATTCTGTCTTGTTTTTGTTTTTGTCTCTTCCTCACAGAAAGTTAGCCCTTGAACTGATTAAGTGTTACTTGGGATTTTCAAACACTCCCAGTCAACAAGACAGGCAAGTTCCTGTAACAACTTAATGTGCAAACTATGTTTTTATGTTGCAGTCATGATCTATATAGCGTTGGCGTCTGCCTGTACTCACAGACAGGGTCTGATGTAAAGAATGCTGGCGTTAGATCGTGCTTTAATTCAATCTGTCTCTCCAAAAGCTCCATTATTTTCACAAGTTGTCGCTGACTCCTTTTCAAAGCAATTTGTGCTAGGATCCAGCGTGTTGCCTCTTAGAGAGGTCAGGCTTTGCTACACAAATCCACACTGTTGTTGCTTCCACACATGACTACTGCAACATACTCTGAGTGGGACTGCCCTTGAAGATAGCTCAGAACCTTCAACTGGTGCAGAACGTTGCCACATGTCTCCCAACAGGAGTAACAGGAACCATGCATTTATTCAACCTGTTCTGCACCAGTTCCATTAGCTGCCCATTTCTTTTCAGGTGCAAGCCAAGGTGCTGCATCTTACCTTTAAAGCCTCGAAGTAATGGTCTAACAGTACAAGACAGGCTGAGTCCTACCTCACTCAGAGAGGTGCAACAGTAAACAGCAGACTGAAAGTTAAGAACTGTGAACTGACAAAACTGCAACTGAAGAACTGAGAGGTTCAGTGACCAATTTTGAATTTGGACACAGAAGAACTTGTTTCCATTGTAAACTTGGTTTGCAAATTTCTGGAGAAAATAAGTTTAATTTGATTTCTAAAATTGTACATTTTGCATTGCACTGGGTTTTTTTTAGTTTCAATTTTAGGGTAGAAACTAGTCATTTTGTAGGACACAAATATTTCCCCCTCCCCACAAAAATGTGCTTTAAATATGTGAATAGTCACCTTTTTATTTTTTAAAAAACCCTCAAACCTATTATTATTGCAAGCTGCAACTGTGACGCGATTTTTTACATGTTTATGCTTCTTCCTCCATCCTGAATCAGTCACATGGCTAATCCTATCCAATCAGGGATCACACAATTAATGGAGTGACTTCAAAATCTTACATAATCATAGATAATCCTGCCCAATCCAGGATCACGCAATCAATAGTGTGACTTCAAATTGCTATGTAATCTATCAGATAAGGCAATGTCATGATGACGAGTGCCATTGAGACTGAAGGCAAATGTGGACATTATAAATGAACACTTCTTGCAAGAAATGCTGAAAAAGACACACACACAAATAATTTTCCAGCACTGCTAAAAATATCCATTGAAAAGGCCTAAGCAATTTTGGTTCAACTCTAGTTGCTCACCATCCATTCTAATTCCTATGCCTGTCTTTTACTGCAAACAACTCTGGAAATATGTAAGGTTGTGGTGGGTACAGACCGTGTCCAACAACACTGTGTTAAAACCTGAAGCAGAGTGGTGAGATCAGCCTAAACCATAATTTGATTTTGTTGTTGTTGTTATGTGCCTCCAATCAGAGCTTGGAAAAGTTACTTTTTTGAACTACAACTCCCATCAGCCCCAGCCAGCATGGTGCTGGATGGGGCTGATGGGAGTTGTAGTTCAAAAAAGTAACTTTTCCAAGCTCTGCTCCAAGTCGACTACAACTTATGGCGACCCTATGAATCAGTGACCTCCAAGAGCATCTGTCATGAACCACCCTGTTCAGATCTTGTCAGTTCAGGTCCGTGGCTTCCTTGATGGAATTAATCCATCTCTTATTTGGCCTTCCTCTTTTTCTACTTCCTTCTGTTTTTCCCAGCATTATTATCTTTTCTAATGAATCATGTCTTCTCATTATGTGTCCAAAGTATGATAGCCTCAGGTTTATCATTTTAGCTTCTAGTGATAGTTCTGGTTTAATTTGTTCTAACACCCAATTATTTGTCTTTTTCGCAGTCCATGGTATGCGCAAAGCCCTCCTCCAGCACCACATTTCAAATGAGTTGATTTTTCTCTTATCCGCTTTTTTCACTGTCCAACTTTCACATCCATACAATGAAATCGAGAATACCATGGTCTGAATGGTCCTGACTTTTGGGTTCAGTGATACATCTTTGCATTTGAGGACCTTTTCTAGTTCTCTCATAGCTGCCCTCCCCAGTCCTAGCCTTCTTCTGATTTCTTGACTATTATCTCCATTTTGGTTAAGGACTGTGCCAAGGTATTGATAATCCTTGACAAGTTCAATGTCCTCATTGTCAACTTTAAAGTTACATAAACCTTCTGTTGTCATTACTTTAGTCTTTTTGATGTTGAGCTGTAGTCCTGCTTTTGTGCTTTCCTCTTTAACTTTCATCAGCATTCGTTTCAACTCATTACTGGTTTCTGCTAGCAGTATGGTATCATCTGCATATCTTAAATTATTGATATTTCTCCCTCCAATTTTCACACCTCCTTCATCTTGGTCCAATCCCGCTTTCTGTATGATATGTTCTGCGTATAGGTTAAATAAATAGGGTGATAAAATACACCCCTGTCTCACACCCTTTCCGATGGGGAACCAATCAGTTTCTCCATATTCTGTCCTAACAGTAGCCTCTTGTCCAGAGTATAGGTTGTGCATCAGGACAATCAAATGCTTGTGGCCCCCCCCCCCATTTCTTTTAAAGCATTCCATAGTTTTTCATGATCTACACAGTCAAAGCTTCTGGGAGGTCAAGTGAAGAGAAAAGAAGATGAACTGAGAGTTTGGACCAGTGACTGTAGTTGCAGGGAAGCAACTGATGAGTTACAAGAATAATTTAGTGGAGGGGGGAACCCAAAAACCTGCTTATGGCTTATATGACTTGGACCATTGGATTGGCCAAATGAGACTGCTGGGAGAGCTTTGAGGGGAGAAGCCCAGGATGAGCTGAAACAATTCACTGTTTTCTTGCAACCATTTTCAGCAACTTTAAAAAACGCCTTCCCTTTTTTCAGCATGCCATGCAGACCTGTGTCGCTCAGTTCATTTAGATGACTCTCAGCTCTCCTTTGCCCTCAGTGATGACATCACACAGCCAAGCCTGATTAACAGCGTGGCATTGCAAGGTCGTCCCATTCACTGTGTGATCCTTGACTGTATGGGATCGCCCAAGTTACTCCTAAGGATGAAGGAGAAGCCAGGAGGAAATGGCACTGAATAGGACTGAAATAAATATAAAGTGACTATTCACATAACTTAAGTGACCCTTTCATTGCTAAATTTCAAGAGTTATGACAATCCTAAACCACAATCCAACTTCATTTATGTGTAAGTACTGGCTAGTTCATGTATGCCATTTGATGGCCTCAGTTCAAATTTCCACCCAGCTGTGAAACCTACCTCAGAGGGTTGTTATGAAGAAAAAAACAGGAAAGTGTCACATATACCATCTTGAGTTTCTTGGAGGAAGGCTGGGATACAAACTCGATAAAGAAGAGGAAGGGCTGCAGGTCCTAGCAGCTTATGTCTCTCTGGTAGGTATGGGGAGAAATTTAATTCAATTCGCATTTAAAACCAAATTTAATTTTGCACTTTCTGAAACAATATGAGAACTAAAATACATCCATTCTTCAAAATTCACATTTATTTTAATTTTGCGATGCCATTCTCCAGCCAAGCAGTGTTTACAAAAATGATGTATTCGGGGGAAATGTGCACAGAATGACTATATGAGTGAAAATAACATACAGAAATGCATGTTAGGAGAAATTGCTTGCAAAAATGTGTACATCAGTCAAAACCCCATACAAAAAACTGTGTTTAGTAAGAGAAATCCACACTAAAATGCTGGAGAATTTTCATGAGGATTTTGTTTTTTAAAAAATTGCAAATCGCTGCAGAAATGTGGAGGACCAAATTTAAGATTGGAAAACTGAGAGGACCGAAATTGGCAGATTATTCCACCCCTACTCTCCGCTGACTCGAGCCAGGTTGTCCCTCCTTGTACTTCTGTAGTGCAGAGTGCCTGGAAGTCCCACAGAGTTTTCCCTGGGAGGGCGGGAGAAGCAATCTCCCTGCACCCTGTTATGCTCTGGCCAATGATTGAACCCAGACTTACCTGCCCTTCTAGTGCTCCTGCTGGGGGTGAACAGCTTCTCCCTCCCAGCATCCCTTGGGCCTCTCGCTAGTGGCTGAGTCCAGACTAAGGACAGGGGAGTAATTTGATTCCATTCTCATTTAAAGGTGAGCTTGTCTATTTCCCATTTTTTGAAACAATATGTGATGCAAAACACAGCCATCCTTCAAAAATCTCACTTCTCACTTTCACATAGCCCTCTCTCCTCTCCCTCTCCTAATTTAATTGATAGGGCACAGAGGCTTATGGTAGGTGCAGTCCTTTCTTTTGCTGTCCCTATTGTCCTCTGTGCCCCATCATCCAATTAGCCAGGCTGCCCAGTAAACCATGAGATGGGGCACAGCAGAGTACAATACACCATCTTTTTCTCAAAGCAGGGCTGGCGTCAGTGGTCGGCATGGTAGGGCACCTGCCAAGGGCCCACATCCTAGCTGGGGACATATTCTCAAAAGTCTTCCTCCAGGGCCTGCTCTTCCTCTTCACCAGTACCAACAAAAAGACAACAAAGCCTTTGACACTGACTCCTGTTTCCATCGCAAACCAAATCTGCTGTAGCCTGGGACCGGATGTGGGCAGAACAGCTGACTGATGAATGGAACCCGGCTGTGGGCAACCTGAGGAAGCAAGCCTAGAGAGAGAGACTACGGCGATGCCAGCATTTTCCAGGAGCCCGCTTTGTTTGTGAGATTTACTAGGGAGGGAGTGCAAAATGGATAGATTGGCCCATCTCTACCTGCAAGCAGGGCCTGGAGATGGCTAGAATGGAGATTGCATAATGATAGCTCCTCCCTTACCTAATAACAGCCGAAGAGGGCAACACATAAGGAAATGCACAGATTTCCAGAACACGATTGTTGAGGCTCATGAAATGCTTTGTGCCTTCCCACCTACCACGTAAAAATATGTCAGGACCGCTTAGAGCAGAAATGCAGCATTTTGCACGGGGGGTCAACGTGCGTGTCATTTACACGTCCCTCTACCTCTCCATCACTGCTTTGCTCAGTCCTGGAGGCTGGGGATGTGTCTCCTGAATCTCTTGTCTGCACTGAGTTTCAACAAGCAAGAGGCCAGTAATACCTTCCAGATGTTTTATCGCCCGATGTGTGATGTACATACACTTCGGCTGAATTCCTCTTTCGTGCCTGGATCCCTTTCCCCCTTTCCCAGTTCTCTCATTTGCAGGATTACATGTGCCCCTAATCTTTAGGTTCACGGCAAATGGAAAATATTTTGTTCAGCTGTTCCTCCGCCCTGGTTATTTCCCATTGCTGATGTAACGCCAGGCCAAGTTCAGGATAGGACAGGCTTGGTCACCCAAGCCACACCTCTTGAGCACATTACATTTTGCCCCAGAACTTTTTTGTTATTAAAAAAAAAAAAAAATTAGAGAGTGTCTTTGTCCTAAAACATATATTTTCACATTATCAATGATGGCAGGACACGATCCAGGAACTCTTAGGAGAATCAAGTGACTAGCACTCTCCCCCAGCAGACTTGATCTTCTGCCTCTAACGGCAGCCTGGCCTGATCCTGTTCTCCTGCTTGTAAATTGTTTTAGCTGGTTTTAGTACTGTATTTTTACATTGTTGCAGGAAGCCAGATTTCGACTGAACATCAGGAAAAACTCCCTAACTGTTAGAGCCGTACGACAACGGAACCAATGACCTAGAGAGAAAGAGGGCTCTCTAACACTGGGGGCATTCAAGAGGCAGCTGGTCAGCCATCTGTCGGGAATGCTTTGATTTGGATTCCTGCATTGAGCAGGGGGTTGGACTAGATGGCCTTACAGGCCCCTTCCAACTCTACTATTCTATGCTTCTGTGCTTCTATGATTCTTGTGACCCGCCCTTATGGTCAAGGACGGATAAGATATCTAAATAATAAATAAATAATATCCAATGCAGTTCTGCTCAGAGCAAACCCATTGAAGTGAATGGATCCAGGTTAGTCATATCCATTCTTTTCAATGGGTTTGCTCTATGACTAGCACTTGATACAGCCTAATAAATATAGCAGGTGAAGCATTTCCTGCAGGGAAGGCTGTAGCTCAGTGGGAGAGCAGCCTGCCTTGCATGCAGAAGGTTCCAGGTTCAATCCCCAGCATCTCCAGGTAGGGCTGGGAGAGACACCTTTCTGAAACCCTGGAGAGCTGCTGCCAGTCAGAGTGGACAATACTGAGCTAGGTGGACCAATGGTCTGATTTAGAGTAAGTCAACTTCCTGTGTTTCTAAGCTCCATGGTGATAAAGTGACCGGAAACCACTTATATGCCAAATCTGTATCTATATTTTGAAAAATTGTCTGGCTGTCTGGCTGTCCTCTGTTCATTCAGACACCACTTAAGACATCATAACCAAACTGGCGTTATAGGTCCTGGGATCAAGGAGCAGTTTTTTGGTCTATGTTAGGCTGTAATTAGACATCATTCTGAATCAAGATGGCAGACTGCTCCTTTCAGGAGTACACTGATTTGGACACCTGTAATTGTAATTGACATACCCCCACTGGAGGAATCCTCTTCTAATCCTCTAATACAGGCCTACCTTGCAGGGCTGTTGTAAGAAAGATTTGAATGAGGGTGTTCAAATACTATAAAGTGCTGCGTAGATTCTAAATACTAAATAGTATTACCCTAAAGGAAGGGAAGGGGAGTCTGGACTAAGGATGGGCAAACCTGTCAGTTTTGGTTTCTCTTAATTTCTCATTTTTCCAGTCAAGTTCAGTTCCACATAAGCCACATCCGTTTCCTGATTTATTTATTTTTTTAAAAAGGCCTCATGAAGATTAACCAGCAGTGCGAATGTCTTCTACTATACACATTTTGGCATGCAATTTTGGCCTAATAAATATATTTGCATGATATTTTCACTAATTATTTATTTTCTTTATTAGATTTATATCCTGCCCTTCCTCCCAGCAGAAGCCCAGAGTGGCAAACAAAAACACTAAAAATGCTCTAAAACGTCTTAAAAACAAAAGACTTTAAAACATATTAAAACAAAGCATCTTTAAAAGCATCTTTTAAAAAAAAAAACCTTTAGAAGTGTCTATAAAAAGTAGTTCAAACACGGACGCAGACTGGGATAAGGTCTATATTTGAAAGGCTTGTTGAAAAAGGAAGGGCTTCAGTAGGCACAGCCAGTGGTCAGGAATGATGGTCACTGTAATCCAACAACATCTGGAGAGTCACCAGCTTCTCATCCCTGGCTGACATCAAGATTCTTTTTGTGTAGTGTTTTACTCCAGTGTAGGACAGGTGTTTGCAGGTGCTGGGGTTGGAAGGGGAAGTGGGGATGGCTTTGGGAACAAGGATTCTTTTCCTGCTCAGATTTTTATCCAAGTGGGAGAGGAAGTTAGGGGACTGCAACACTCCACTTTCCATTGGGGTGGGTTTCGCAAGCCCCCCGAGTCCTTTGCTTGAGACCAGCCTTGGAGACATTCATCTTTATTTATTTATTACATTTATATCCCACTTTTCCTCCAAGGTACTCAAGGTGGCATACATGGTTGTTCCCCTCCCTATTTTATACTCACAGCGATCCTATGAGGTAGGTTAGGCTGAGAATGAGAGAGAGACTGGCCCAAGGTCACTCACCAAGCTTCATGGAGTGGTTGAGTGGGGATTTGAACCCTGGTCTCCCAGTTCCTACTCCTACACTGTAAGCACTACACCCCACCAGCCCTTAGTCTGAATGTACTGAATCAGACCATTAGTCCATCCAGTCCAGGACTGTCAACTTTGACGGGCAGTGACTCTCCAAGGGTTTTGGACTCAGGCTTTCTTGCCCCTGCTTCCTGAGACTGACCCAACAGGGATCTTTGATGAGTGCTCTTCTCCTTGGAAAAGGTTCTTCTCCTCCTTTATGGGGTGCATACAGTACCCACCAGCCACCAAGGGCAGTCGGTGTGCAGGAAAGGCAATAACCCCAGGTCCAAATGGAAGTAGGTGGGGTTGGTCCATCCAGCAAATCCAATGGAGGTTTTGCTTGTATCAGGTTTAAAGGGACATACATCAATGTGTGTGGTCAGTAGGCCAGACAATTTGAAGGGCTGGAGTCAACACAAACCAGTTTCTGGCCTCATCTCGTCCTTATGGTTCTCCCTTTCCCTCTTCCCCTCCTAAATATAGTGAGGCAGGAATGCCTCATGGAAATGTACACTCCATATTTTTTTTTTTAAATCCCTGTTGTCTTCCATCCAAACATGTGTCATGAAAAGCTTTCATTGCAACTGCTCTTCTCACTCGCGCGCAGATTTATTGACATGGACCTGGCATTTATTCATTTCTCCAGTGTGATGGTTATGCTAAAATTATTGTAATTCTACAAAAAAGAGAGAGAGAGATAAAAGAGGAGGTCCAGTGTATAAAAAGCTGAACATGGCTTGAGTTTTTTCCATTGTGCTGGATAAGATGTTTCCCATTTATTCTGTGAAAGGAGTGGAGGGGGGGGGGAGAGAAGTCAAAATACCTCCTGCTTTGGATTATTTTCACAGTCTGGAACGTGGTGATTACTCAGTAAAGAGAGAAGCACTGCCTGGAAGCCACTAATCTAGAAACTGATGGAGGGGTAGAGCAGCTTCATAATGTTGTTTTGTGCCTTCAAGTCAGTTTCGACTTATGGCGACCCTATGAATCAGCGACTTCCAAGAGCATCTGTCATGAACCACCCTGTTCAGATCTTGTAAGTTCAGGTCTGTGGCTTCTTTTATGGAATCAATCCATCCCTTTTTTGGTCTTCCTCTTTTTTTACACCTGTTTTTCCCATAAGAGAATATAATTCATAGAATCATAGAGTTGGAAGGGGCCTTGTAGGCCATCGAGTCCAACCCCCTGCTCCCAGCAGGAAATCCACAGCTAGAGCATCTCCCGCAGATAGCTGTCCAGCCTCTGCTTGAAGACATCCAGCGAAGGGGATCCCACCACCTCCCTAGGCAGTCGGTTCCATTGCCGAACTGCCCTTACTGTCAAGAAGTTCCTTCTAATGTCCAATCTGAATCTACGCTCCTGCAACTTAAAACCATTAGACCTAGTCCTACCCTCTGGGACAGCAGAGAACAAATCTGTACCCTCCTCTATGTGACAGCCCTTCAGGTACTTAAAGAGTGCAATCATGTCACCCCCTCAGCCTTCTCTTATATAATAATAATAATAATAATAATAATAATAATAATAATAATAATAAAATTTTATTTGTGAGTCGCCTATCTGGCCGACTTAACGGCCACTCTAGGCGACGTACATTGCCATAATAAAATACAATATAAAACCCAAAAATACAATAATTAAAATTAAACAGCATTAAACTAAACAACATTAAAAGCTGACCCACCCCCAGAGACCCCATAGGCCTGCCTGAATAGCCAGGTCTTCAAGGCCCGGCAGAAACCTGTCAAGGAGGGAGTATGGCGAAGGTTGAAAGGAAGGGAGTTCCAGAGGGTGGGGGCCACAATAGAGAATGCCCGCTCTCTAGTCCGCACCAGCCTAGCTGTTTTAGCTGATGGGACCGAGAGAAGGTCTTGTGTGGCTGATCTTGTCAGGCGGCATAATTGGTGATGCTGGAGGTGCTCCTTCAGATAAACTGGGCCTGAACCGTATAGGGCTTTAAAGGTCAATACCAACACCTTGAATTGGGCCCGGTAGACAACTGGTAACCAGTGTAGATCTACTAACACCGGGGTGATATGATCACGGCGACGGCTATTCTTAATCAAGTGCGCTGCCGCATTCTGTACCAGCTGTAATTTCCGGACCGTCTTCAAGGGTAACCCCACGTAGAGCGCATTACAGTAGTCCAAGCGCGAGGAGACCAGGGCATGTATCACCCGTGGGAGCAGGTGAACAGGAAGGTAGGGTTGCAGCCTCTGTATCAGATGTAATTGATACCAAGCCGCCTGGCTCGCTGCCAAAATCTGAGCCTCCATGGACAGCTGGGAGTCAAGAATGACCCCAAGGCTGCGAACCTGGTCTTTCAGGGGCAATCTTACCCCATTAAACACCAGGTCTATGTCTCCCAACCTTCTCTTATCCCCCACGAGCAACACCTCAGTCTTGTCGGGGTTCAGTTCCAGCCTATTCCCTTCCATCCATTCACTTACGGAATCCAGGCACTTGGACATGGTATCCACAGCCAACTCTGGTGAGGACTTGAACGAGAGATAGAGCTGGGTGTCATCCACATATTGGTGACACCGCAGCCCAAATCTCCTGATGATGGCTCCCAGCAGCTTTACATAGACGTTGAATAGCATGGGGGAAAGGATAGATCCCTGTGGCACTCCACAATTGAGAGGCCAAGGGTCTGAAACCTCATCCCCCAATGCCACCCGTTGATGTCTGTCTGAGAGATAGGAACGGAGCCATCGTAAAGCAATGCCCCCTATTCCCAATCCCCCCAGACAATCTAAAAGGATACCGTGGTCGACGGTATCAAAAGCCGCTGATAGATCCAGGAGGACGAGGAAGGTATATTCTCCCCTATCCAACACCCTCCTCATATCATCCACCAGGGTGACCAAGGCTGTTTCAGTTCCATGTCCAGTCCTGAAGCCCGATTGGAATGGATCTAAATAATCTGCTTCATCCAAGTGTGTCTGTAGCTGTTTGGCCACCACTCGCTCAATCACCTTGCCCAAAAATGGCAAATTTGAGACTGGGCAAAAGTTGTTTAACTCTTGGGGATCCAAGGAGGGCTTTTTCAAGATGGGTTTTATTACTGCCTCCTTGAGGGCTGTTGGCATTGCACCCTCTTCCAAGGATGCATTTACCACTGCCCTGATCCCTTTGCTCAGCCTCTCTTTGCAGCTCATAATGAGCCATGAGGGGCAAGGATCCAACAGACAGGTGGTTGGCTTCACAGTGGAGAGCACCTTGTCCACTTCCTCAGAAGGGAGAGGCCGAAACCGATCCCACCGGACCGGAATGCAACTGGCCGCCTCTAGCTCACTTCCTGTGTCCACGGCGTACGGAATCATACTCTTCAGGCATTCGATTTTATCGGCAAAGTGTTTAGCAAATATGTCACAGGAGGCTTTAGAATTCTCCATGGGTTCCTGAGCAGCTGGACCAACCAGGCTGCGGACCACTTGGAACAACCTCCTGGGACAACACTCTGCCAACGCAATAGAGGCAGCAAAGAATTCCTTCTTTGTTGCCTTTGTTGCCACCTGGTAGGCAGCTATTGCTGCTCTAACCAGTGTCCGATCATCTTCAGAGCAGGATTTCTGCCACCGGCGCTCTAGTCATCTCACCTCCTGTCTCAGACCCCGCAGCCGTGGTGTATACCAGGGTGCTATCTGAGCTCTGTTCAGGGGGAGAGGACGTTTCGGAGCCACCCGGTCTACTGCCCTAGTGAGCTCCCTATTCCACTCCGTCACCAGGGCTTCGACCGGGCATCCTTCGGCAGGCTCCAAATCTCCCAGTGCATTCAGGAATTCATTCGGATCCATCAGGCGCCTGGGGCGGACCATCCTAATAGGTCCTTGTCCCCTGCGAAGGGTATGTGGCATTGAGAGGTCTATATTCACCAGATAGTGATCTGACCATGACACGGGGTTAGATGAAATAGCCCCTATTTTCAGAGCACTTCCCTCCCCTCCTGAGACAAATACAAGGTCAAGAGTATGACCGGCTACATGGGTGGGCCCTATACTACTAAGGTGCAGTTCCCAGGAAGTCATGGTTTCCATGAAATCCCGAGGGGCTCCAGTGAGGACGGTCTCGGCATGCACGTTGAAGTCCCCCAAAACCACTAGGTTGGGGGATAGCACCCGTACAGCCAAGACCACCTCGAGCACTTTGGTCAGGGAGTCTGCTGTGCAGCGGGATAGGCGGTACACAAGCAGAATCCCTAAACTGCCCTTTGGCCCAACCTCCAGTACATGCAATTGACAAACTTGGTCTCATGGAGAGGGGGTCTGGTGAAAACCAAAGACCCTCGATAGATGACTGCCACACCCCCTCCCCGCCTACCAACCCTCGGCTGCTGTGCGTAACAGAAACCGGCTGGGCACATGGCCTCAAGCGTAGGAGCTGAGGCCTCATCCAGCCAGGTCTCTGTAATACACACCAGGTCTGCGTTCTCATCCAGGATCATATCATGGATGAGTGTTGTCTTTTGCGCCACAGACCTGGTGTTACACAACAGCAGTCGAAGGTCGGATGGAGTCCTGTGTCCCCCAGCCTTCGTCTGGTGATGGACAGGCCCGGAACAGGGGATGGATATTATGCATCTATCCCTTGTTCCTCTATACTGATATGGCCTGCCACCTGCACCCTTCCAGGATCTGCCGCCTAGCCTTTTAATATCATGGCTTCCCACCCTCCCCACGGTAGCTCCCTCCGGTCTGCACATACCCCCTCCTCGTCCGCCAGTCAGGCAGGCCCCCACCCCAGTCTCTTCACCAGACTGAACATGCCAAGTTCCTTCAAACTTTCCTCATAAGACTTGTTCTCCATACCAGCTATCATCCTCATCGCCCTCTTCTGAACCCGCTCTAACTTGTCTATATCTTTCTTAAAATGAGGCGCCCAGAACTGAATGCAGTATTCCAGATGAGGCCTGACTAATGCAGAATATAGTGGGACTATTACTTCCCTCGACCTGGAAACTATAGCTCTGTTTATGCATCCCAAAGCCACGTTTGCCTTTTTTGCCGCAGCATCACACTGCTGGGTCATGTTCAACTTGCAATCCACTACAATTCCAAGGTCCTTCTCACATGCACTACTGCTAAGCCGGATATTTCCCATCCTGTACCCGTGCATTCATTTTGCACCAGCCAGTGTACAGTCCTGGGAGGCTTTCCCCATCCAGTGCCCCCCCAGTGTTGTTGAACCACAACCCCTGTCCTCCCTAATCCATTGGCCATGCAGCTGGGTCTGATGGAAGCCAGAGTCCAACAGTATCAGGAGGGCCCCAGGTTGGGCAGGGCTGTTAGGTAGTGCACATGGGATTCAGCCACTGATGTTCAATCCTGGCAAATCCCAGTTTAGTTTAGGTAGGATTAGTGCTGCAGCATGCTGACAACGGGCATGCAAATTCTCTGAATTTATCCTTGGATGTTGGTATTCCTCCAAAATTACCTGGCCATGTCTCTAGTGGAACTGAGGCACTAAAAGGGCCTCTTTCGGTTGTATAGAGCACCGGGCATCTGACGTTTGCCAGAGCTGTGAGCTCCTTCAGTACATTTGTGCTTTTTGCTCCTCTGTGTAAGACAAGGATAGGGAATATATTGCTCTCCAGATGCTGTCGGATTCCAATTTCCATCAGCCCCAGCCAGCATGGCCAATGGTCAGGGATGATAGGAACTCTAGTCCAGCAACATCTGGAGGGCCACAGGTTTCCCACACCTGATGCAGAAGCATGGACATGCATTAATAAAACAACCACTTACAAAAAATATTGGGACAATCATACATACAATCATAATCATATCAGTTAGTAGCCCTAGTTTCTAAAATATTCACATTTCACTCATAGTTGCACTGCATTGTGGATTTTGTAGCCTTAAACATGCACGCACCACCGGAAGTTCCCATATATAATGTCACAAGGACACAGAATGTGCACCTTGCCCAGTTCAGCACTTGCTGGATGAACGTACAGGAGATGAGATCAGGGTAAATAGCTAGGGTAACAGATAATTGCTTAAAAAACAGAAAGAAAGTAGGGCCACATTCACACCATACGTTTATTCCACTATTATTCCATTTTAAACAGTCATGGCTTCCCCCAAAGAATCCTGGGAAGTGTAGTTTGTGAAGGATACTGAGAGTTACTAGGAGGCACCAAATCCCCTCCCAGAGCTACAGTTAACTGGGAACAGGAAGAAGGACTGACTGATAAACCATTTGTCAATTGCAGCTCTATGTGGAGAATAGGAGACTCCTAATAACTCTCAGCACCCTTCACAAACTACACTTCCCAGGATTCTTTGGGGATAAATGCATGGTGTGAATGTGGCCTAGGAATCAATTGACAGTTCTCCCAATGGAAAGATGTAAATAGTGGAAACACCGCCACCCCCCAGGCACACATACATGTATTGGGACTAGGGATGGGGTTTGGTGCCTAGTTCTGATCCGCTTGTTTTCCAATAGCCCATTGTTCAATCCCAATCTGCCTTTTTTTTGTTCCCACTTGCTTTGACACTCGCTGATTTGATCCATTGTGTTGTTCTTGTTTGGTTTGGTGATTTGATCCATGGCTTTTTGTTTCTTTGATGGCAAAAAAAATTCATAATGTTTAATGTAAATACTTATGTAAACGATCACAGTGTTCCACATGTTTTTTCCCCTATTTACACATCAGTGAGGCAGATAACCACCTTTAAGTCTGTCTCTTGCCTCGGGCTAACTGATGTGCTGCTTAATTATTCCCCTCCCTTTTGCTATTCACTATTCTTGAATTAGTTTGTCAGCAGCACTGCAGCATCACCACCACCACCTCCACGGGCTCATCCACAAGGCGATTTAGTGTGTGTGTGGTGCTACCTGCATCCCATTATAATTTGCATGGTTCACATAATGTTGCAGGCAAGCAGAAGCTATAACACAGTTTTCCCCTTTAGATCCATATCAACTCAATCCACTGATAATGCAAAAACGAAAGGAAAAATCATCTCAGCTGCGCTGTGCTCCTCCTTGTAGGTGCTGTGGATCAATTTGTTTTAGTGGGCAAGCTCTCTTATGCCCCAATGCCTGCTCCCTCTTCTCTGCCGCCTGCAAAAGCTGCCGCAGCCACTGCCTACTTTGCCTTTTCACTCACTACCTCCCCGTCCGTCTTTAATTCAGGCTTGGACAACAAAGGGGGGAGTCTAGTCAGTTTCATTTTTTTCTTGTCAGTTGCACACAGAGGCACTCTCCTGGCTTCAGCCTTGAACTAGAGGGAGTAAACATGTAAAATTAGAGGGTGGGGCCACATGTAAATGGAAAACAGTGGATTTGAAGCTACCATTGAGAACGAAGTGTGGACCTTGCAAATCTATCACAATGGTAAAAGCAGCAGATTTAGTACAAAGGTATGCTCCCTTGTGGATAAGCTCTACTAGTCTTGTATGAAAAACACGAAATTGCAGAGTGATTTGACAATTAACATATGATGACATATATAGTCAAGGGCAGGCCAGGTAGCCAATATTTTTAGACTTTCTCATCCCTTTGAGTAGCTCTAACCTAGGTCAGCTTTCAGCCAGCCTGGAGGTTTCTGAATGGCAGGTGGATGCCATGGACCTTCTCACCGGCTCCTCTTGAACCATCTCCCCTTCCGCTGGCTTCCTCTGAGTTGGATTGCTCTGTGAAAGGAGTTCCAGAAAGATTGGGTGAAGGACATTAAAATGACAAATGTAGTTCAATGTAAGGATGTGAAGATTTTCCTGGTGGGGGGGACCTAACTCTATATATACGCTGGTGGGATCTGATTTGGCTGTTGGCAATAACTGACCAGGAAAAAGATTGTGAGGTTATGATGGATACAGTTCAATGAAAATGTCAACCTGATATGTGGTAACTATGTGGGGGAAAGTAAAGCCCCTGTGAGAGATTATTAGGAAAAGGACTGAAAATAAAACTGCCATATCTTAAGTCTTCTAATATCAATAATTTAAGATATGCAGACAATACCATATTGCTAGCAGAAGCCAGAAATGATTTGAAACAAATGCTGATGAAAGTGAAAGAGGAAAGCACAAAAGCAGGACTACAGCTGAATGTCAAGAAGACTAAAGTAATGACAACAGAAGATTTATGTCACTTTCAAGTTGACGAGGACATTGAACTTGTCAAGGATTATGAATACCTTGGCACAGTCATTAACCAAAATGGAGACAATAGTCAAGAAATCAGAAGAAGGCTAGGACTGGGGAGGGCAGCTATCAGAGAACTAGAAGAGGTCATCAAATGCAAAGATGTATTACTGAACACTAAAGTCAAGATCATGCAGACCATGGTATTCCCGATCTCTATGTATGGATGTGAAAGTTGGACGGTGAAAAAAGAGGATAAAAGAAAAATCAACTCTTTTGAAATGTGATGTTGGAGGAGAGCTTTGCGCATACCATGGACCGCAAAAGAGACAAATAATTGGGTGCTCTAACAAATTAAACCAGAACTGTCACTAGAAGCTAAAATGATGAAACGGAGGTTCTCATACTTTGGACACATGAGAAGACATGATTCACTAGAAAAGACAATAATCCTGGGTAAAACAGAAGGGAGTAGAAAAAGAGGAAGGCCAAACGAGATGGATTGATTCCATCAAGGAAGCCACAGACCTGAACTTCCAAGATCTGAACAGGGTGGTTCACGACAGATGCTGTTGGAGGTCACTGATTCATAGGGTCGCCATAAGTTGTAATCGACTTGAAGGCACATAACAACAACAAAATATAAGTCTATGGTGAGACTATACTTGAAATACTGTGTCCAGTTCTGGTCACTGCATCTCAGAAATGGATATTGTAGAGAACATTAGATGGGCTTGGTGGTCAGGTTTAGGTGGGCCCCTCATCTGACTCTTTGTTCTTATATTCTTATGGGTCAGTAAAATACCACATCAAAAGCATCTTGATCCCATCATTCACATGATCACAACGGGATCACTTCTTTGCAGTGTTTTATCAATGCATACACATGATTTGGTATTGTAAAGTGTTGAAAAATTACAAATGAGATGAAGAAATTGAAAGCTGCGGGAAACTGCATATTTTACTCAACTTCTGGAAGTAATTTTAGAAGTGTTCCTAGCTGAACCAGAATTCAGGAGTGATGGGTAGAATAAACCAAAGAAACAATGAAGGAGTATAGAACAGGAGATATCCTCTAATCCCTCATAAAAATGGGAGGTGTTATGTATGCAAAATTGTGTTTTAAAAAACTGTGGCCAGACTTAGTGCATGTGTGTGTGTGACCGTGGGGGAATTGTATCACTCTCATCTGATCTGCTACGTGTTCATCCAGTCAGTGCTACATTATTTTTAGCAGCAGAGCGAGGGACAGGCATGTTCTATAGTTTTCATTATGCATGAGAATGACCAACAGTGAATGTAGCTTTAAGGCTACAAAATTCATAATGCAGTGAAATTATGAGTGAAACATGCCAATGCAAGAACTAGGGCTACCAGCTGTGTATGCATAGAGGAGACAGAGAAGAACATTGAGCAACATATGTGTCCAAAGTATTTAAGATTAAATATAAGATTGGAAAAATGAGAAGCTGAGAGGACCAAGGTTGACAGATCCTTCCATCCCTAATAACAATAGGCCTGTATCCTTTAGACACTTACTAAGTATAATCCTACGTATAGGAAACCAGAGGAGTTTACACAATTACAAACTCTGCTCAGGAGTGGGCCTACTGCCAGCTGATCTGACTAGAGCCTGGCAGAGAAAAAACAAGCCTTTAAAACACAGTTTTACCCCCTTTTTGCCGGTGTAAGTTCTGCCAGGTCACATGACTGAGCTGAAAGGCATTTGCAACAGGTGTAAACCTCTCTTTGCCCTGTCCTGATCCTGCTAGCTGCTTGAATGTCCCTTTTGGGGGACTTACACTTGTGTAAGTTCTGCTGGCTGAAGTTCTACTGGCAGAGCCAGTACAGCCCCTGCTCAGCCGGGCTGAGAGACTTACGCCCATGTGTCCGTAGCTGAGCTGGGATGAGGGGGTTACACTGGGGTAGCCCTGGCTGAACCCCAGCTCAGCTAGGGAAGCCCAAGATCCTCCTCTTCCAAACTCGCTCATCCTCATCCATGACAGCCAGTGTGGTGTAGTGGTAAGAGGATCAGACTAGGACCTGGAAGCAGGGAGACTTCAAATCCCCACTCGGCCATGAAGCGCACTGTGTGACCATGGGCTGGAGGTGGAACATGGCCGTTGTGGCTAGTAGCTAATGATAGCCTTGTCTTCCATGGATTTGTCTAATCCCCTTTTATAGCCATCTAAGTTGGTGGCCATCGCTACATCTTGTGGAAGTCAGTTCCACAGGTTTAACTAGGTGCTGTGTGAAGAAGTATTGCTTTTGTCTGTTCCAAATCTTCGGACATTCAGCTTCACTGGAAGGCCTCCTTGGGTTTACAAAATAGCCTGGGCTTGCCCATGTAAGAAATACTTTTAAGTTCTCCAAAGGCATGAATTCCACATAGGGCATGGGGGTGGATTTCACAACCGAAGAGAGCTCTCGCCTTCTACCTTTGCCCTAGCTCCCTTCCCATCTGCACTTCCTCCCATTGCTCCTTGCCGTGCCACTTTGAACCACTGCAAATTATTCACCCTCACCCCACCCCCACAATTTGCCTTTTACACTTTGGAGACGTCTCAGCTGTTCTGACCGCATTGCTCTCTTTCACCCCTTCCCCAAAGCTCCAAACTCGTCATCCCACAGCCGAGCTGTGCTACATTTTTAAATGTTTTCACCTTCCCTTCCTTTGTCATCCCTCCACATGTCTCTCTTTCCCCACTCCCCGTCGCCATACAGTTCATTATTTCCCCTTAACGTCCTCCACTTCATCGACTTCCCCCCTGGTAATGAAGTGCCCAGAACTCCATTCAGCTGTGATCCCGCTGGGATCATATTTGCACGAGGGATTCTTCACCTTCCTGCTCTGGCTTGCCATTCTCCTGCAGTCCAAAGACCTTTCCTCTCTCTCCCAGGATGCACTGCGTGACATCCTGGCTCTGCTTGTGCTGTCCAATGTTGCTCCAAGGTCATTGGCAGCCTTGCTGTGGCCTTGCGGCCATGGCTTCTGCCAAGAAGCACATTTGTTTCAGATTCTCTCTCTCCCCACCCTCCCCACCCCTCCAAATACCCCCAGATGTGCTGTACGAGCAGCATTCCCCACCAGCTACCCCCACCCCACCCCGACCATTTTTATTTTGCTTTTGATCTGCAGAACGGACCAAACACCTCCTCCGCCAGTGAATGGCATCACAAAGGAATCTTGGTCCACTTTTGCACGTGTGATTTCTCTACGCTTCATTAACATAGGCAGCAAAAGAGGAGCGGACATCACAGGGCTTCAATAGAAAGAATGGGCTTTGGGGCCTAGAGTGCACTAACTGCTGCCCAGGATCTTTTAAGGCCAGGGTGGAGAAGCTCCGGCTCAGAGGCTGAATGAGGCCCACCAGGCTTTTCTTTCTGGCTCTTGGGACTCTGGTCAGGCAGGCCATGCCTCCTCCGCAGTCCGTGCTCCTCATTAGACCAGCTCTGCACCATTCTTGAGTGCCCATGCTTCTTGCTCCACCGGTATGGAGGATGGAGAGACCTGGAGGGTATAGAAACCTCTGACTTCTCTGTGGCAGGAATATAAACAAATTAGACAAATTCATGGTGGATGAGGCTGTGAATGGCTACTAGAAGCAATGGCTGTGTTCTATGTCCACTGTCGGAGGCAGGATGCCTCGGAATGCCAGTTGCTAGGAATGACGACTGCGGAGACAGCATTGTTGTGCTCAGGTCCTGCCCGCAGGCTTCCAGTAGGCATCTGGTGAGAACAGGAGGCTGGACTAGATGGGCCATTGGCCTGATCCAGCGGTGTCTTCTAATGGTCTTATAGCTTTAGTGTACAAAGATAAGAGTCACATCTGTGTCCCTGTCCATCTTTTACCTATGATCCCACACAACACTATCATGTGGCACTTGGAAGGTTACCCATAAGCGGATGCGGCCCATGGGCTGAAAAAAGGCTTCTCAGTCTTGCAAACCACCACTACCCTGGATCGCTCCATGGGTTCAAAAGCCAATAAGTTGAGGGAGCAAACCTGTGTGATGTGGGTTTGCAAGGCGCTCAGAGAAGTGCCTTGCAAACTAGTGCCCACAGCGATCCTTAGGGTAGTGGTAGCGCTCAGGCACGGAGGAGATGTGAGGCTGACTCTTCTCCCTGCCCATTGACAGCCCCAGGTCGCTCTAGGTCACTGGATTCGACACGTAGCAATCCGTGTCTGTCAGAACCTGATTTTGCCGAGGCCCAAATATGTCCAAATGGGCCCGATTTGGCTCAGTGGAATCTGAAGCACAGCCCTAATACAAATGTAAGACACCATTAAAAACAGTTTAAAAAATCATTAAAATGACTGCCTGATAAAAAAAAATGTAAACAGTTACACAGGCCTGTTTACATAAAGAAGGTTTTCAAGAGATACCTCAAAATCAAAAGTGAGGTTGCCTGCTGAATCCGTGCTGGAAAAGCTTTCCACGGCGTGGGACTGGTAACAGTAAATGCCCGACTTCTGAGGCCAATCTAGCAATCTGAAGCAAACTAACAATGCTCCCTTGAATGATCTCGGTGATCGAGATAGGATATAAGAGCTTAGTGGTCCTTAAGGTGCCCTGGACCCAAGTTGGTCAGGGCTTTGCATATCAACATAAGAACCTTGAACCTGGCCTGGCAGCATATGGGCGGCTAGTGCAGATGTTTTAGCTGAGGTGTTGCATGCTGTCGGCTCTCTGCCCTATCATCTGTCTTGCCGCTGGATTCTAGATCAGCTGGAGCTTCCAGACCTGTCCCAAGAGCAGCATGGCATGGAGCACACTGCAGTAATCTAGTTGCGCAGTCACCAATGTGCGCTACAGCGGCCAAATCATCCCGATCCAGCTAAAACCATAGATGGCATAGCAGAAAAAGCTAGTAAAAGACACTCCTAGCCATATAAGTGAAGCTTTGAAACCTCCAACCACAACAGACAAAACACCTATGCGTCCTTTTTTTTTAAAAAAAGCAGGCTGTCTCCCCTCTTCCCAAGAAAAAGCAACTCAGTCAACAAGACAATAGCCAAAAATCACACATATTTTTTAAAAAATGGGAGGGGCAGGGGGCTTTGGCGGCACTAAGGGGTTAGGGTGGTGTCTAAGGACACTGTGATACCCACAGGCATCATATTGGGGACCACAGAACTAGCTGCACCACTGGTTGGGGGTGATGGGGAGGAATCTGGCTGGCCCCCCATCATATCTACATGACCACCATCTTCAGGCTGGTGAGGAAGGCATGGCACCTGTTGTCTCCAGGCTCATAATCTTAACCCTTTCCCATCCCGCCGGCCCTCTTTTCCCTACCCATCCCCTCCCACCACTAATTGGTTCCTTTCAACTAAGAATGCACTGGGTTTTTCATGAGAATGTTTACAAAGGAGAATACCATTCTGGGCGCTTCCTAAAGCCACCATGTGTTTCTCATTTGGCAATATCACTGGGACACACACACACACACATACACACACACAAATTAAAAATGCATCTTGTGGCATTTCCAAATAAAAACCTCATGGAACAGACATTGACATGCTTCGCAAAGCCCTGCCCTTGTGGTATTTGGGAGAGAGAGGAAAAAATATATTTTTTAAAAAAAATTCAGAGCAAAAACATTTCTGGCATGCAAACTAGCTTCCCGCCTGGAATGTATTAGCAGCAACCTTTAAACCTAAAAAAAATTTCCTAACTGCAAGGGGCCTGTACCTGAAAGTGATCAATCAAAAGAAGGAGTTCTGATATAGGGCAGATGATCCCAAATAATGTGCACATGAGAAGGGCCTGAGGCAGGCCCAGGATTCTTTGATTTCATCACTTCACCCTGCATGAGAACATAAGGCAGGGGCCACTAACATTTTAAGGTCTATGGGCACAATTGCTTTTTTGAGTGAGTGCCATGCGCATTCCCCCCTACTGCCAGTCATTCCTCTCTTCTCTTGCCCAGATCAGCCCTGCAAAAGAGACAGAAAGTGCACACGCACACTTCACGCTTCCAAGGGAACTGGGGAAAAGTCGAATCCATTACAATTGACCTGACACTTGAAAAGTTCATAGATCTGAAAGAGGAAGTGGGAAAGAGCGTCACTCTTTCAACTTCCTCCTTCAGCACTATGTACTTGTCAAGGGAGAAAGAATCACCACCCTCATTATGCAACAATGAGGCAATGAGGCAGGAGACTCAGCTTCATGGGCACCAGGGGAAGACCTCAAGAAGAATCCTTCATGACCAGTCCTCAGATCTATCTAATCCAGGACCCTGCTTCCAAGCCTAGCCACCTAGAAGCCTCTGGGAAGCTCTTGTGTGGGGGGCTGTCTGCCTCTGGCAGCAGATGCTGGGTGGGTGCAGCAGTGGCAATCCACTGGTTATTGTTCCAGAGCCTCCTGGATCTACCCTTCTATTTGAGGGCAGGGCTGTGTGTGCCATGTGGCCTGTGCAACTCCATAACTACATGGGGCCAGTGGCTCCACGACAGTGGGGCAGTGGAATTCGCCCTGGGTTTTAGTCTGAACTCTCAAGGAGCTGTCCAAGGTGCCTGCTGATCTCAGCTGTGATAGAGGACACTGTCCCATTGGCAGTATTGAAACAAGATTCAGCTGCCAGTCCTTATTTTTCATTTCTTCTGTACATGGAATGCACATGGAAAAGCAACAAAATGTATTGAGCCAGCTGTGTGTGATCTTGGACCACATGGGCACCAAATTCCAGCTTTCCTGACACTGCAGAGATACAACCAGGGATTTTTTTCTTGACAGTACCCACCAGTATGGAGTACCGTCACCTCTTTTTTTGCTTCCCATTGCAGCCAGTTTGCACTGGCCTCCACAGCAGGATGAATGGCCAGGAGTGATGGAAGTTGTAGTCCAACATCTGGGAGGCATCACATTACTATCAACTTTGTGGTAGTGGTTAAGGTGTTGGACTACGACTTGGGGGACCAGGGTTCGAATCCCCACATAGCCATGAAGCTGACTGGGTGACCTTGGGCCAGTCACTGCCTCTCAGCCTCATGAAAACCCTTTTCATTGGGTCACCATAAGTCAGGATCGACTTGAAGGCAGTACATTTACATTGTTTTTACCAACTTCTAGGTGCTAAAGATCTTCCTGTTCACCCAAGCATTGGGGTTATAGGGCATGATTATACCCAGGCCTGTGTTGGATGTTCATCTTTAGTAGGGTGGGTTAGGATTTGTCTTTTTTATGTTACTATAAGATGAGCACTTTTGGTCAATTAATTTTTTTTTTAAAAAGAGATTATTTTTGATGCATTTTAGACTTCATTTTATGTATGCTTTCATAACTGTAAGTCGCTCTGAGACATTTTTATAGCAAGCGACTGATCAATGTAATAAATAAGAAAAAAATAATAAATATCCCTGTTCCAGGTAATGGGGATGCACCACAACACCTTTGATATCCAAGACAGAGGGTCAGTCAGTCGCCCCCAAGCATCTTTGCATATCATCATTTGTGTGCAAATGTACTCGAAGTCTGATTGTGTTGCAGAAACACAACAGCTTACGATTCCTGTCTCTCGCACAAGTCCATTGTAGATTGCCAGTGAGTGTGTGTACGTATATATGTGTGTATGTATTCGCACACATGCACACACATCCTAGGGGCTTTGCCCCCCTGTGCGCTTTGTGCACAAACTGCACCACCTAATCCCAGGCACCCACCCAGGGGTGCAGTCATCCAGGGTCTCAGGGGGTGGTGGTCTTAGACCGCTTACTTTTTTTGGAGCAGGGTCCCTGTGTTTCCAGTATCCTACAAGCCAAACAGCATGAAAGGGGAGTGTGTTACTCACTGAGAAGAGTCTTCTAATATGCTTTCTTGGAGCCAATCCGAGTGAAAGGAGGTGAGTCAGCCACTGAGAAGACTCTTTTCAGCAGTGAACACTCCCCCCTTTCATGCTAATTGGCTCCTAGGGATATCAGCTGTTGTGGGATAAGGCATTAGCACGGATCTCAATCTCAACTCAGTAGCCAAAAAGGGTGTGCGTGACTATCATGAAGGGACTCTGCACTTCCGAATTTGCCACCACACTACTGCACCCACCATGCCAGACTGCCCAGTGGATCCAGGTTTTGCTGTGTGGCTGCCACTGCTCCACTCTCCTTACTTGTCTAACGCCGGCCCCCTCCCCCACGTCCCCAAGGCAACTTTCCCTCTTCCCCTCCCTTAGTCCATGAAGACACCTTGCCCTCCACCTTCTTCCACAGAGACGGGAAGCAGAGAAGGAAAGTGGGTGGCAGAGGCAAGCCGGAGAGGAAGAATAAGCCCGACAGCAAGCGGCAGGGCTGAGCATGTAGGACTGCCTTGCTCTCCCAGACACCTCGCATCACTGCCAGTTACTGGGAGGGAGAGGAAGATGGGCATGGCACCGGCAGGCTTGGCGCCAGCAGGCAACCGAGTTGGGCATGGGCATGGGGCCCCTGTGGCTCAGAAGAGCCCCTCCTAAAACTATAGGCTGGGGCTGGGAGGTTGGAGCTTTGCTACGTCACCAGCATCAGGTCTTGGAGTGCAATTTGCAGCCTGGATAGGGGGTTGACACCCCTGCTGCCTTCTTGGGTGTGCACGCAGTGCGCTAGCATGCTAATCCGGTGATGCAGGAGGCAGGGCAGCCAGGCCAATTTGAGCCCACACCGGCTGCGTAAGGGGTGTTGGGGAGCATCACGGGCCTGTGCCAAACACCCTCCAAAGTCTGGTGCCCACTCATGCCTGGTGCCGGCTCTGGGCACCGGGAAGCTTGCAGGAGCAGCATCAGACTGGCTCCACTGCTGTGCTGCACCATGCTGAGCTCCCTGGTGCCTTGCCTCTACCCTCCGCGGTAACTGGCAGGGAGATGAGGTGTTGGGAAGCTGGGAATGCAAGACAGCCCCACCAGCCGCTACTGACAGGTATGGGCAACTCCTCCGTGACTGTCCTGCTCCTCCTCACCCTCCACTGGTGAGGTAGGTGGTGGCAGCAGCGGCCGGCAAACCAGGATGCTTGCTGATGAGCTGCCCCAGCCTGTCACTCTGTGGCTTGCCCCGGCCTCCTCCCACTGCCACCCACTTGCACTCACCCTCCTGCTGTCCGCCCAGCCTCACCTCCCCACTCGCCCTCCCTCCTATATATAAATATATGATTGAATGTTTCAGTCAGGAAAACATTTCCAAGAGAAACAAGGAAGGGAGAATACCTTTGATCCGCATATCGTATTTGTAAAGACTTTTGGTAGGAGATTTGCTGTTGGTGGTAAGAGGCAGAATTGGAGAGGGAGGGAGAAATTTGGCGCACTAATTTCAGAGGTCAGTTTCTTCTTCAATATTCATCTTTCTTGCTGAGGCCCTTCCTCCTGCAGCTAGAGATGGAGGAGGAATTATCTTTAGCTTGTACTTCTCAAACCAGTATGTGAACAAATGAATCTGTCCTTCAGAATTTGCACCTCTCTGAAATTTTGCAGTGCAGTTCTCAAGCCAACCAATTTCTGCAAAAATGCGTATGTTAGGGGAAAATGTGCATAAGCATGCATATATTAGTGAAATCAGCATGCAGAAATATAGGGCTGCGCACCAGCTCTGGATGAATGCCAGATCCATAACTGAATCAGGCCGATTCAGGGCTCTGGGTGGAGTGGGATGAGGCTGCCCTGGGTCAGATCAGGTTCACCAGAGAGATCTGGGGATGTCAAGAGGGGGGTGGCTGCGCAGCAAGAAAAGGGGGGAGATGCACGCAGGCAGTGTGCATCTCCTTCCCCCACCCCCCCCACCAACCACATGTTGAATCAGGATTTAAAGACTCTGCAGGGGCCCTGAGTCAATCTGGGGCCCAGAACCAGGTTGGATTGGGGCCACTCCAAAGTGCCAGATCAGCCACTGATTCAGATCAGGGGAAGTGTGCACAGCCCTACAAAAATGCATTATGTTAGGGAAAATTGTTTGCCGGAATTGTATTAGTCCAAATTTCATGCAAAAATGTGTTTATCGGGGGGGGGGAGAAGGAATCATTAAAATGCTGTCAAATTTTCATAAGGGTTTTTTTAAAAATAAATAAATCACAAATTGCTGTGGAAAATGTGGAAAACTGAATTTCATACTTTGTGACTTTTCTCTAAATAGCATGTCTAAAGGGGAAAGGGGTGTACAGGATTCTTTAGGGCCTTTGGGCCAAAGCTGGATCTCTGTGCAACAAATTACCTCCTTCACTACCAGACAGAATGTTAACTTAAAAGACCACTAGAACTCTGACTGAGTTTGAACATATGGCACTGCCTGAAAGAATTGATGCCAAGGGAGCAATTACAAGAATACATCACAAACTAATTTCCTTGGATATGGGTACATTGCAGGAGCTGAAAGAATGCTGGCGGTGGAAACTTTGGTTATCAGTGCTTGGTCAAAGATTTGGGAAGCAAAGCCATTACACTCCGTTTCAGCATTGGCTGAAGAAATAACCCTTAACCCTGTCTTCAGATGGGACTAAAACCCAGAGCGGATCCACTGATCCACTGACATGGAGTCTCCAACTGCCGCTGGGCCCAACAGGAGAACATAAACCGGTAGTAGAACATTTCTCACCCTACCATTACCGTAATCCCTTCAACAAAGGGATTTCAAATAGTGGCTTCTGTGTGAACCTGCTGAATTACAACAAATCACAAAGTTCATCTCTATTCATTCAGGTCTGAACAGAGACAATAGTTTCCTTGCCTAGTGCAGATGTTATATAGCTCCCCATTGCCAGGATGATTGTTTCATCATTGGTCACTACTGTTCTAAAAGGTCACCATGCTTATTTGCGTTCAATTTACATTCTAGCTCATTGCATTCTTTTGTCCTCTGACTCTACTGCCAACAACCTCCTCCTTATAACTATGTCTATATGTACCTACAACTGAGGATTACTTTTAAGAACATAAAAGAACATCAGAAGACCCTGGCTGCAGGAGACCTATCTAGTCCAGCATCCTGTTCTCAAAGTGGCCAACCAGGTGCCCATGGGAAGCTCACAAGCAGGACCTGAACACAAGAGGCCTCCCCCCTCCTACGGTTTCCAGCAACTGGTCTTCAGAAGCACTCTGCCTCCAGCAGTGGTGGTAGAACATAGCCATCTAGGGTTGCCAGGTTCCTGGCCTGAGACTGATCCTGTATCTTTAGGAGAAGAGAAAGTCAGCCAAGTGCAGGTGTTCTTGCAACACTGTAATGAGAAAAACCACAAGGTGGGATTCTCCCTTTCTCTTGGTTGCCAGGCCTAGAATCTAGTAGGTCTTCTGTATCTTTAAAAGTTGTGCAGGGGGAAGGGAGAATTCCACCTTGTGGTTTTTCTCATTATAGTGTTACAAGAACACCTGCACTTGGCTGACTTTCTCTTCTCCTAAAGATACAGGATCAGTCTCAGGCCAGGAACCTGGTAACCCTACATGGTTAGTAGACTTATCCTCCATGAATTCATCCACCTCTTTGAAAGCCAGCCAAATTGGCTTTAAAGATGGCCAGATTAGTGGCCATCTGATGAAGCGGACTTTGCACAAGAACATCAGAAGAGCCTGGCTGCTGGATCAGGCCAAAGGCTCATCTAGTCTAGCATCCTGTTCTCACAGTGGCCAACCAAATGCTTCTGGGAAGCCTGCAAGCAGGACATGAACACAAGAGCGCTCTCCTCACTTGTGGTTCTCAACGTTTAGCATTCAGAGGCATACTGCCTCCAACAGTGGACGGAGAACATAGCCATCATGGCTAGTCCATGAAAGCTGATGCCATAATACAAATGGTTTGCCTTAAAGGTGCCATGAGACGTTTCTCCACTGCTTCTTCTAGCACACAACCCCCTCTGGAAAGTCTAAGATGGGTTTGTGGGGGGGGGTTCCCATCCAGGGATGGATCTCTCTCTTTGGCCCACCCTCCTGCAGTCCCTCAGCTTCAGGCTGAGATTGCCCCCCCACACACACACACACAGTTTTAACAACTGTCCCAGCCAATTTCAGCAAGAGAAAAACCCGAGTCCTTGCAACTTCAGAAGTCTGGAACTCCAGCGGCCTGGCAAAAGGCGCATAATGCTACTGTAAATATGGTTGCTGCATGTCTTTGATGCTTTCCGGCCCACTTTTTCCTTTCCTGGATGTATCATAACATGGTGCTAATCCGCTGCATACGGCTTTGAAACATGTACCCAAGAGGGACCACTAGATCATTCTTAAAAAGGAAAGAAAAATAAAGAACTCCCTTTGGTGGAGGCAAACAAATACACTGAGCGAGCGGGGTCCTTTTTGTGTGTGTGCGAGGCCTTGCCAAACCTACAGCATATATAATCTGAGAAAGTGATGGGAATTAAGGGCTGTATATGTTGGCATCCTGCATCGGTGCTCTGCCTTGATCTACATTCGGCGTCCCTTCTCTCTGAGAAAAGCGGCTCTCCTCCGTGAAACGGTGCTGGAAGGTGGGGTGGGAGAGAGTCCTGGTGCTGTGCAGGTTCCTCTGCACCTTGAACTGCTTCTTCAAGGGCACCCTAGGCACTGCCCCACACGAACAGCAGTCCTTGTGCAACAGCCTAATGTTCAACGGCCAGTTCCTGCCTCTTCTCTTTACTTCTAGGTCTAGCAGTGCTTCTGGGGGGCATAGCTAATACCGTGGAAGACAGAAACAAAATTCAAAGGGACCTTGATAGGCTGGAGCATTGGGCTGAAAACAACAGAATGAAATTCAACAGGGATAAATGCAAAGTTCTACACTTAGGAAAAAGAAACCAAATGCACAGTTATAAGATGGGGGATACTTGGCTCAGCAGTACAACATGTGAGAAGGATCTTGGAATTGTCGTTGATCACAAGCTGAATATGAGCCAACAGTGTGATGTGGCTGCAAAAAAGGCAAATACTGTATTAGGCTGCATTAACAGAAGTATAGTTTCCAAATTGCGTGAAGTACTAGTTCCCCTCTATTCAGCACTGGTTAGGCCTCATCTTGAGTACTGCATACAGTTCTGATCTCCGCACTTTGAGAAGGATGCAGACAAACTGGAATGGGTTCAGAGCAGGGCAACAAAGATGATCAGGGGACTGGAAACAAAGCCGTATGAGGAGAGACGGAAAGAACTGGGCATGTTTAGCCTTGAGAAGAGAAGACTGAGGGGAGATATGATAGCACTCTTCAAGTACATGAAAGGTTGTCATATAGAGAAGGGCCAGGATCTCTTCTCGATCGTCCCAGAGTGCAAGACACGGAATAATGGGCTCAAGTTGCAGGAAGCCAGATTTCAACTGGACATCAGGAAAAACTTCCTAACTGGTAGAGCCATATGACAATGGAACCAATGACCTAGAGAGGTAGTGGGCTCTCCGACACTGGAGGCATTCAAGAGGCAGCTGGACAGCCATCAGTCGGGAATGCTTTGATTTGGATTCCTGCACTGAGCAGGGGGTTGGACTCGATGGCCTTGTAGGCCCCTTCCAACTCTACTATTCTATGATTCTGTGATTCTGTAACCCACATTTATGCCTTTTTAAAATAATTCACCATCAGGGAACCTCAGGACTGATACCAGGATACCTTTGCCTGTGGAACAGCTCCATTGGCAGAGAGTTCCACTGGGGTGTTCTGGTGGCATATCTCAAGATTTGCTGGCATACGGGGACTTCCACCAAATTTCATTAATCGATCAATCAATTTATATCTGTCCTGCCTCCCAGAAAGAGCCCAGGGCAGCAAACACTTTAAAACATATTAAAACAAAACATCTTTACAAGCGTATTAAACAATACATCTTTTGTTTAAAAAAAGGTTTAAAAACATCTTAAAAAGCAATTCCAACACAGACTCAGACAGGGATAAGATTTCTATTTAAAAGGCTTGTTGAAAGAGGGTCTTTAGTAGGTGCTGAAAGATAACAGAGAATGTGCCTAATATTTAAGGGGAGGGAATTCCACAGGGTAGGTGCCACCACACTAAAGGTCTGTTTCCTACGTTGTGTAGAATGGACCTCCTGGTAAGATGGTATCTGCAGGAGGACCTCACCTGAAGAGTGCAGTGATCAACCAGGTATATAAGGGATAAGACGGTCTTTCAGGTATCCTGGTCCCAAGCTGTATAGGGCTTTGTACACCAAAACTAGAACCTTGAACTTGGCCTGGTAGCAAATGGGCAGCCAGTGCAATTCTTTCAGCAGCGGGGTGACATGTTGGCAATACCCTGCCCCAGTGAGCAGTCTTGCTGCCGCATTTTGCACCAGCTGCAGCTTCTGGACCAACCTCAAGGGCAGCCCCACATAAAGCGCATTACAGTAATCCAACCTGGAGGTTACCACTGCATGGACAACAGTGGTCAGGCTATCCCGGTCCAGAAACGGCCACAGCTGTCTTATCAGCCACAACTGGTAAAAGGGACTGCTAGCCACTGAGGTCACCTGGGCCTCTAGTGACAAAGACGGATCCAGGAGCACCCCCAGACTACAGACCTGCTCTTTCAGGGGGAGTACGACCCCATCCAAAGCAGGCAACTGACCAATTATCCGAACTCGGGAACCACCAACCCACAGTGCCTCCATCTTGCTAGGATTCGGACTCAGTTTATTGGCCCTCATCCAGCCCACCGTGGCCCCAATGCCATGTAACTTGGACTGCATCCTTAATATTTCCCTTTATTACAGTATTATGCACTCGGATGTGCTCTTTGGTCTCAGCCTGATTAAGCTATGTTTGCTCCTATCAACTAAAGTTTGGGCTGACTTATCTCCCAATGCCACTGATTAAAGCAGGGGTGTGGCTCCAGGCAGCCCTCCAGGCAGCTCTATCTGGTCCTCTGGTGTCTGCCTAAGTCAGACTCCCTTCCCAGGCTACACTCAGGCCAAGCCTTGCTCCTCACCTTCCCAGAGGGCTGGATAATGTCAGATATTACCTTGAACTGTGATAATGCCCCTCATTGCCTTGGATGCAGAGGGGCTCCTGTGTAACAACTAGAACTCTGCATGCCCCCCTCTGACCTGGGCTGACCCATGGGGCACCCAGCCCAGATCCTGGGCTGAATCAATTTGGGCTAATGTTTAATTAGTCTTTGGAGGGGGGCAAGGGAAAGAGAGACTGGTTCTCCTTTCCCCCCTTTCCTCCCCACTGCAGAGAGCAGAAGGAGTCAGTCTTGTTGGGGGGCTGCTTCACCAGCATGTTCCCTGCAGGCAGGGGTGTACTCATCTGGGGTCTCAGGGGGTCTTAGACCTCTTACTTTTTTGGGAGCAGGGTCCCAATGTCTCCAGCATCCTGTGAGCCAATCAGTATGAAAGGAAAGTGTGTTAGCCACTGAAAAGAGTCTTCTAACATGCTTCCTTGTCCTTTCCTGCTGATTGGAGCCAATCGGACTGAAAGGTGAGTCAGCCACTGAGAAGTCTCTTTTCAGTAGCTAACGCTCTCCTCTTTTGTGCTTATTGGCTCCTAGGGACATCTGTTGTTGTGGGAGAAGGCATTAGAAGGATCTCATTCTCAACCTAGCAGCAAAAAAGGGGACACACAGCTTTGACTATCATGAAAGGACCCTGCACTTCTGAATTAGCCACTCTGCTACTGCCTGCAGGGAACACATAGGTGAAGCAGAGCCCTGCAGCCAGCAGGACTGAACCCTCTGCTCACCATCTGGTAAGGACAGTGTGCAATCCTGCTGGGGACTCGCTTGCAAGCACGTTCCCTGCGGGGAACGCACTGGAGAACCAGACCCCTGCAGCCAGCAGGATTGAACCTGGTGAGCAAAGAGTTCAATCCTGCTCACTTTGCATGCACGTGTACTCCCACTGGGAAAGGCATGTGTAGCCAAAGCACAAACACTCCTCTTGGCAGTGGCTGCCTCCCCCACTTGATGCACCCCCAACAGTCCCAGATTGCTCCAGACATCCTGACCTGGGATGATCTTGGGTTGCCTCCACCCAATGCTGTTGGAACCTGGGTTGGCCCAAATGGGCCCAATTCAATTTAGGTTTGGGGCAAATCCAGCCCTAGTAAAAACTGTCTGACAGTTGCATGGCTGAAACGTAGTTTACTGTACAAAGTTAAGAGTTGCATCTATGGCCCCACCCACTTTTGCCTCCGGCTCCACCCATCATTGGCATGCGGTCCCCAGAAGACTATCCATGAATGAATGTGGCCCTCAGTCTGAAAGGGGAATCAGTCTCGGAAGGGGCTCCTTTCTTGCAGCAGGACATTCAGGCTCTGCTTCCTCCCAGCCTTCCAGTTCTAACACTGTGGAGAAAACCCTCTGGGTTGTTGCTCACATTAATTTCCTCTGACATCTTTGTTTTCATGGCACAGAGGTGTGTGTTTGTGTGCTTTTTCAAGCCATTCAGTGAGAAAATGAATGAGACATTTGCTGGAACAGTGCGCCGGGGAAAGCCCCAGGAATGGAATCAAGGGCAATGCTCGTGATTGGATGTTTATGGACATCAATCTTTTATTCCAATCCAGCCGTCATTAAATCAGTCAACAGGGTTATGTAACAAGGAAATGAATTAGACCCTTTGCTGACCTTTCCAACACAACATACCAGATAATTCAACACTATGCTCTCCATTCTGTTTTGCACGCTTCTCGAATCACCTTCAGGGGAAATGATGGCAAGCAAAAGGCGCACATCACCAGGGGAATTACATACATGCCTCATGTGATCCCCACAGACACGAATGAGATTTGCTCAAGAGCACAGACACAGCAGAAAATGAAGTTCTTCAGGGTGCTTAGCTATCTAGCTTAATCCATGGAGGACGGATTTATTTATGGCTATTAGCCCTAAAAGCTAAGTGGAACCTCCAGGTTCAGAGGCAGTGTACCTCTGAAGAAGAGAAGCAAGGGACAAACAATGCTTAGTTTGTGGGCTTCTCCAAAGCATCCCGCTAGTCACTGTAGGGAGCACTTTCCCAAACAATATGCAAACCAAAACACAGCCGTCCTTTGAAATTCACAATTCTCTGGATGTTGCGATGCAATTATCTAGCCAAGTAACGTGCAAAAAAAAGCATATACTAAGGTAAAGAGTGCATAAAACTCTGAGCACCTCCTTGCCACCCTGGGCTCCTACCGGGAGGAAGGGTGGGATATAAATCTAATAAATAAATAAGTACAATAAAAGTCCATATGTCACCCTACAAACATACAAAACCATGTTGTATTAGGAGATATTGCTTGCAAAAATGTGCAGGTAGGCAAAATTGCACACAAAACTGTGAATATCAGGAGAAATTTGCGCCAAAATGCCGATAAGGACTTTTTTTTAAAAAAAATGCATACTGATGTGGCCATGTAGGAAACCTAAGATCGGATAAATAAGAAACTGAGAGAAACTGAAATTGACAGATTCTCCCACCTCCTAAGGTCACCAGGTGATCCTTGAAGAGGATTGGTCAAATTCATAGAGGATAGCTCTTATCAATGCATACCAGTCATGATGGCTATATGGAACCTCCATGTTTAGAAGCAATCTACCACTCAATCCAAACACCTGTGGAGTAACAACAGGAGAGAGAGCTATTGCCTTTGCACTCTGCTTGTGGTCTTCCTGGAGGCATCTGTGGGAAGTCAAGACACTGGACTAGATTAGTGCTGTGGTGACACCTTTACTCTCATTACTCAAAACTTTTCTTCCATTGCAAAAGAGGCTTCTATTTTTTTCCTCCTTCAGGGCACTTTAGCAATTTCTTTATAATGTTCATGGGAGCAGTGTTGAGCTGACCTTATCGCTCTGAAGCAGCAGTGGCTGCCATGTCTGCTTTTTCCCCCAGTAAACATTTATCCAGCACCTTGCACACCTGAGCTGCCTGCCCTTCCTGATCTCAAAAAATATCTTGGGAGAAGATATCTTCCCCTCAGGGTGGTTATCCAACTAAAGTGTGCTGTCAATGCAAGGATTTCTGCTTGCACAATTATTTTTTCATTTTATTATATTGATATCCCACCTTTCCTCCAAGGAACTCAAGGTGGCATACACGGTTCTCCCCTCCCCACTTGATCCTCACAACAACCCTGTAAAGTAGGCCAGGAGACTGGCCCAAGATCACCCAGTGAGCATCATGGCTGAGTGGGAATGCGAACTCTGGTCTCCCAGATCATAGTCTGACACCTAACCACTATACCACACAATGTGACTCCCCCCCCTCCACCTCTTGGGTGCACCCCACATCCTTCCCAAATCTGGTCTGGAGGGTTGGGGGAACTCCTAGAACAGATTTAGGGGTGTGTGGGAGGAGGAGAGGATGAAAAGCCCCATTGCGTAAGCAGAGATCCTTGCTCTGATGGAACGTGTTCCTTTGTGCTATTTGGGATACAACCCTGAGCCCTGGAGATGAACTCACTAATTTTCCTTTTATTATTTATTTGTTTGATTGTTTGATTGATTGATTGATATCCTGCCCTTCCTCCCAATAGGAGCCCAGAAGCCCTTTTAAAGACAACTTTCTTTTATCTCTTAAAAATAAAAATCTTTCCACACCCATTTCTTTAAAAGCAATAAGACTAACATAGAAGCTCTGCACCTCCCCACCCCAGTGTGGCACATCTGTTCTCATGAACACCCCTTGGCCACTTTGAAAGAATGGTGAGTGCAACAAATATTCTACCCTCCACCCTTTGATCATTTTCAAATGCAATTTCTCCTTAATTACTGAAGAACGGTTCAGGGAAAGGGGGAATAAATTTTCGGCCCAGCGCTAGAGGACATGGTCCTTTTGCACTGATCCAGCAGAACTCTGCTGATGTTGTTAGAGTTGGCTGGGGAACTGAACCTGGGTCTGCCTAATAAAAGTGCAATGCACTGCCCCCCCCCATGTGACTCAAGGAAAAAAACGTGCTAATCACCCGTGTGCAGAAAAATATTCAAAGTGCCATTCTTAAGTGACACTCAGAGATGGGCTACAGATTCAGTCTATCGTGTGGAATGGAGCCCAGCTCTTTTAAAACCCTGAAGATGCCCCCAAGACTCCCTCCCTTCAGGTAATGAAAGGTTGGAAAGGCTTGAAATGATCACAGCTAATCTTCCTCACTTCTCCCCCTCCCAACAACTAGGGAAAATTAGCTGCGTGAGATCTAAAAATGGACGGGAACAGCTCAGCATGAAGCTCTCATGAGTATCTGTGGATTTCATTGCCTGACAGGGAGAAACTTCCAGAGTTCTAAACAATCAGGGCCAAGATGATTATCACTTGGTAAGTGTAAGATGTAGCCTATCTCTGAAAATGTGGGGTTTGCACTCATTCCTAATAGGGGATTTCTTAAAACTCCTGAAGCGGCTAGACGTCAGTCAATGGATCTGGTGTGTGTATAAGCTGGTATTTCAGCCTAGACATCACTGGCTTAAATCCAAGTACTTTCATTTAAGTGGATCATGTGTTAGTCTTTTAAACAGCTACATCATTTGAGTATCTTACAATAACTAAGGGCATAAATCACTTAGTATGTTACCACCTTTGACCTTCATAGCCAAACCACTTTAGGGGCAGAAACTGTCCAAGTTTGGTCTCACTTGAAAGGCATCCTGGAAAATTTTGCAAGAGACAAATCATCTTTTCTTGATTAATGCATCGGTGGGTGGAGGGAAGAAGCGGGGGAGACCATGTTTACTCTCACTTGTAAAGCAAAGATTATGCCTCTTCGTTTTAATTTTTAACTAGACGGATCATTCAAAACCAGCTGGACTTTGCAACCTGCTTTTCGGATTACAGCCCCAGCGGTATGTGGAAGAATGGCGAAAGATCAGGAAGATAATTATAAAAGTTGTAAGTTAATTTAATAAAAGCAATGCTTAAGACTATCCACACTAAAATCTAGTAAGGCAGGAATGTACACACGCAGGGGCATAGAAGATTTTTCCCCACCCAATTTTGTTAGTTTGCTGTAGCTGTTAAAGATGTCTTCTGTTATTTATTTGTTAAATCACATTTCTTTCATTAAATTATTCAGGACAGTTGCATTGATGCTTTGTAGCTGACATTCATTTTTGCTGTGTTTGTGTTGACACAGACATCGCTTTGAGCGTTGTTCAAGCAAACACAGCTTTATTAAATTTCTATCCTGCCCTTCCTCTCAGAAGGAGCCCAGGGTAGCTATTACTTTGATTTAATTGTTCGGAATGTAAAAACATAGAGCCCTGCTGGATCAGACCAATGGCCCTGGCCCATCAAGTCCAGCATCCTGTTCTCACAGTGGCCAACCAGATGCCTGGGGGAAGCCCACAAGCAGGACCTGAGTGCAAGAGCCCTCTCCCCTCCTGCGGTTTCCAGCAACTGATATTCAGAAGGATACTACCTCTGAGAGTAGGAGGACAACACAGCCATTGTGGCTAGCACCCACTGATAGCCTTATCAGCCATGGGAATTTGTCTAATCCTCTTCTGAAGCTGTCCAAGTTGGTGGTCATCACTACTACCTGTGTGAAGAAGTACTTCCTTTTGTCTGTCCTAAATCGTATCTTGGTTTCAACTGAGATTTTGTACACCACATGGACATATATATTTCATAGGAGTTTGTGGTATTGAAATAAATAAGAATAGTAATAGATTATTTTCAATAAAGACCTTCCTTTTTCAACAAGCCTTTTAAGTAGAGACCTTATCCCAGTCTGTGTCTGTGTTGGAATTATTATTTATTTATTTATTTATTAACTTTATTTATACCCCTCCATTTTTCCAAATTGGAACTCATGGCGGCTTCCAGATAAAAAACAGATACAATTAAAACCTACCAAAGTTAAAAGCATATAATACATAAGTAAATAAATATAGACAGATATAATTAAAAAATGAACTCTAATTTAAAATAGAATTAAACTGTTTCTAATATTAAAAACTATACTCATAAAATCAGAATAATTAAAGAATAAACAAGTAAGAGCAATATGACCTCCTTTGGGGCCTATCCTTAGCCACCTTCGGAATCAAAGGCTTGCTGAAATAAGAAAGTTTTTACCTGTCGACGAAAGGACTGCAGGGAAGAGGCCATTCTTATCTCCTTAGGGAGGGAATTCCAAAGCCTAGGGGCAGCCACCGCGAAGGCCCTATCTCGTATTCTCACCAGTTGTACTTGTGCGGATGAAGGTATTGAAAGAAGGGCCTCTCCTGAAGATCTCAGGGCCCAGGCAGGCACATAGAGGGTGATGCTGTCTGACAAATAGCCTGGACCCAAGCTGTGTAGGGCTTTATAGGTCAACACCAGCACTTTGAATTGTGTCCGGAAACAAACTGGCAGCCAGTGGAGCTTTTTTTAGCAGGGGAGTTGTATGGTCCCTGTAATCAGCCCCAGTTAGCATTCTGGCTGCAGCATGTTGTACCAGCTGAAGTTTCTGAGCAGTCTTCAGAGGCAGCCCCACGTAGAGCATGTTACAATAATCTAAACGGGATGTGACTAAGGCATGTGTCACCGTGGCCAGATCGGACGGGTCAAGGAACGGGCGCAGTTGGCGCACTAATCTCAAATGTGCAAAAGCCTTCCTGGCCACTGCAGAAACATGGGAATCCAAATTTAAAGCTGAGTCCAGGAGGACACCCAAACTGCGAACCTGTGTCTTCAGGGGGAGTATAACCCCATCCAGCACAGGCTGTATCCCTATTCCCTGATCTGCCTTACGACTGACCAGGAGCACCTCTGTCTTGTCTGGATTAAGCCTCAATTTGTTCATCCTCATCCATTCCACAACTGATGTCAGACACCGGTTTAAAACTAAGACAGCTTCCTTGGAAGAAGGTGGAAAGGAGAAATAGAGTTGGGTGTCATCAGCATACTGATGGCACCGAACTCCAAACGCCCGAACAACCTCTCCCAGCAGTTTCATGTAGATGTTAAATAACATAGGGGACAAAACTGAACCTTGAGGGACTCCACAGGCCAATGGCCAAGGAGTCGAACAGGAGTCCCCCAGTACCACCTTCTGGGTTCGCCCCTCCAGGAATGACCGGAGCCACTGCAAAACAGTGTCCCCAAGTCCCATCCCAGCTAGGCGGTCCAGGAGGATACCATGGTCGATGATATCGAAAGCCGCTGAGAGGTCCAGCAGAACCAACAGGGACACACTCCCCCTGTCCAGTTCTCTGCGTAGGTCGTCCACCAAGGCGACCAAAGCCGTCTCCGTCCAATACCCAGGCCTGAAACCAGATTGAAATGGATCTAGATACTCTGTTTCATCCAGGAATCTCTGGAGCTGGGAGGCCACCACACGCTCTATTACCTTACCCAAGAATGGAATATTGGACACTGGCCGGTAGTTATCCATGTTTAAGGGGTCCAGGGAAGGTTTTTTCAAGAAAGGTCTCACAACTGCCTCCTTTAGGCACCTTGGAATTCTGCCTTGTTGTAAGGAGGCGTTGACCACTTCTTTCACCCACTCAGCCAGTCCCTCTCTGGCCTTTTTTATAAGCCAGGAAGGGCAAGGGTCCAGTAGACATGTGGTGGCTCTCACCTCTCCAAGGATCCTGTCCACATCCTCAGGCTGCACAAATTGAAAAGAATCCATCAATATTGGACAGGCAGGCGCCAAAGTTACATCCCCTGAGACTGTATCAATCCTAGCGTCTAAATCGGAGCGAATCTGAGCGACTTTACCCGCAAAATGTCATGCAAACTCTTGACAGCGGGTTGTTGAGTGGTGTATATTATCCTCTCGGTGGTCCGAATGTAAAAGACCCCTAACCACTCGAAACAGCTCCGCTGAACGACTCCCCGCAGATGCAATGGCAGCAGAGAAAAAAGATTTCTTTGCTGTCCGTACTGCCACGGAGTAGGCCTTCAAATAGGCTGTAGCCCGTGTTCAGTCATACTCGCTCCGAGTCTTCCGCCAGCGTCGCTCTAGTCTCCGTCTCATCTGCTTCATCACCGCCAGCTCCTTGGTGAACCAAGGGGCAGGTTTGGCTCCACTACGTGAGAGGAGACGCTCAGGAGCGATCGTGTCCACCGCTCTGGCCATTTCCTCATTCCAGAGGTCAACCAGGGCTTCGACAGGATCGCCTGCCAAGGTGGCAGGAAAATCCCCAAGAGTCCTCAGGAACCTATCTGGGTCCATCAGGCTCCTGGGGCGGACCATCCTAATCGGTCCCCCACCCTTGCTACGATGGTTTTAAAGCTGCTTTTAAAAAAGATCCTTTGTTTTAATATGTTTTTAAATATGCTTTGTTTGAATATGTTTTAAAGTCTTTTGTTTTTAAGAAGTTTTAGGGTGTTTTTGTATTGTTTGGGCTCCCTCTAGGAGGAAGGGCAGGATATAAATTTAATAAATAAATAATAAATCCCTCTGCTTCCCCAAGATGTACAAAAATGCCACCGTTCAATTCTTAAGTAGGCGAAATAAAGAGAGGAACACCCAAAGTTAAGGGAAATGAGGAGCCTTGGAAGCCAATGTGGTGTAGTGGTTAGAGTCTCAGACTAGGAGCATGAAAAACGAGTTTCAGATCCTGACTATGCTGTGAAGCTTACTGGATTGACCTTGGGCCAGTCCAGAACTTGGAAAAGTTACCTTTTTAAACTACAACTCCCATCAGCCCCAGCCAGCATGGCCACTGGATTGGGCTGATAGGAGTTGTAGTTCAGTGCTAGGAAAAACTGAGGGGATCCTTCCTCAGAGCGAGGCATTCTGGGCAAGGTGGCTGGGAGAGCCCTCGTGCTAGCTTTTCTTGCCCCAGAGGTGCTGTCTTGGCCACCCTGCCTAGAATGCCTCATTGTGAGGAAGAACCCCCTTGGCTCCTTCTCTCCTCCACATTACCAAGAGAGCCAGCTGAGGTCATCTTGTCTATGAGGCTTCAATAACTGGGATACCGCAAGGCTCCCTCAGAATGAACCAGAGCCATCTCAGACCTATAGGACCTCTGGGGCAGACCCCTGATGTCTCATGTCTACTCAGACCACTCTGCCTCCATGGAGGGCGTTGTGACACCAGCCCTCTTCAGAATACTGCAGAATGCCCTCTCCTTATTCTAAGAGTGACCCATTGTTTAAATTGTTTCCCAGATAGAGATTTTAGGTTCCATCTATACCATACCCTAAAAGCACTATGATACCTTTTGAAGAGTCATGGCTTCCCCAAAGAATCCTGGGAACTGTAGTCTGTTAAGGGTGCTGTTCCCAGGATTCTTTGAGGGAAGTGGCACAAGAGTGCTTTAAATGTCTGGTGCAGATGTCGCTTTATCCTGGTGCTGGTTTGACCCTCATTTTTTAATATTGATTAGCGAAGGGGAAAATAATATCCGAAGAGCCTGGCTACTGAATCCGACCAAAGGGCCATCTAGTCCAGTGTCCTGTTCTCACAGTGGTCGACAAGATGCCTCCGGGTCACTTCTGTTCCACTGATTGCTTCTTTTTTTGCCTTTTCAAAATTCATGGCAATATCAGTTAACAATCTGGTTGGGGGTTTTTGCCTCCAACGAATCAGTCTATGCAGCCTCTGTTCCAAATGAAGTTTGGCAGCATTGTGGCCAGGACGTTGGATATGACCTCCCATATATTACTTTTCCAGCTGCCTTCCTGCAAACATGTCCATGTCAGGGCCCATCTGTTTTACACATTATTCCAGGGACATGGTTGTGTTTGGTGCTGATAGTTCAGTCGTGCTGTTGGTATTTCACATTTCCCCACAACTTCTGTTCCTGTTTGGGGTCTGTGTGTATCTGTCTGCCTTTGCCAAGGTAAGGGAGGTGGGCAAATAAAAATAAAGTTTTGCTCAAAAACCTTTGAAAAATCCTGGGATTTCTTACTTCATTATTATGTTTTGGCCTTGATCGATTCCAGCTGGAACCCTGTGCAGATATTCATTGCATATGCATTGGCTAGTACTGATGGAGAACTTTCCACTCGAATTTGGATAAGAGTAAGGCTATCAATGGAGGATAAGGCTATCGATGGCCACTAGCCACAATAGCTTTGTTTTCTGTCCACTGTCAGAGGCAGTATACCTCTTGACTACCAGTTGGTGGGAATCCCAAGTGGGCAGAGGGCTCTTGCCCTCAGGTCCTGCTTGCAGGCTTCCCATTGGGCCATCTGGTTGGCCACTGTAAGAACAGGATGCTGCACTAGATGGGCCTTTCACCTGATGCAGCAGGGCTCTTTGGCTGTTCTTAATTTTGTGTGCCAAGGAGCCGTGTTCAATTTCAGGAACAAAAATGTGATGGAAGTGAGACCACCCTCTGCTGGAGCCTGTAATGACATTGTACCGGTCTGACGGAAGCTTTGGGGAGTGAATTAACAGCCCTCTGGGGAAACCTTGCAATTTGAATTCCAACATCAGTGAGCTACATTATGCTGTCAAAGTACATACTTTGTGTGGTCTAGTGGTTAGAGAGTTGGACTAGGATCTGGTGAGGGGAGGGTTCAAATCCCACCTAAGCCATGAAGATCATGGGATGATCTTGGATGATACACTGTGTCTCAGCCTAACCTGTTTCACAGAGTTGTTGCGATGATTATACGTCACCTTGAACTTCTTGAAGAAGAGGTGGGACATACATGTATTGATTATTGTTGTTGTTGTTGATTTATATTCACCCCTTTCCTCCCAGTAGGAGCCCTTGAATGTGCAAATTGTATAAACAGTTCTGGACTGCTACATTTCAGATGTCTGGTGGGCAGACAGCACATCACAGGGCTCTTCTATATTTTAAAATACCCAGAGATAGAAAAGTAGGGGGTGAAGGAGAAGGCTATGGTAGTATCCTTTTCCCTGAAGTGCTTGATTTTTGTATGTGGAGTGTGCGTGTGTGCATGTGTGTAAATTCCACAGTCCCACACACACACCTGCAGCCTAAATTAGTAGAGTCCAAGAGAGCCACCACATGCTTCTGCTGAGTTTTAGAGGAATATAAGTTTGAAACGCTGCCAGCTAATTCAAATTGGGGAGGATTGGTTTGAGCATATTATGTTCCCAAATTGGTTTCAGCTCTCCTATAAATCAAAATAAATAAGCAAATAAAATAACCACCAGCTTTGCAGATGAGTAAGCTGAGGGAGGGGGAAAAGAAGACTGAGCAAGTCGCTTGCGGCTATGCAGGCCACAGGCAGCTAAGTTGGGAACAAAGGTTCCCGGCAACACCTCTGGAGAGCAGGGCAGGCAGCCGCACCACCTCGCCCACTTTGCTGTTAGTCAGAGCATTACAAAGCTGCCTTAAACTGAGTCAGACCACTGGTCTATCTAGTTCAGTATTGCTTACACCAGGGGTTGCCCACATGGCACCCATAGGTACAATCGTGCCCTTGAGAGTTTCCCATGGTGCCTCTGAAACCTCTGAGCCCTCAACCCCACTCGCTACCCCCTTGGTCATGAGGTGGGGAAAGTGGAAGTTGGAAGAATGACCACTACACTTGCTCAAAAATCCAAATGTGCCTTAAAAAGTCAACGCCCCCTAGGGATGGGTGAGAATTTCTATTCAGTTCACATTTCAAGCAGAATTTATCAAATTTGAATTTTCTGAAACAATAGGAGAACCGAAACACAGCCATCCTTCGAAGTTCACATTTATTAGAATTTTGGGGTGCGATTTGCCTCCTAAACAATATTTATATGCATATGCAATGCATATATTAGTGGAAAGTGTGCATAAAAATGAATATATGAGTGAAAATAACAGGCAAAAAGGCATGATGTGATGAGAAATCTTGC